>NC_137828.1:31441809-31622405 GCF_963921795.1 Nannobrachium achirus | reverse complement strand
GTTTTTTGTCGTTGCCCGTGTCTCTTGCTCAACCACAGCCTGTCTTTTGGCCAAGAGACACGGCAACGACAAAACACCAAGCAACCTTCCATTGACAATGCATTAGTACGGCGCCCCCCAGTGGCCATTTCTCATACGATACGGAGAAGATGTTTCACGCATATGTGTGAGTCCAGCCTTAGAACCGATCGGCCCCTGTACCAAACAGCCTGTAGGCTACCGAATGGAGTTTCACACCAACAACATATTAGGCTGCCGCACCATACCCATTCACAACAACACCACCCCACGTTCAGTGGAGTGTTGGGTGTGCAGGTTATGACCGATATAATAACTCACTGTTGACAACGTACTTTAACTACAAAGGTTGTTTATTGCTGCTCCTCTCACAGACACATGTTGCCTTCGTTGTGTACGTGCAACCAACTAAAGCTTCCGTTGCATGCACCGCCCAATACAGTCCCCGTCTCTTAAAGAGACACACACTATACAGTTATTCACATGACATCTCCCCTCCTTTGAGTCGGAGACAATGTATACTGTGAAATACAAAACTAGTGCATAACATGGACTCTTAGGATTAGCAGTGCAATGGAAACCCTCTGTAAATTCAATCATAATAAGAAATAGAATCAAAATGCTGTGATAAATAAACATTCCTCCCCCCTCTTTTCCTTTTTTTTTTTTTTTACTAGAGAAAGGCACAGCAGAACAAACAATGACACGAGGTTATGGGGTGGACTACCCAGTCACCTCTATAGCTGCCGGAGATTATTCTGCTCCATTGCGGCAAGCTATATGTCATTAACACACAAAGTCATTAAACCTGTCAGGCGGGCGGACCACTCTGCCCCTGGAAGTCACCCGGGCCGGTTCTGGAAGACGACATGCAGGCTCCTCCTGGACAGGCTCTCGAACTGGAAGACGATCTGCAGGCCCCGCAGGCTCTCGATCAGGGGAAACAGTCTCTCTCGCCGGTGACGCGGCCCCTCTGGCAGGTGAACTCGGAGGTGTAAGCCGGGGAGGTGACTGTTGCTCGCCCACCTGTGTGTCCCCCCCCCTCACCAGGAGGGAACGTCGGTCGTAGATGGCGCCTGTTTCTCCGCAGGGTCCCGTAGTCAGTCTGGACCAGATAGGACCTCGGAGCTGAGTGTGGCTGTTGAACTGTCGCCGCCGTTGTCCAGCCAGACTCCCCGTCGAGCTTCACTGCCACGCTCTGCCCTGGGTGGAGAGGTGGAAGCGCTCTGGCACCATAGCGTCGGTTGTAGGCACGTCTGTAGCTGCTCTTTGCCTTTGCATCAGCCTCACGTACCTTTGTGAAGTTGGGCCACTCAGGCAACAGGACTTTATCGATTGTAGGCACCGTTGTCTTGATCTGACGGCCCATCATCAGCTGCGCAGGACTGGCACCCGTGGCCTGTATTGGGGTAGCTCTGTAGCTCATGAGAGCCAGAAACGGATCATCCTGCCGTAGGATCTTCTTTGCTGTCTGTACCGCCCTCTCAGCCTCGCCGTTGCTCTGAGGATAGTGAGGGCTAGAGGTGATGTGCTTAAAGTCATAGATTACAGTGAAGCCGTCAAATACCTTGCTTACAAACTGTTTTGCATTATCCGTGTGGAGCTCATCTGGGCAACCCCACCTGGAGAAGATATTCTTAAAACGGGCAATTGTGGTCTCACTCTTCATGTCTGGCAGATGAGCTATTTCTATGTAGCGAGAATAATAGTCAACAACTACCAAGTAGTTTTGTTTCCCGTACTCACAGATGTCCGCACCGATCACCTGCCAGGGCCTTTGTGGCAGTGGGGTTGTAATCAGAGGCTCCTTTCTCTGTGTAGGTCTGACTCGCATGCACTCGGGACATTTAGTTACCAGTTCTTGGATTTCCTTTTCCAACCTGGGCCACCACACACTCATGTGTGCCCGTTCTCTGCACTTGGTGATGCCCTGGTGTCCATCGTGCAACCGCTGGAGTATTTCTTTTCTCATGCTGTGAGGAATCACAATGCGGTCTCCGTATAGCACGAGACCCTTCGATGTTGACAGGCTGTTACTGCAGTGATGATATGCTTTGCCCTGTGCCGGTACACTGTTCACGTACTTCTGCAATCAGTCTGCTCACCACCAGCAGCTCAGTGTCCATCCTCGTCTCCTCCTTGATCTTCTCCAGTTTGGACGGTGACACCGGCCACGCTGTGTGAGCTGCATCTTCGAACGCTGAAACATCACAGGTTAGTTCTGACACTTCACTCAGGACTACAGGTAATGGCTGTCTGGAAAGTGTGTCTTCCCAGGTACGTACTCTGCAATGGGGTTGTACTTCATCATGCGCATGAGCAACCGCTGGCACCTCAGGGGAACATTATCGAGGTCTTTGTTGTTGATCAGAGGGACCAGTGGTTTGTGGTCCGTATGGACTGTGAAGCTGTCCAGGCCATATAGGTAAGTGGAGAATCGTTCACAGGCCCAAACAGCAGCCAGACACTCTTTCTCTATTTGCGCATAGCGCTTCTCAGCATCAGTTAGTGTTCTTGAACAGAATGCTACTGGTTTCAGTCCATCTGAGTGTCTCTGTAGCAGTACACCGCCTAGCCCGTAGCTGCTTGCGTCTGCACTCACTACTGTAGGTTTGCTTACATCATAAAATGCTAGTGTAGGTGCAGTGGAGATGATGCGCTTTACCTTATTGAATGCCTCGTTGTGCTGCATCCCAGATCCACACAGCCTCGCACTTCAGCAGGTCGTTGAGTGGTTTTATCACTTCTGACAGGTTAGGCAGGAAGCGTCCGAGATAATGGACCATACCTAGGAACCTCCTCAGGCCAGGCACGTCACTAGGTGGCTGTAGCTCTGTGATGGCGCTCACCTTTGCGGGGTCAGGCTGGATGCCCTCACTGTTGATTTGATGTCCCAAGTAGTTCAGCTGCCTTTGGCGCAGGAAGCACTTCTGGTCGTTGAGCTTCAGGCCTGCGTTCCCGAGGATACGCAGAACATTCTGGAGTCTCTGTTCGTGCTCCATGTCGTCTCTTCCATGGACTAGGATGTCGTCCATGTACACCTCGACTCCCTCTTGGCCTCGAAACAGAACTGACATTTCTCTCTGAAAGATCTCCGGTGCACTGGAGATCCCAAAAGGAAGACGTTTGAAAAAGAACCTACCCACTGGGGTGATGAACGTGGTCAGTTTAGCAGTTTCTCTCTCTAGTGGAATTTGCCAGAAACCGCTCGCTGCATCGAGCAGGGAGAACACTCGAGACTCTGCTAGTTTTGACAATATGTCATCTATGGTGGGTAGAACAAATCTCTCTCTTTTCACAGCAGTGTTTAATCGCTTGAGATCAACACAGATCCTCACCTCACCACTTTTCTTGGGGACTGGAACTATTGGGGCGCACCACTCAGTTGGCTCCGTGATCTCCTCTATGACGTCACATTTGAGCATCCTTGCGAGCTCCGCCTTGACTTTGGGAAACAGAGGGGCCGACACCCTCCTCGCTGTGGTGACACTGTACGGGACGGCATCCTCCCGCAGGCATATTTTCACAGGCTTTATCTTTAAGAGGCCCAGATCCGCCCCAAATGTGCTTTGTACCTCCTCCAATCTCTTCACCAGTCCCATGGCTACTGCAACTTCACGGCCCAACAGGTTGCTGCCATGAGCCGTCTTGATCACATGGATGTTGAACTTAAACTGTTTGCCCTTGCGCTTAGTCACAGCAGTGAACAGACCTAGACAGTCAAGCCTACCTCCAGGGCTATCGAAAGCTGTGCGATCACTGGATAACAAGGGCGGGTATTTGAGCTGGCGATAAGTGTCATCTGAAATCACACTGGCGTCTGCACCAGTGTCAATTTTGAAAGTGACAGGAGTGTCACAGATCTTCAGTTTAACAGTCCAAGGCCTATTAGAATCTGCCACATAGAGGTATTTTGTTTTTATCTCACCAATGAACTGCATCTCGCCGTAGCCATCATCCTGCTGCTCCATTGTTGTCAGTTCATTCACTCTCGCAGAGCGGCAGACAGCGGCAAAATGTCCAATCTTCTGGCAGTTTCTACATTTCGCCTGCCTGGCTGCACACTGTACGCTGTTAGGGTGGTTCCGCCCACACCTGAAGCACCTTGTCTCTGTGGCACCCCCATCGCGATGCCCTGCTGCTGCCGCTGCTGCTCCCTGGAAACCGCCGCTGCCTCGTGTCCTTCCCCGTCCTCTTTGTTGTAGGAAAGGTGCAGCGCGTGCGTTGTGTCTGACTTCACTCAGGGACGTCGCAGCCCCGCAGTTACAATTACATGTGCAAGCGACCTCACTCAGGAATGTTGCATCTCCCGAGCCAGAATTAGCCTGTTGACTAACTTGCCCTTTTATCTGCTCAGACTGTCTCACCATCTCCACAGCCTTCTCCAGCGTCAGATCTGCTGTTAACTGTAGTTTCTCTGACAGTTCCTTATCCAGGATCCCGATCGCCAGCCTGTCTCGAATATTTTCAACCTTCGCTGCTCCAAATTGACAGGTCTCAGCCAACTCGTAAAGTGTCCGGATATATTCCTCCGCCGACTCGCCCCTCCTCTGTGAGCGGAGGTAAAAACGAGCCAGTTCGTGAATGACGTTCACTTTAGGAATGAAGTAATCATTCAGCTTTCCCAGCACAGTCTCATAGTCATCATTGTCCTCCCCAACCTCGAAAAGTAACGTGTTGAAAACTTGCTCAGCCTCCTTTCCGAGCGCATACAGCAAAGTGCTAACCTGTACGACCCTATCTTCCAGGTTTAGCTTCGTGGCTAGCCGGTAGCGCTGGAACCGTTGGCGCCACTCCGGCCACTGATCCGGGCGGGTAAAATCAAAGTTGTCGGGAGGGTTAAACTTGGCCATCTTCACCGCTTGACTTCTGACACCATGTGCAGGTTATGACCGATATAATAACTCACTGTTGACAACGTACTTTAACTACAAAGGTTGTTTATTGCTGCTCCTCTCACAGACACATGTTGCCTTCGTTGTGTACGTGCAACCAACTAAAGCTTCCGTTGCGTGCACCGCCCAATACAGTCCCCGTCTCTTAAAGAGACACACACTATACAGTTATTCACATGACAGGGGAAGAGGAGCGATTGCGTTTGTCTCCTCAATGTCCTAAATAGTGAGCAGTGAAATGGCTTCTACCGTGCTTTTGTTTTCATCCAATCCAGTGTGTGTGTGTGTGTGTGTGTGTGTGTGTGTGTGTGTGTGTGTGTGTGTGTGTGTGTGTGTGTGTGTGTGTGTGTGTGTGTGTGTGTGTGTCTGTGTGTGTGTGTGTGTGTGTACACTGTACATACACACAGAAAATACAGTAGGCTGTTCATACACAGACACTTTTATTTTAACATTTCTTACACACACACACACACACACACACACACACACACACACACACATACATGCTCTATGTGTGCAGACTGCTGGTACAGGTGCTCCATTATTCAAAGTATCTCCTTGGGCTTTAAAGCTCTGACAGAGAAGCAGCCTAGGATCCTCCTTCCCTGCACACAGCCCCCCCCCCCCCCCTTCGCAAAAATATTACCAGAGCATCCCCGGGGAGACCGAGAGGAGAAACGTGATCTGGAAGAGAGAGGCGAATCCACCACAACAACAGCTGTTACCAAATCACAACAACCTGGGGAGGGGTTGTGGGTTATATTTTATGGGCGGGTAGGGACTGCGGATGTTCATTTATTTATCTCCGTAGTCAGCGTTGAGGTGTGCTTGTGTGTACAGTATGTGTGTATGTGTGCGCGCTTTCATGTGCGTGCGGGTGTGTGCGTATGTGCGTGCGTGCGCGAGCCTGTGGGAAAAAAGCTCTGTTTTTATACAGGAAAAAAGGGCCCCGGGCCTCGCCGCTGCAAAATGCAGAGGTCCATAATGCCATAACCGTTGACATGTGCACAAATGATGAATATGTAAAAATAATCAATTTTCATAGGTCAAAATATTCTAATGGAGGTATGGAACGAGGGAGTTCTCATTTGAGCAGCGTCTGGTGTGGTTTGCGTGCCTCTTCACTCGCTCCTCGATGCCACTTCTCCATGGATACAATTAGGCTGAGAGCAATTTCATATTTCACATATGTAAATATCGATTCCGCTTGGCCACAAACTGGCAATATGGGGAAAATATGTAGGCTGTGGGGTGGAAACCCTGTTGAAGTGCTGAACCCGTATGCTGTTCAAGCTCCAAATTAGCCACACGCACGTGCGATACGTGAACACGCGCGCGCGCAAAAGGGCACACATACACAGTCGTACGGGGCCTAAATTAGATTAGTGGCTCTCGGTCTCCGCAGAGCGACCACAGAAACACACATGGCCCCTGGTTCGCGTTGGGGTGGATGGTGGCGTTGGAATTGTATCTGAATGCAAATGCAGCCATTAGTGGTGGGAGCTGACCAATTTATGGGAGTGACCTTGGGCAGGTGCTGGGGTCCGCTCTCTCCCTGTCCACACACCCTCCTTTCATTGCCCCCCCCCCCCCCACCCCCACCTCATTTACACGTGGTGAATTATACAAGGGAATGATTTGCCTGTTCGCACAGCAATGGTGAGATTGTTAACATCTTCTCCGTTTGTCTGGTCTTTGTTTCCTCTTCTTTGTTCAGAATGACTCCCATCAGGCCGCTGACTATCTTGGATCACAAACAGATAACACAATCGGTGACAGAAATGTACATGCACACCTCCTGTTGTATTTGCAGATGGTTTGGGTAACAGATCCGAAGGGCTACACAACAACACCTCCTAACCCAACAGGAAGAGTCGCTATACCCTTCAAATGTCTGCACATTGTCCTCGCTCTGTCTCTGTCTCTATCTCTGTATTCCTCTCAATGCCATCTGTCTGTCCTGTGTCTTATTAATTCACAGTTTGCCCACTCATGGTGTTCCTTGCCTCAACTTCAACCCCTGGCACTTTCCTTTTAGTCCCCAGAACCATGGCATAATATGCAACCCTGAGTTCTTGGATCCTTGTCAAGTTACTGCCAGAGCACCAACCGGGGGGATTTGCTCTGTGTTCTAATTTCAATAGCCTACTACACCCTCTGTATTATTCAGGGAAGGGAACAGGGGGAGGGCGTGGAGAAAATATTCTTTCAGTCAATAGGGTCTTAGCTGCAGGGCACCAGACAATATTGCCAATGTCATAGCCCTCTGTGACAGTATTACCAAGTGCCACAATAACATATTGCACCAGAGAAGTCTCTTATCTTATCAGATGACGATAACATATATATTGTGAGCCGAGTAGTGATACCAAGCTTCACATAGTGTTGGTGAGGAAGTGGTGACTTGGTCTTTCAAGAATGTTACTGTATAGGTCTGTGTAATGTCACGTGTGTGTGTGTGTGTGTGTGTGTGTGTGTGTGTGTGTGTGTGTGTGTGTGTGTGTGTGTGTGTGTGTGTGTGTGTGTGTGTGTGTGTGTTGCGTGCGTGCGTGCGTGCGTGCGTGCGTGCGTGCGTGCGTGCGTGTGTGTGGAGTGGGGTCTCTGCTCGGGTCTCTGCTCTTTATGTAAAGTGTCTTGAGATAACTTGTTATGATTAGACACTTTAATAAAATTAAATAAAATTAAATAAAATTAAATTTAATTTAATTTAATTTAATTTAATTTAATTTAATTTAACTCAGTCAGGGCCGGTCGACTTTTAGATCGACTATCTCATTATGGAGTTCCCTGCCAAGCGACTTTAATCGACTTTTATATAAAAGCATTGTTTAAGCTTTTAATTTGGGTTAATAGACGGAGCGGAACGGTTAGCTTACCTTCGGCTAGTATACAGACGTAAACCGTGAAAAAAAAGGATACGATTATGACGTCACCTTTAAGCCATAGCTTCCTGTTTACGTAAGCCTCTGCTAGCCGCTAGGCTCAATGCAAACCATCCGACCCTCACGCAGCTTCACTAGGTCGGATTTTGATTCGGAAACTTTCTGTGTGGCATCTGTATACGTTCCGGTGCCCATACCGATGGTGGTTTTAGACGATCAAGCACGAATTGAACAGTATTGAGCTCAGATGGCGGCCCGCGGGTCTCCCATTCATGTCAATGGGGATCGACGTCATCGTCCCATCCTTGAATGTTGTGAACCTTGGTTTTAACATGGGTTAACATGGGGGCTTCCACAGTCTATGGTCTATGGCTCGCTCTAGTGGTCATTTTGTGGTATGGTATTTCAATGGCTTGGTAAATTGATGTGATTATGATGATTAAATATAGCTATTTCCTGGCGTTATAAGCGCACATTCATATTTAAATTTGGCTGGCAATGGGTTTTAATTTAATTTAATTTAATTTAATTTAATGTAATTGCGTGCGTGCGTGCGTGCATGTAGCCTACTCACTGCCCTCACCAGTGGCGTTTTAAACACACCTGCCGAATATCTCGAGATGCACCTTTTTATCTGCGCCACTGCATTAGCTTCCTAATTGTCATAGGCCTACACACCGGATCTGGAGAACCGCTGGTCCGGTTGGCATCACATTCAGTAGGCCTATTGAACTCCACTGTGGCGTCATCAACGCGGCACAAACCATGTGTGGCCTGTTAAGTACTGTAGTCTGTAGGCATGGGCTACTGTCAGATGTACAGAAACAGTCCAAAAGAGAATGGATAGTGGTCCTGGATTCATTAATTAAATTACAGAGGTGACGTGCCTTGCGACTAGCTTGTAGATCTGCTAATTTCACTGAATGTTTGCCCAGGATACAACACTAGGGTTCAATTGGTTCAGGATATGATAGGGCTATACGACCGAGCTTGCACTAAAACAAATTTCATCCACTGCTTTATAACTGTAAACCTGTGACGTGACAATAAAGTTGATTCTCATTCTATAGCAGGGGTCTTCAACAGGGGGTCCGGGACCCCTAGGGGGTCCTCAGAGTTACTACAGGGGGGCCACCAAATCCTTGTGTGATAGGATAATTCTTTTAGATTAACAAGCTCTGATCTACAAGCTCTCAACGCCTTGCAGTGCGAGGCGTTGAGAGCTTGTAGATCTGCTTGTAGATCTGCTTGTAGATCTGCTTGTAGATCTGCTTTTGGAAAATAGGTTTGGTGTAGAGGTAAAAAAAAATACAGTAATTATCGACGATTTAGGATTTTAAGTGGTTAAGTGTCAAAGTCTATGAATCTATTTATGAAATCGATGAGAATCGCCGTCATACATTTATACAATATGTAGAGGGGGTCCCTGCTTCATCTCTCTCTCTCTCTGCTAAGGGGTCCTTGGCCTGACAACGTTGAAGACCCCTGTTCTATAGGCATAACTTATGTGTTTCCTCAAATAACTACCCAGATTCACACCTTCACCATGAGCTGAGGATGTGTGCACACACCACAGAGGGAAAGGAAACAAAAGAACAGCCAAATTCTGTTATTTTGGTCTTGCTTCTTTCTGGGCACAGCTCTGTGAATCTTTACCCTCTCTCTCCACTACCCAACAATATCTCCAGGCCCGGGCACCGTTGTTGCCATTACTGCTTACGGTATTATAAGAGACTTTTTGGGCTTGTTTTTCTGTAAAGTTGCTTTTAAATATTGGTATAGTTGCGGGTTGCGTTGTTTCTAAAGTGTAGTTGCTTATTTTGTCTTGTTTCATAATGTTGTTTTTTCATGTCAAGGACCCCATGATATATGGCCGCGGAACCCTCATCTGATAATAGGTTGTGCCAGAGACCCCCATACAAGACTGTGTCAAGAATATTCAAATATATAAAACATTTCTCTTCAATATTTTTGAGCGGTGCTAACCACTCCAATACGTAATGTGGCGTTGTGTGTACCGGTATGTGTTTTTCCATGGTATACTGAAGCAATAAGCCACAAGAGGCCTCTGGATACCTGGTATTTTATAACGGCTGAGAGGCGTGGTGAGACACGAGGCGAAGCCGAGTGTCTCCAACCCTCTCTCTAACCCTCTCTCAGCTGTAACCAGGGGCCTCACGAGGCTTATTGCTTCTCTAAAACGGTTACAATAAAACTGTTCTATTTCACTAATAATTCACTACAAGGTCTGCAAGAAAGTAGTTCCCAGCTACAAGAAAGTAGTTCCCGGCCAGGCTGCAGAAACAGCACACCTGTTACTTGCAATCAGAATGGAGAATAGGGGGTGCTTGCTGTTTTTACAAGCCCCGCCCGGAGTCACTCAGTCCTATGTGCGCTGGTGGTGCCTAGAAGCCCCGCACGGCAGGACTTGAGAAAATCACGCTCCCTTCTCTAGTTCAGCCTCACAACATGTGGAAAGAAATAACGCATCCGGGTTTGATATAAACTGATTCAAGGTGTGGATTATCGTGTGATTTAGACACTGATCTAATCAGAAACCAGCCAATCAGAATCAAGTATTGGAACTAACCGTTTTAGAATGATGTTGTATGTTTTCCAAGTGTTTTTCCATGGTATCAAATACTGATATTATACTGTGACGTCATATGGGTCTATCATCGCTTCTTTTGCGCTTGTTTTCATAGACCCGGCTGCTTGTTTCTCTCTCAAAATCTGGCAGCGCTGCCCGGCACAAGAATCATAGACAACAGCAATTTTACCTCGCCCAGGCTGAGTTGGCCATTGGCAAGAAGACAGATCTCAGATGTGTGGTGGTCAGGTATGTCTACATGACCCCTGGCTTGTTGTACAGTGGACAATCCATTCTAGCTCAGGAAATATCATCACTTTCAGGCAGAAACCAAATCCATATTTCAATTGATTTAATGCCCTACTTCATAAAAGTTGTGAAAATAGCAGATCCAAATGTCCACAACACCTTAGGTACAAGAGGAGATGGGTCCATGCTTGTAGATTTTTTAATAATGATCAAAAAAAGGGAAGAAAAAAGGAACGGTTTGGAGAACAACATTAGGCTGTTATGAGATTCCAGGTTATCATATGCAAAGGTTATCTTTTCCCCCTTGTGAGGGGAGAAAAGAGATTAATTATTTTGCTTGATTAATTGTTCTAAAAAATGTGTGTCTGTGCGTGCGTGCGTGCGTGCGTGCGTGCGTGCGTTACAAATAGTTGCCAAAATACTTTCAGCTGCCAACAGTGATTTTACCTAACTATTGGTCAAAACCATGGCTGAGCCATATGAAACAATTTATTATGAAACAATAGATACAGGATGCTGCAACACTCATCAATTAGCTTGGATTGGCTAGTTCATTGTTAGGTCAACCCGCTGACCAATGATGGGATTTCAGCAGTCAGTGAGCTTGTGACAGACACTGAAACATTAGTGTTTATCAGCCTGGGACAAACAAGTACCATTTTAGTACTTGGAATAACTTTACGCCATCAGGCAGGCTGCCTGATGGCATAACGTCCCAAAGAGCCCACAACCGGAACCAAATGTACCTCCAAGTGCAGCTAGGGGCGGCATAGCTCAGGGGTAGAGAAACCGTCATTAGAGCACGAAGGGTACCCAGTTCAAATCCGGGCACCCCCTGAGTTAATGTCGAAAAGCCTTGAGCAAGACTCTGAACCCCTAGTTGCTCCCGGTGAGCAGGCATGGTGCCTTGCATGGTTTCCTCCGCCATCAGTGTATGAATGTGTTTGTGAATGGGTGAATGTAATGCACAATCTATGTGCCTTGGATAAAGGCGCTATATAAATGCACCATTTACCAAAATGATTCCCCTAGTCTAAAATCTGTTTAGTTTGGTATAATCGCGTACTTTTGGTATAATAATCGATTGATCAACGTGTTCGTCGGAACCCCGTCCCTTCTTATTTCTTTTCTAAAACGGATCACACAGCTTGGTTTTAGAACAGGGGTCTTCAACGTTTTCAGTCCAAGGACCCCTTAGCTGAGAGAGAGCAGAAGCAGGGACCCCCAGATTCCATATAGTTTTGTTTGACAGTGTATTTTTGATTTATGTCAATTTGTGTTTTCAGATATTTAACCACTTGAACCGTCAATACTTATGTACTTAGTCTGCTCTTTTTCCCCCTCTACACCAAACCTCTTTGCCAAAAATAGCTTATCTACAAGCTCACAACGCCTCGTTTTGGCTAAAGTTCTTAGAATTAGGACACTAGGGTTCAAGTGTTTAATATAAATCACACAAAGATTTGGAGGACCCCCTATAGTAACTCTGAGGACCCCCTAAGGGTCCCAGACCCCCTGTTGAAGACCCTTGTTTTAGAATGAATACCAGGCTTGCCACCGCGTGGAAATCCTGGCGCAAGTTTAAGTGTTATAGGGCTGGCCCCGCTGTTGTGGTCCAACCAAACAGGGCGTCCATAGCTGGGTGGTTAGAGAGAGCAGCCCGCCTGGAAAGGCAAAGGTCCCAGTTTCGATTACAGGCCTCGGCAATGTGTCCTGTACAAGTGTCAAACTGAGCAAAACCCTATAACTGCTCCCCAAGCACTACAACCATAGGCTGCTCACTGCTCCTAGGATGAGTAAAATGAAGAGGACACATTTCACATTATGTGCAAATGTACAGTGACAAAAACACTCCAAGGAGTGGGGACCAAATTTTTACCGTATTATTAGAGACAGAAGGAGGGTGCATCAATCTTTTTAGTGTTTACTTCAAAACATTGCTATTAAGATAATTACTATGATTATCCACTTGTGTAGCTAAAAATGTGGCGCAGTGTGTCTAAAGGCTGTTATTTATATATGTGGTGAATTCAATTAAATGTTCTCTTTCTTTGTTCTTTTTTTCTCTCTCTTGGGCTCAATAATCTCAATAATCAAATCCAGGTATAATGCACTGAATGCACTGTTGAGTTAGAGATGGAATATTACTTATATTTTCAACTAATTCTACGTGTTGATCATTAAGGTACCAAGCAAATATTTGGTCATGTTTTTCACTTTTCAGCCATACAATTACTACATCTGAACATTTTTTTCTCCTTTATAATTACAAGCAACATGAATAAAAGATTTCACATAATTCCCCAATTAAACTGAAATCCCTGACACAATACATTTGACAGGTTTTGAAAAGCTTACTGAAATGATTTCCTAATTTAACAATAATGTGAATAGGGATTACAGACACATTATTGTTATAATTGAGCTTCATAAAGGAGGTCATTGAGCACTGATATTGCGAAAAGCTCTGTAAATATACTACAGCATGGGAAACTATTATTTCCAAAGTGAGGAAGCAATTAAAGCCAGGAAAAGAAACAGAAAAACGGTGTCTCTAATGACATTACAGCATGGAAATAAAGCTGCACAGATCTGCCAAAATGCAGTAGAAGAAACCAGAGCTGGATACATGTGTCAGGCTGGGCGATATGACTTCAAATGAATATTACGATTATTTCAAACATTTACCTCAATTTTACCTTGGCTATTTTCAAATAGCCAAGGTATAGAATAGGGCTAAAGTGGATTTATTTATGTTTTATAATATAATCATTTATATCTGCAAAGTAACTAAAGTTTTCAAATAATTGTAGTGAAGTAAAAGTACAATATTTGGATCCGAGTAAAAGTATTGACAACTGGAAATACTCAAGTAAAGTACAAATACCTCAAATTAAATTATACTTAAGTACAGTACCTAGGTAAATCTACTTAGTTACTTTACACCACTGCCCATTTGAATAAAAAAACATGGGCTATCGTGGATCCCAAGAAACTAGTGTTTACCAGTTATTTTCTGTTTGCTGAAGTTCCATCTCCAGCACTGTGTTTAATGACCTGGCAACATGTCACGTTGAGTCAAGTTCTCAGTCCTAAGAAGGCTCGCTGAACAGAAAGGTCAGAAAAACATGCTCAGAAAGGGATGTGGGACAGATTTTAGCCCATGGCTTAGCTTTAATCAAAGCCAGACACGGTTGCAATCGGAAAATACTTCTGATTTGCTCAAGCAAGTGAACACATGCAGGCTCTGAGTAAGACTTGTAGGAGTTGTGGTGTGTCGAGGGGCATTATGACTAAGAAATCACAACATTTCCTCCAGAGATACCGTGTGAGGTGAGGGGAGAGAGAGAGAGAGAGAGAGAGAGAGAGAGAGAGAGAGAGAGAGAGAGAGAGACAGAGACAGAGACAGAGAGACAGAGAGACAGAGAGATGTGCTAGATGGAGTGTGGAAATGTGTGCAAGCTGTCCTTGTGGCGATTCAATATCCTGGGCTATATGTTCTCGACATTGTGGGATGCATGTTGTGTGAAATGATGACATATTACAAGTCATGGTGTTAGTTCACTGCCGCTACACTTGGCAGTCCTTGGACCTCATGAACATGGTTAACAAGATGTATTTCTCAACACACAAGAAACTTTTTTCCTCTTATAAAAAGAACACAAGCAAGTTGTTGCCAAATGTTGTGCTGAGGCACATTGTTGTGCCATGAGACAAGTCCTTGTGTGTCATTGCGATTTGCGACCTTAGGTCGCTATATGAAAACTTCCAGCTTCTGTATGTCTGTCTGTCTGTCTGTCTGTCTGTCTGTCACACCTGTCATTATAGATGTCTGACATCATAGACTGACACTACTGATGTCTATAGACTGACACAATATGTCCATATATGGGCATATGACATCATACAGTCTGGGGGAAGGAATAAGTCTTATGGTGAGTATCTGGCATGAGAAGCTATAAAGCGGATGTGAAGCCTCCTCCCCACTTCCGTTTAATTTTTACAGTCGCGCACATTTATCCTATAATATAAATAAAAATCATCTAAGCATACATAGCTTGCTGCTTATCAGAAATGACATTTTAAAATATAGTTTTGTGAACGGAATATTTGTGAAAATGTGGCCACATTTTGCCACATTTTGTCCAAATTAAACAACCAACCATGTCTCAGATTTCTTTTGGTCAAAGTTGAACCCATTAAGCGCCAGCGCTCGCCCAGCAGTCACATGTGACGGCAGACTGCTGGGGCGAGGTCGCTTCTCGCCCTTAGCCGGGCATCTTACAGATATAGATATATAGTTTAAAGGATCTCAAGTTACAGTATATCTGTCTATCTGTATAGAATTCACTCTCTGCTACTATGGCAACAAATACTTCCTGGAGACTATTGTGTGAGTACTGAGTGTCCGTTTATAAAAGAACTCCTACAGTGATTATAGCCAGCCCACACATATTCCAAAATGCTGATGAGCTTATTTTTAGTTGATGGGCTACCCCTATCTCGTATGCACATGGGACGGAAACAGAATGTAGAGCAGCTTTCCCCATGAATGCTTGTGTAGCAAGCCTTCCTGCTCTGTAATTAACAAATTAACAAGTAAAACCCCCCACCAACGCCATACCTGATTCAATTTGCAATCAGAAATGCTTGTCTGCAAAGTTTTAATTGTGCCTGTGGCAATAACTTAGTGTTTATAATCACATTCTCTCGCTCCCTATATTGCACCGCAGTGCGTTTGGGAGGGGGGAAGGGGGGTAAAAAATAAAGAAACAACTTACTGGCGCAAGCTAATTCTGCTGCAAGCCTCCATGCTGGAGGTGAGTGCACAATGCACATTAGCAGCGGTGCTTATGGTCCTGCTGAACAACAGAATGAGAGTTAATATGCTCTCCAATTATTTACACTTTGTGCATTTATATACTCCCGTGTGAGGTAGTATACACACAGGCCAGGGAAGACGTGTCCCGTCTCGTTCTCAGGGGCGTCACAAGGGGGGTAAAAGTGGGACTGAGTTACTAGGGTCCAAGGTGGAGGGGCCTTTATTATTTTATACTTTAGCTATTGAAAAATTGCAGATCTACAAGCTTGTTTATCTGCTAGTTTTGGAAAGTCGTGAAAAATGTGTGCAAATCTTTGAATATATGTATTTTTTAAAGCGAACATTTGTAACTCATATTTTGCTTCTGGGGGGTCCCCGGAACTAAATATTTTGAGATGGGGCTCCGTGGCTAAATACATATCATTGTGGGGGTCCTTCACATGAAAAGGTTTGAGCATCACTGACATAGAAACATAGGTTTTAAAAAAAACCATATATTTATATCTTTTTTGAAATATTCAACGACCATAAAAATAGCATATCTGCTCGCAGCACGGCACCAAGTGCCGCGCTGTGAGTTGTATCTGCTATTTTTCAATAGTTAAAGCACAAAATAATCTAAATGGGTTAAACCCCCTCCCCCTATGAAGAACATTCATGGGGGGCCTTAGTGAATCCTACCCAGGGCCCATGAATTTGGTGCGACACCCCTGCCCGTCTCGTTCTACACTAACGGGGTGACAGAATCCAGGCACATGCAGAAGAAACATCCTCAATCTATGTACAGTGTATATCCCACACTGAGATATTAATGCTAGCTGTTGGTGTCCTACTCACTACAAACATTGCTAGTTTTTTCCTATGGATGCCAAATGCCTGCATGAGGAAGGCTAGCCCCTTTGAGTCAATTAACACCCTTTCAGTGCCCAGAATCACCACTAGAGGGCGCCCAATGGCCATAGAATCCACCATAGATATACGCTGTATATGCACAAGCCGTGCGCAGCCATGAAGCGCCTGAACACTTTCCTTTGTGCATGAACAGGAACAGGAACAGGATGAAGTTAGCTTGAAGTTAGCTATTGGCTACCAAGCATTTTAGAAGCCCTATTTTCGGCGATTTAGCCGTGATTAAACCTTGCACACCTCATGGATATGCATGGAACAGAGAAAATGAGCTCTAAAGATCCTGGATTGCATTGGAGTGGATGGCAAATATCGGCGGCGCGACGCTCTCGCGGGGCGTGTAAACAGATGACGGCCGGCGGCCCGGCTCGAAAATTTAGCCTGGTGCTTCGGTAAGGCCTCTGGATTTTTTATTTTTTTATTTTTTAAAGCCAAACTAGTTCGGGATTGGCACCCCGAACGTTAATAAGGTCCAAACTATCCCGAACTAGTTCGGCATAGGCACAATAAGAGTTAATGTAAAGGAGGTAGATGTGGTGGAGGCAAGCTCATCGTCTGTTCATTTTACAGTGTGTTGTTGGGAATGCAAATTGCAGGTGACTTACGTAAAGGCCCACTTCACCTCTGGGACGACCAGATCTTATTTTATTGTTGTTTGGGACATATGATGCAGCATGATGCATGATGCAAAATGCATCACTAGTCATGCTGAAATACTAAAATATCTCAAAACACAGATTGAACACTAAAAATAACTAAAGGATTGTGTTGATCGTGTTCCAAACAACAATAAAATAAGATCTGGTTGTCCCAGAGGTGAAGTGGGCCTTTAATGTTCCTTCTTTTGGTATTCTGGTATGCCCAATTAATAGTCACCACTAATTGTTCATTTCATAACCCTCCCCCAATTGTCCTCAGCAGACGATGAGCACGTAATGCTTTTAAAGATGTACATGTTTGACCAGGCATATGGGCTACCTTACCGACAAACACGAAGCAATTACTGGGTTCATGTATTTTAATGTGAGAGAGGCATTGGAGCGACTGGCATTAGCATGGCACTCTTGGTACTTATGTACTCATGGAACCTAAGCGCAAAACACAAACAATCTAGGGCAACTATTCCAAATCCAATTGTTGTGAACATGAAGCCAACTAGTTTCAGGCAGTGGGGGTGAGTTTGGCCCACACATACCAATTAGGCCCGTTTCCAAAGCAATACTGCACAATGCCGCCCAGAGGAATGCAACAGAACAAGACTTTGATTTCCCCCAATACAATGTGATAGTAATTTCATATTCTTCTGAAAAGCAACATGGCTACCAAGGGTAGAGTCTTGAGTTGATCTATGAAAAGCAATTCACAACGATATGCTTGTTTCTAGACACACGCACGCACGCGCGCGCACACACACACACACGCACGCACGCACGCACGCGCACACACGCACACACGCACAAGCACACACGCACACACGCACACACAATGTGTGTCAAACAGCCCCACAAAGGCACACTGGCACACACACAAACATACAGTAATGTGCACATGCACAGCAGAAGCATGCTCGAGCAACAACAGCTTGTGATATATCCTCCGACTGCCCAAAGAAGCCCACGTGTTATTGTACACGTGGAATAGATCCCTTGGTAGGGTTGGGTTAACCGTCTGTGTTTGATCAGTTATCTTCCCAGATTCCCGCCGGGCGTCTGAGAATAATCCCGGTATCTGGGATCAAGGATCAAGGGCGAGTACTTACTAGTATGCGGCCTTCGCATCGGACTAAACGCCACTGAGCGCGCCGCACCACAGCACACCCAGATACTAGGGAAGAATGATGGAGAGAGGGAGGCATGTAATGAGAGCCTGGGGGATTTCACTTGTGCTCTATATTTATATATAGAGAGAGTGTAAAATTGTTCCCCTTGTTTGTCTACTCAACACGCGTTGACAGCTGATGAGTCTTTGTTTTGGTGACACCTCGCAGTATAGATTGGTGGAAAGTAGCCGAGAGCTAAATGTGTGAGAGACGCAGCGGCGGTGGCGCTTCAGAAACCTGTGAGTCCCTGCTGCGCCCACAGCAGTTTTCACTGTCTATGAGGAGCAACGGCTTATAGGCACTCTGTTGGGCTGTGTGACGCTCTCTCTCTCTCTCTCTCTCTAACGCGCTAACCTCCATTTGTGACAGTGTGGGAGGCGCTTGCCGTGGTGGGAGTAATTCCTCACCCTCTCATTTGAACGCGGAAATGCTTTATCATTCGTCACAGCAGGGGGGTTAGAGGTAGCAGAGAGAGAGTGGAGGAGGACGGAAGGGAGGGAGCGGGGTGGTTTGCCATGCGGAGGCGGCCATATTAGCACAGATATTCTTCAGGATTATGCGCCCCTTCCACCCAGACCGGGGAATTTGTCAGCAGAAGTGCAGATATGGCTCTATCAATAATCCATGGCATTGTGTATTTCCCCAACTGATGCTATTATACGGCTGGGGGATGACAGCGCTCGCCGACTCCATCATGTTATCCACGGGGACCAGGATCTCATAAAGCGCTCTCAACATAGACATCTCATATAACGGGTAATAACTCCAGCCAGTTAATACAGGGGAATTATCAGGGAGAGGAGCGATGAACCTGGCAAAAAAAAAGAAGGGGGGAAAAAAGCTGGGGCGTGTGTGGCCGTGTTATGGTTGTGGAAAGGAGAGAGTGAAAGTGAAAGACGGAGAAACGGAGATCATTGGAGTGTGTCGAGGGAGGGTTAAAAAGAGTGAGAGACAGGTGAGAAATAGGGACAGGCACAGTGTGTGGGCTGGGAGGTGAATAGAGAAAAACGAGGGACGAGGGAGAGAGAGAGAAGTGGGAAAGAAACACTGCAAGTGCAAGGATGAGGTGAGGGACGGGGAGAGAGAGAGAAAGAGAGAGAGAGAGAGAGAGAGAGAGAGATGGAGGTGGAATAGAAAAAAGTGAGGAAAGAAAATAAACCACTGCGAGGACACTTTTTAATTGAAGAAATTGTCAAAGACATTCAAACGACAAATAGCTAAAAATAGCAGAATTGCAAGCTCGCAACAACTTTGTGCTAATATGTGGTTAAAGGTTCATACTGGTGGTCGACCATTATAAAGCATACCATGATTTGTCTGATTTTGGCACTAGATTCCATTCATTTCAGAACGATGATCGATTACAACAAATGTATTTATAATATGGGTAATAATAATAATACATCTGATTTATCTAGCGTTTTTTCAGTACCCAAAGTCACTTTACAACAAGGCAAAAGTTGCATTATCCCTGCATTTTAATGTACTTTGAAACAAAGACTGACAACTGAAAATAGTCCCTGGAGATATTTCACGAACAATGTGCTGTTTGAATTCGGGGGCTTGTTATATATAGAGGCGCATTTTCGCAATTGTTTATGGAACCAAGTCCAACCATGAAAGTGCAACAGTGGCAGCAGAACAACAGAAACAACACAACCACAGAGACTGCGTTTATATAGAGAGCTTCACAACTTGGCAGAGCAAGAAAGCAGTTGACACACATTTATATTACTATAGTTAAACTGCCTGACAGGACTCAAGTTTTACCTTTGTTTACTGGATGTTCAGATAATTGTTTCTGACAGAATTACACCGATTTCAAGTTAAACGTGGATCAAATTGTGTGTAAAAGCAGCAAAATGCTGGTGTGACATGGTCTGTAAGACTGTGCAACACACAGATGATAATATTAAGAATAATGATAATAAATAAATGAATAAATAAGCTAGAAGAAAGCAGCAAGAAGGAAAGTGCAATGGGAAATGTTCAGAATTGGGGCTAGTAAAAATGTCAAAAGTCAAACGTGTCATATATTCTGATGTTCATCGGTGATGCAATCTAAATGTGCAAATCTATACTAATGTTAAAACGTGTCAATGCTGAGAATGTACTGTAGTGATATTGTTCACTACAGTGTTATGTTACTTTAAATATACAATATTTAGTTTTTTTGTTTTTTTGTTAAATAAACAACTATAGGACTCATTTAGACTATTTAACAGTTTTCATACCGAATACTATGCATCCATGTTCAGTCAAACAAATATTTAATTTTCCCATGACATTCCCATAGCATGGAGTTTGGATGAATGGTGTTCCACCTGAAAGATATAATTAGGTTTTATACTACTCATACCAGTGAAGTGATAGACTGCTTTAACCAAATTAACCCTAGCATCCTTTTTCCGGGCATGTCATAAAAAGCGATCTTTCTGCGAAAATAGCATCTCTACAAGCTCATAACACATCGCAACGTGGCTTTTAGAGCTGCTATTTCCGCGGAGTTTAACTAGTTAAAACATCCATAATATTCAGCAGAGCTCTAGGAGATTTTTTTTTTTTTCAATATGCCGGGATATTGATTATTTTTATTCAGGTATTGCCAATAAAATAAAAATGCACAAATGTTTGCAGTATGTATCATATATGGATGAAGCTTATGAATTGACAATGCCATGTATTGACAGCAGTATGGTCCTTTAATTACATAACAAATAGCAGTATGAGTGTGGGCTTTTAAGCCACAAATATGCTTATTTATTTTCTGAAGCTCACGTTAGGCTCCTTCCAATAAGAATGTTTGTACGGTATCTTTGAATTATACTCAGTAAACCCCTGTAATCTCTCTAATCCCAATTAAACTGTCAGAAGGGCCTTGTAAAAGGATTTCAACATCAATTGAATTGAGAGGTGTACTGTAGTACCAGGTGCCTGGTAACAAAGAAAATAATAACTTTCTCCCCGATACTAGTCCTTGCAAACTGTCGTGATACCCCCCCCCCCCCCCCCCCCCCCCCCCCCAATACAGTAAAAGGACTACGCAACCGTTTTTTTAATATCCATTTTTCTTTCAACAGGACTAATGTTCAGTACACCGTGCTACAGTACAAGGCCCTGTTTTTCTAGGAAAAAGAAGAAACATATCCTCTCTGGCTCGAGGGTCCACTATTGGCAATGGCCTCGAGAACCAAGCCTACAAAGGGACGTTTCAATCAAACACAGTTAGTGTCACATATCGACAAAGCGTCCATTCATTTGACAGTGGAGCAGTCCCTTAAGTCTCACCCGTCTGCCTGACATGTGTCCAGTCTGTCCACAGTAAAGGCCCATTCCCACTGGGCCAGATAACAGATACAAAAATCTCTTTCTCCAGATATTTTTCCATTCAAAGTGGATGGTAGATACAGATAAAAATATCTGTGGCAGATATTGTTTTTATCTGTATCTACCATCCACTTTGAATGGAAAAATATCTGGAGAAAGAGATTTTTTTATCTGTTATCTGGCCCAGTGGGAATGGGCCTTAAAGCCTAATTTGCCGCATGCTCCATCAAATCGTGGCGTGAAAACAACAGATTCCCAAGCTTTGTTTGCTTGACAATCAGTTTATGTGAAGCCATCGCGTCACGGCTGTGAGCTTGTAGATCTGCCATTTTTGCTATTTTCCAAATGTAAAATATTTGCACAACGTGTATGTCCAAAAATACATAGCAAAAATGGTCAATATACAAGTGATCTATGAGCTGTTAGATTGGCTATTGTTTTGCCGTGCGACACCATCACACGACAAAGTACAGAACAGGCCCCATCCCCTGGGGTCCATTTGGGTCAAATAAGGTCTTTTTTTTAATAAACGTAATTTTTATTTGCAGTCATTACATGTACATACATTCACAGGGTCAAGATTATTACAACATTTTGATTATCACACTTTAGTCCTTTTCAAATATTCGTGGTGTCATTCTGTTGGGTTTTATATTCAGTCCATTTCTCCCATTTCTCAAGGAACAGTTCTTCTTGTATCCTGAGTTTGTGTGTAAATCTCTCCATCACATATATTTCCTCCACAATGCACGGCCACTGCTCACAAGCTGGAGGGTCACTTTTATACCACAATCTTGTTATTGCTTTTTTGCTGGCTGCCAGCAGCACCTTGACCAGATCCATGTCATCTCCATGTGTGTTTTCCTGCATCAGGTTTCCTAGATATACCGGTAGCACCACACTTGTCTTCGGTATTTCGCATTTCAATATCTCCTTCATTACTGACCGCACATCATCCCAGTACTTGTCAATTTTTGGACAATTCCAAAATATATGTTCGTGGTCAGCATCCATGTATCCACATAATGGGGTCGAATAAGGTCTGCTAGTATTTCCCTCTAGGCTACACCAAATATCTTTGCCGAACATACGTAGCTGATCTACAAGTTAACAATGGTAGGACCGAACAAAAACGTGGTTTACAAAAATATGGCCTCATCCTTTTATTAGACGCCACGTCCCCATAGATCAAGGGTATTCAACAGGGGGTCCGGGACCCACAGGGGGTCCTCAGAGTTACTACAAGGGGTCCTCCAAATCTTTGTATGATAGAAACTTTTTTTATATTAACCACCCTAGTGTCCATATTCTGAGAACTTTAGCCAAAAATAGCAGATCTACAAGCTCACAACGCCTCGCAGCTGTGAGTTGTAGATCGGCTATTTTCGGCAAAGAGGTTTGGTGTAGAGGGGAAAAAGGGCCAATTACAGAGTGAACGGTCAAGTTTATTAAGTATTGATGGTTCAAGTGGTTAAATATCTGGAAGCAGAACCCAAAATACACAGATTATTGTGCTGTCAAACTACACTATGGTATCTATGGGTTGTGGGGGTCCCTGCTTCATCTCTCTCTCGACTAAGGGGTCCTTGGCCTGAAAACGTTGAAGACCCCTGCTCTAGTCTAATCCAAAAACGTGGTTTGCAAAAATATGGCCTCATCCTTTTATTAGACGCCATGCCGCCATAGATACAGATGCCGCATTTAGCTTTAAATGTGGGTGGGTGACAGTCGCTAGGCCTACGAGGTGGGCTGCGCGAGGGACAGGAGGGACCAACAAAAAAAAAAAAAGAAAAAGAAAAAACACCACCACCACCACCCACCTTGCAAAGATATTCAGTGTTTGCATTTCAGGGGACAATAAAGAGAGCCATCTGTTCCTGTCATTGGTGCTTTATTGTTTTCCTCTGTGGGCCACTCAGCTTGGAACAGCACATCAACCCTTCACACCCTGCCTCCACCTCACATCCATTCACCATCACACACACACACACACGCACACGCACACACACACACACACACACACACACACACACACACACACACACACACACACACACACACACACACGCATGTACTCATGTACTCGCACACACACGCACGCACGCACGCACACACACACACACACACACACACACACACACACACACACACACACACACACACACACACACACACACACACACACACACACACACACACACACACAGTGATGCATTACGCACATGCACGATGCGGATGCGAATCATATCATGATTCCATGCACCCACTCAGGAGCCTGTGCCTAATTAACATAGTTAATTTTTGTCATGCGTCTGCCAGGCGTATATACGTGTCCAGTGATGTGCACACCACAGTCACACATTATGACCATACGTGAAATTGTGCGAGGAACTCGAAACGCGTGTGCACGTCGTATACAGTATGTAACGCACAGACAGATTGTTGTTATGTGCTCAATCGAACGTTCACACGTTCGATTGGTGCACAGTGCACACTGTGATGCCTTGACATGTGCTTTGATGCCTGCGCAGCAAACCAACTTTTGACGTGTCAAAGCTAATTTCCCCATAGACTTGGTTTCAAGTGCATGCATGTGTAGCAGAGTGGCTCCTCAGACCCAGAGCCTCTGGCCGAAGACCAAAATAACAGTATACACTCACATGCACACACATATTACACTATGCACACTTGCACACACAAATGTCCACATCTCTGGCTGTAAATGACAGGTATCATGCATCCATCGCCGTTACCACTGGGTGAGTGATTTCATTTGAGAGCATTTCATACATTCTCTGTGATTAGTTTAGAGGAACACAGTGGTGGAGAGTAACTAGGCCTACAGATAGGGCTAAGTAAAGAATTTATGTGCTTTCACTTTACTTGAGTATTTCTTGCTGAAGTGCGGAACTGTGGAACTGTGGAAGGCACTCTGCCCCCTGCAGTGGGAAAGAGGGAGTCCCTTATCTGATTGGCTTACCGAGCATCCCATTCTGTGACGCACAAGGAAGCGTCCTTCAGAATTCCGGAAGCTTGCCGGTCCTCTTTTACCAACGCCCCAGAGCCAAGCCCCCAGAACCCAGGGCTAGATTTGAAGCAACCCCGATGGTGGCCAAAGTTGGAACTGCAGCCTAAACGCGCATTTTGGCCCCGCCCCCTCCACTCCAGACAGGAGAGGAGAGCAGCGTGACGTCATTTTGGAACCACGGTGGTTCCAATTTCCCCCAGAATGCACCTGGATTAGCTACATGCTAGCACGTAGCCGTTGCTTCAAAACGCCACTGAGCACTTGCATTGAAATGATAGTGGGGGCGGGGCTCGTCCGCTCTCTATTTTATATACTCTATGCCCAGAGCCAGAGGAGGCGTCTACCTTTTTATGAGTGTAACGTCCAGTGACGTCAACATCTCTGATTGGTAGAGCTTATGCACGTTATCATGGAAACATTTCCGTCCGATATTCTGAAAAATCTATGGATAAATAAGGATTTCTGTGGAAACTAAGGCGAAGGAAAAACTGCTACACTCTATTGTACATGTTGTTCACTTGTGTCCTGTCGTTATTGCCCGTTATGTTCAACTGTGTCCCGTTAAGCATTGTGTATTTTTATACTCCCCTGGGTGTTCTCTTCCTTGCCAGTTTGTTCAATGGGTTTCACAGATGTTTGATCTCTACTCTTGGCTCCTTGGTTGTTTTGTATAGATCTCCCAGTGTATATTCCTAGTGCTTGATCTCCTAGTGTTTAACTCATGTATATTCCACTGGTGCTTTCTTTCTTTATAGAAAAAAGGTTGCCCTGCGTTTGGGTCCTTATCTCCTGACTCGCACCATGACATATCCTTATAATATAAACCTGAGGTGGCCATAGCTGAATCCATCCATCCATCCATCCATCCAGCATCCATCCATCCATCCATCCATCCATCCATCCATATTCTGTCTATAAATTCCTCATCTATTATTTTTTATCTTCGCCAGGCTGGGGGGAAAATTAAAAAAGAAAAAAAATATCAAGTAATAGCAAACCACAGATACCACAAACTAAACATTCATATGACGGCCAGTGATCTTGCAGTGAGCACACGATTTGCAGGTGCTTTTCCATCACAGTCAGCAAGGTTAAACTCCAGAGAAATTAAACAAATTGCTCCTCTAATGCAGACTAAAACAAACGGAGAACTTTAGTGCACATGTGGAACCCTCTTGGGTTCTAATTATGTAAAACTATAGACATCAGAAGACACTGTATTCTTTAATGAGCACTTGAGAGAACAAAGGGAATTTAAGTGCATGTTAATAAGGGAAGCGAGACAATAGGCAGAGGCAAAACGCCACAGAAAAGGATCTCTGCACATTAAATGGGGGCATTTTGCAGCCTATAATGCTGTGCTCTACCACACAGAAGCTGCTTCCAACACTTCCTGCTGCCTACCACATAAGTGGGTGAAGTCTTATCCCTCAATGTGACTTGGATCAGGAACGATGTAGAAAAGCACAAATTGGTTCTCCATAGAAACAACATGCAAACAAATTGAGATGAATGGAATGCAAGGCAATTGAGATTTCACCGTTAGTAGGGGAGACGGTGAACTGGTTGGAGGGGACAGCCTCAGATTTCTCTCTCTCTCTCTCTCTCTCCTCTCTCTCTCTCTCTCTCCCTCTCTCCCCACAGCGTGCTGTTGTTGGTAGACTCACTCCCCACCACCAGCCGCCTCAGGCCAGGTCCCTGTAGGCGTTAAATTGCAGGTTAAACCGTGCATGCGTTGCCAGAGACCGGTGTCACGGCACTGCCAATAACCCTACGCAGCTCCACAGCCATGGTAACATTTCGATTTATTTGCTAACAAACATGGCGTGATGTGTTCGGGAAGCTGTGTTCCACTTCAATGGTCGAGTAGGCTGGCCAATTAGCATTGACAAACTCCCATGTGTGTGTGTAGGCACGGTATAGCACATTTCTGTTCACCAGCCAAAATGGATCGCACTGTAGGGGGCCTTTAATCCCTCAGTTCCATTGGATAATCTGACAAATCAGGAAGCTGCGGTCAGGATGGGCAACTTTGTAGCCATATGCTTGCTGCCTTTGTTCTACCATGGCTGACCATGTTTAATGAGTGTGCATCCCATTCATTTCTCCATAGACGTTTCAGAAAATCCTACGAGTTTTAGAGACTGGAACCAAGCCAACCAGGCTCCTGATGAATCATGAGCATAAAAGATTATTCTGTTCATAAACATGTTTGGAAAATCTCAAAAAGCGTGAAGGTACAAGACAGCGTACACATCTGCTATAAATGTGCAAAATCTCTGTCTGACCGTCTGTGTGTGCATGCCTCGGGAAATAAACCGATCGACCGACTTCAAACTCGGCGAGCATGTCGCTGACAACCTGAGGGAGTGCCGTGCCAGGTATAGGCATATGTTATTATTATTATTATTATATAGGCATATATGGTGATCCCATTTTCCAGAACCGGCGATCCGACCAATATGCCCATATATGCAGCCAAAATGATCATTTCGAATTTTAGCTGCTTCTTTTTTAACTTTAATCGTTGTCTTTATTATAGTATAATATTATAGAATAATAGTGTATAAAATATTGTTGCTGACTGGAAGTGCATGTTCCACAACGATTTAAGATTATGCCTCCGGGTTATGGGATCTAATATAGGGGAGAGCCGCCTCATTTGTAACGCTTCATAATTTTAACAAGCACATTATCTCTTGATTGGTCAATGCCATCGTGACGTCATCGCATCAGTATGTGACCAGGGCCGTAATGAACGTGTCCAGGAAGTAAGAATTATTTTTATCCAACCTAGACCGAGTTATTGCAGAAAAACTGGTATTTCGCAAAATGCGTAAAAAAAATCACCTTGAGTATCTTTGGTCTGCAAATCTTTTCTTTAATGTTGCTGATATAAAATCTAGATGGTTGTCTGCATGTATCTGTTCTTCATTAGATTATATAGTTTTAACATGCTATGCATGTTACAGTAGTTCTGTTCTGTAGGCAACGTCAAAGCAGGGGTGCCAAATCGGTTCAATTGTAACACAATTAACATGATCATATCATATTGACATATTTGACATATTGGCCAATATTGTGTTCAGTCAGCTGACATTCAAGTACAGGGTATGTTAAGTCAGATTAGGGATGTATAACGTGTTGCATTAATCAAACTTGCTATTTATTTAGATAATCAATGCATTTTCCCATGGAATTTACTCAAACGCTCGAACTGGTACATCTGGTAATATTTAATATTTTCCTTGCATATGATATAGTATCTTATCACATCCATGGTATGAAAACAACGTAAAAGAGTTGCTTGAATGAAATATAATTGATTTAAACTAAAAACGATTTGTTTAATGTGGTTCTTTAGCTGTGTTACATTTGTAAACCATGCTGTTACAATTAATCCCATGTGGGCTTCAAATGTAACATCGGAACAGTGACCACTTTCGGTTTAATAACTCATGACCTGTTTTATAAAATGAAAAACTTGAAGTGGTTTATCATAGCAGACATGTGTAGGTCCTTTGCTTGAAAATATTACATATGTAGGTAAAAGAATCTCTGAGTAAAATATTGAAATGTGAAAAACGTTACAATTGTGCAGGCTCTCTTGTAGAAACTTGTGTGACATTCGCACAGTAGGAGCGAGATCATTTAGCGACCTACAACCGGGTCGCGACGTGGTCGGTAGTTTTCAGCGACCGGGTCGCTAAATCGAGCGACCGGGTCGCTAAATCACCGACCGCGCCGCTAAATCGACCGACCCGGTCGCTAAATCTACCGACCTGCCTGCAGTTTTAGGTCGGTAGATTTAGCGACCCGGTCGGAAGATTTTGCGCCCCAGTCGGTCGATTTAGCGACCCGGTCGGTGATTTAGCGACGCGGTCGGTGATTTAGCGACCCGGTCGGGAGGTTGCGTGGCAGGTTAGCCTAACTGAGGTAACGGTCGGGAGGTTGCGTGGCAGGTTAGCCTAACTGAGGTAAAGTTACTGAGGTTAGGTTTAGGGTTAGGGTTAGGGTTAGGGTTAGTAGGTCGGTGGAAGCGACCACCGGTCGGTGGATTTACCTACCCGGTCGCTGGATTAGCGTCCCAGTCGGTGGAATTAGCGTCCCGGTCGATGGAATTAGCGTCCCAGTCGGTCGATTTAGCGACCCGGTCGCTCGCTTTAGTGCCGCGGTCGGTGATTTAGCGACCCGGTCGCTCCATTTAGCGACCCGGTCGCTCGCTTTAGTGCCGCGGTCGGTGATTTAGCGACCCGGTCGAGCGACCCGGTCGCTCGATTTTGCGACCCGGTCGCTGAAAACTACCGACCACGTCGCGACCCGGTTGTAGGTCGCTAAATGATCTCGCCCTCTCTCCATTCGCATGGCAGTCAGTAACATTTCAACAGTAATGTGAGCTCCACCAATCAGAGACATTGCATCTCCTTGACATCATTGATAGAGTGAAAAATATGTATTTATCACTTGTATAGATATTATTTCATTTGTATGTGCTCGTTTATATTAGGTAGCCAGCATGTCTATTGAGTATAGGTTTGGTTAAAATGTCTGTGCCTCTGAGGCTGTTAACAGCATTGTTTTGGTAGAATCTCTCACAGAAAGCCATAATATCAAGTTAACCCCGGAGTTGTTTAAAGTTTTGGTGTCACACCAGCCCTAGTTGCCTAGGAAATGGAGCACGTTAATATGTCGACTGACGGCTTGACGTAAAGACGTCAGACGTAACCCCCAAGGTGTATAAAACATTTGTATCACTGTGTTAACGCAGGAAGAATTGATCTGGAACCATGTCGTTCTGATGCTTGTAAGATCCCCTTCCTGGAATAAACCCAAATACTATTAACGTATAAGATGTTTCCTCCGTTTATTGATGTCAATAAATATTCCACTGTCCGATAGATATGGGGTATGAAAAACTAAGCTATCAATCATGAAACGTGTTTTGCTTAAAACTAGATTGATTGCATACAGTTTACAGTTTACAGTTTAGGCATTTAGCAGACGCTTTTAATCCAAAGCGACTTACAATAGCAGACAAAAAACATCACAATAATAAACAAGATAATAAGTCAGTACATTAACAGCAATATAACAATGTAAATGGATATCTATCTAGAGAAAAACACAATATAATCAAAGTTCTAAAGAACCTAAAAAACAAAAACAAATGCTAACTAGCTTCATGTATGGTCATTGATTTTACTGTAGTGCGTTTGACTTTTACAGGAGCATATACAGTATTGTTTTAGAATCTAGGATCCTTGTCTGATAAGACATCATCTGATAATCAAATCCTCTATGGAGAAAATGAATGTTTTTTTCCCCAGAAACTCACTGTTGAGCTCTGTTGGTATACTTGTGAGCCCAGGTATGTATACGTTTGGGTTCAATTTGTTTAATTAAATGCATTTAAACAAATTAAATAAAGTCTGTCTGATATGTTGTGTGATTTACTGTGTGATATATCATTTAGCAATTTAATTAAACATTCACAGGTCATCTCGACTCTACAGAGCAAAGCTCTGTACAAGGCCAATTGTTGTTGTGTCAAATACTGAGGTCAATACTCATGTTTTATATGCAGTCTGGTGATTGTTTTTCTTGTTGAGTTGTTGATGCGTTGTTTTATGTTGTCTTATAAAAGAAAAAAGAAAAATATACAATATACATTCATTATAAACCCTGTATATATTTACACATAACGTTGCGTGACTCATGTCTTTGAAAGTATGCATTGAATGTGCCTCATTGTCAGCGCTTTGAATGATTATCGTGAAGGACGTCTCACAATAGAGAAGTGATTCCATCTCTGTGATCTAGAGTTGCACTCTCTGGTGCTCTGCTGCTGTTCAGTCAGAATGAGAGCCTTTGTTTGGCATGAATAGCAGCAGATCAGTACTCTACCTTTGCCACTGACTTTACAAGAGCTCCAGCACTCAAGAATATGGCTCTGACAGAACAAGGTTACCCCAGACTTTCTGAAAATGCTTGAACTCAGGACAAACCTCAAAAGGATTAGAATCAAAAGCCGCACTCAAATTCAAGGAAGCTGTGAAGTTCTTATCTGCGTCTTATGTTGCGTGAGTCAACGTCGAGTTGTGGTATGCTAATATGATATATTGTAGGGTGTAGATCGGTTTCCTCCCCAGACACACATTGGAAGTTTCTTTGGAGTCTGCCGTTAAAAAAAAACGTCTTGTGAATGATCAATACTGTATGTTGACTATTTTGTAGTTGTGGATAACCTTGGCACGGGGGAGTATTTGTTTTGTGTGCAGAACTTTTGCCGGACAGACAGTTGTTAAAACGCTAGATAGTTTTTCACCTCAGTTTCACGTTGTTTACTGTCAGACCCAGAAATATCCCTGACCCTTGGCCTTGGCCGCCTGATCATGTGGGTTCACTCACACCCAATGACCCCCCCCCCCCCCCCCCCCACAAAAAAAGAAAAGAAAAAGAAAACCTCATATCTATTCTCACAAAATAATTAATGCATGGGGTGGGGTATTAAAGTATTTCATCCTATTCTATTCAAATTTCTCAGCTCTCCCTCTTTGATTTCCATAGTCTAAAGAAAGGTAGGCCCCAGGGCGGTGACGAACTGTCATCCATCCCCCAGGGGCAGGAACTGCTCTCCTCAGCTCCCTAATGATGCAGCTGTCTTTTGAACGAAGGAACCCCTGTCACGGCCTATCACTTAACTTAACTAAGCAGGAGATGGGGGGGGGGGGGGGTTTGGGGGAGTTGACAAAGAGAGAGAGAGTGGGAGAGAGCGGGAGGGAGAGAGTAAGACAGGAAGGGGGTAGTAGTAGGAGGAGGTTTATAGGCGGTTGTGGGCTGGACGTTTTTTTGACACATGAAAGCTGTCTCTTACGTGCAGGGTTCCCGGTATAGGTTTCAGGACAGTGGCTGTCACGCATGTACCTGGTTTACACACGTGGCTATATAGCCACATTTTGCGGTTCACCGTGACTATTTCGACACCTCACTCTCTCATTTGAATTGAGAGCAAGGAATAACCCTATAACAGAGTTTGTATTAATATATTATGCTACGTTATTCTCCCTCGGCTTAAGCATTCCTCAACTGGTGCACTCATGTTTTCTATGCATGTTTTAATTTGTTACAAAGAAATGGAAGGAGAAAAAAAAATGAGACGTGAGCTGCAAATGAAATGCATATTTGAATACATGACAGGCAGTTATACAGCTGTCGATGTCCCAGAGTCACTCTGCAAATATGAACATTCACAATCTGGAGGACTCTGCGTAATCACTGTTTATCCATATCCTCCCCCTCTATCTCTGTCTCTCTGTCTCTGTCTCTCTGTCTCTGTCTATCTGTCTCTCTCTCTCTCTCTCTCTCTCTCTCTCTCTCTCTCTCTCTCTCTCTCTCTCTCTCTCTCTCTCCCTCTGTCTCTCGCTCTCTTCAGCTGAATGGCTGCACACACAAACACAGCCGGCTCGTCCTCAATCATTCAGTAATTGATGCTGTGGCATTTTTCGCTCACATTACCCAAAACAGTTTTGGGTTTCCTCTCTTCCTCCCCCCCTTCTCCTCCTCCTCCCTCTTGCCTCCAATATCCCTCGTTTTTTCTCTCCCTACAATTTTCAGTTTAGATTGATTTTAGCTCTCCCGGAAGCCAATTTGGCCTGTTTTGAATGTTCTGATAATCTCCCGATTTGATTCACCAGGGACGCCATTGTTAGTCTGACGGAGACGCACCCTACAGCACAGCAGCGAGGGAATGGCATTGTGATGATTGTGACGCATCGCAAAGGAAGGGGAAGTGCCACCGCTTGAAAAATACTTCGGCCCGAGGGTGCACAGTAAAATCCTCAGTGTTAAGTCAACTGAGTGTCATTTATTTTTTAACCAAATGGATCCATTTTTCATACTATGAAGAGTTCATAGTAACGCTGCGCTACCGGTATGTACTGTGTGCTGCCAGCGAGTGCTTGCCTTTCCTCTGTCCTCTTTACATTATTAAGTCATATAAACTAGGCCAGGGGTCTTCAACAGGGGTTCTGGGACCCCTAGGGGGTCCTCAGAGTTACTACAGGGGTCCTCCAAATCTTTGAGTGATAGAAAGTTTTTTTTTCTCCTTTTTTATATTAACCATTTGAACCCTAGTGTCCATATTCAGAGAACTTTAGCCGCAGCGAGGCGTTGTGAGCTTGTAGATCGGCTATTTTCGGCAAAGAGGTTTGGTGTAGAGGGAAAAAGAGCAGACTAAGTACAGAGTGAAAGGTCTAGTTTATTAAGTATTGACGGTTTAAGTGGTTAAATATCTGAAAACACGAGTTGACATGAATCCAAAATACACAATGATTGTTTTTTTTTGTTTTTTTGAATAATATGTTTATTAAATTTTTAGACATACATTAATTAGACAATAACACTATACTTGGTCTCCCAGATGGTCATATTGTCAATGCCAATCATAAGAGGCTATTCAATGTGTTAACGTTTGCTGCCAGGAAGAATATTCTCCTATTTTGGATCAAGGATGTTGCTCCTTCCAAAAAATCATGGCACAATATTATAATGGATTGTATTCCTTGTGAATACATAACATGTATGTTACACTCTAAGATAGACGCCTTTTATAAAATCTGGGACCCCTACTTAAGATTCATCGGGCCCACGCTATCTGCTGCTGTGCTTAAAGGGTTCCCCTGTCGGCCTTGACTTTTATCTGTCGCTGTTTTACTTGTCTTGAAGTTTCTCGATTGATGCTGAACTGTGCTCAGTGTATCTAGTTCCGATTTGGGTCGGGCGCCTGCCTGTCAAACGATGTAACTATAAGGAATCTGGGGTCCCTGCTTCATCTCTCTCTCTCAGCTAAGGGGTCCTTGGCCTGAAAACGTTGAAGACCCCTGAACTAGGGAACACCTGGGATTGGCCGTGAGAGAGAAGGTTGGGGTGGCGATATGAATATAACATAACTCCTCTATGGCACGCTGCACGGCTTAAGCACAACCCACACCCGCGATAATGTGGATCAAGTGCTCTTTTCATCCTCCCCACCCCGACTGCCTTTTTCTGTGTTCTAAGAATCCATGGGTTCAATGTAGTACAGGCGTACTTATTGATGTAGGATTTGTTTTGATTACAGTCTACTGTGTGTGTGCGCGTGCAGGCGTGCGTGCACGTGCGTACGTGCGTGTGTGTGTGTGAAAGAGAGAGAGCGAGAGAGAGAGTGAGGCTGGTGTCTAATCAGGCCCCTTTCCCGTTTTGTTCCTTAGCACCCTGCACAAACGTGGGTTGGACGCAGCCTTTTCTTCCCCTCAGGAAAAGGGAGAAGATGTAGGAATAAATGCCAGAAATATGCTACTCAGAGTTAGTTTTTTTTGTTTTTGCATGGCTTCCAACACGCTTACATGTGCGCATAATAAGGGTGCGTGCTGCGTGCTATGCGGGAGATGCTGTGCACGCCCATGCAATGTTTGACTGCATGGTCTGAAATTGCTGTATCAGTGCACAAGTCAACACCAGTCACGCCAGAAATATGGAATATGGAGAATATGCTCCTCACGCGCTTTCACACCTGAGGAAGGGTAGAAATGCTTCCCTCAAAACCTCTGTAGTTGTGTACAATGAGTGAAGAATATGCAGAGAGGTGAAGGAAGGAAGGGGGAGACCTGAGGGGGATAGAGAGCAAAGACAAGCTTAGAGAGAAACAGGAGAGTGTTTTTTGCAGGTCGTTCAGTCCGAGTGTATCAAAAAGGCAACTGGGTTAAGGCAGACCGAAGCTTGTGATTGGCTGCGCGGAGGTGCCGAAGGTCTGGGGGACGGAGATACACCTAAACCTAACCTTAACCCTAACCTCAGTAAAACTAACGCTGGTGAATGCTAACCTGCCGACGCTGGTGAATGCTAACCTGCCGGCGCTGGTGAATGCTAACCTGGTGAAATGCTAACCTGCCGACGCTGGTGTATGGTAACATGGTGAATGTTAAACTGGCCGGACCAACGGTGCTTAACCCAGTTGCTTTTTTGATACACTCAGACTTAAAGACCTGCAAAAATACTCTCCCAGAGAGAAACAGAGGAAGAATATGGAGAGGGGAGCAAGTGAGAAAAGCGAGACAGAAGGATCTAGAGATTGAGACAGAAATAGAGAGAGAGAGACAGAAAAGGCATATGAGTGAGAGAGATGCACGAAAGAGAGCATGAGGATGGATGCACTGTGGGAGTGGAAAAAAGCACAACATCTTTGCATTTTAAACACACTCCTAAACTTTGCCATATGAAAGGTAGTAGTGGGAACGGAAAACACAAAAGAATATTCACAAATACAAAATATATAAAGTGTCTGCTTCTTCTTCTCGTATATCTGCCTAGTGCCTACTAGGTAAAGCCTCTCCATGTTGATCACGGCTCACCTTCTGAAGATGCATTGGTTGGCAGTTGTTGACAGAATCTGCAATGGCAGCCGTGTTTTCCATGGAGATATAGTGTTAGGTGGAGGGGTTTTTCGTTTTTCTGCTGGAAGGGTGGGGGGTGGGTGCAGCTTCCCTGCTCATTTTCTCACTGTCTCTCTTAACTGTGTTTACTCTTTCAACTTTGAGAAAGGTGCAGCTTCACTGCTGAAAAGCCACCTTTACTGAAATATTATTATTAGTCTTTGGTGCCCTGACATTTTCTGTGTCAAACTGCCCTTCTGTTCTTACTCTCTGTGGATTAGCTTTATGAAATGCAAGGATCTGGATTACTTCCATGAAACTAAGTCAATGGATACTGTGAATGTCAGCACCGAGCGTGATCCTTTTGAGGTGGCAAAATCTCTTTTGTACCAGTTTGTTTTGTATGGCCTACAAGTACTTTGAAACACTATAACCATTTCAAATTAGTTGGTTTACTAATTTTAGGTTAAAGGAGTAGTTCACCCCCAAAATTGTATCTTTTCTATTGATTACTCACGCCATGGAGACTTGAATTCCTTGATATTTGTTTTGTATTTTTCGCTTTCCTAAGACAAAAAATTGATTATAGTAAATTTACCATTCCGAATGGGGATCCAAATGCATTGGGTCAGATCTTTCTCCAAGAGCAGTGGAGAGGGTCAAAGAGTTCAAAGTCCTGGGACTGCACATCATTGAGGATCTCACCTGGGGAGTGCAGACAGAAAAGGTGGTCAAGAAAGCACAACAACGCCTCTACTTTCTCAGAAAGCTGAAGAAAGCTGGGATGGGCCCCAAAAGTCCTATAAGAGCTTTCTACAGAGGCTCCACAGAGATCATCCTGACTGGCTGCTTCACTGCCTGGTACGGCAGCTGCACCGAGCTCAACCGACCGCAAGGCATTGCAGGGGGGTGTACGGGGGTTGTGCGGGGGTTGTGCCATCCTGACTACAGTCTGTTTAAGATGTTGCTGTATGGAAAACGACTACGCAGTCTCAAAGCTACCACTGCAAAAAAGCTTCTTTCCACTCACAATCAGGCACATGAACAAACTGTCAAGAACGAGAAGGATCCAAGGCAAAAGGAATCGCGAGCTCCCCCCGTCCCTTCCTTGCACTACTATGCTGCACCTACTGTACATAAATAGACACTGTGAAGTTGAATTGCACCTACTGTACATACATATACTGCATGTGAAGTTGAATATACTAACCTGTTGCACATAGAATACACTGTGAAGTTGTCTACAAAAGAAAAGATTAGGTACTAAAATAATTAGGTACAGTAGAAACTACTGGAAAAAAATGCTGTTGGTGTATAAAATATACCAAACTTTACATTTGAGGGTGCTCTTTTATTCTCTCTTTGCTCTTTTGCCTCTCTTTCCTTTCCCCAAATCTTACTATCTTTCTTTTTTTTATTTTCTATTTTGTTCTGCTGTTATTATACTGTATACAGTATATAATACTGCTGCATTGTCTGAAGGAAGCCAAATCAAAATACGTTTTACTCTATACCTGTAAAAAAAAGATGTAACAATAAAGTAGACTACAACCTTGAACCTTGAACCAATCGGTTAAAAATGTTTTTTATTTAACAATACGGAAGACACAGATACTTCTGCGGGCTGTACAATATTGTAACATCTTTATATTTGAAATATTGTTGTTGTCGGGTGGTATAATAATGGATGGCATTTCTATAGCTCTTTTCTAAGAAAGTTGCAAACTCAAAGTGCTTTACAATGGTCCATTCATTCATACATTGGAAAGTGAAGAGGTGAATAGTCGACGCCAGCGTCCCCACATCCCAGACTAATGGTGGCAAGCTAACACCGACCGACTCATTGGAGGCAATGCGGGGTTCGAACGGCCAACCCACGGATCATTGGACGACCTGCACTACCTCCTGAGCCACAGCCGCCCCATTGTTGTACTTCCAAAACCGTTTGTATTTATCATTTTAAAAATTAGAAAATAGCTGATCCACAAGCACACAACGCCTCGCACTACGAGGTGTTTTGTGCACTTGGTAACTAGTTTTATATTTTTGGCATGGTGTTGTGTATGGGCATAAAGTTTTCAAAAACCATGGCAAACGAGTTGGGCTCGCCCCCTAGTGGCCTGTTTGCATAGCTCCCGGCAACCATCGTGGACACCATCTTGAAAATGATGCTTTTCAGAAGTAATTTTTTCCTGTTATTTAGCATACAGTAACATAATCCATTGAAAAATCTCTTTGGGGTTTCAACCATTTACTGACCTATCTAATATTTGATTAATTGCAAACAGGCCACTAGGGGGCGAGCCCAACTTGTTTGCGATGTATTTTGAAAATCTTATACCCATTACAACACCATGCCAAAAATGAAAATCTACTCACCAAGTGCACAAACTTTACCAATTCCTCCCCAGCTATATAGAGACTGTGCTTATTTGCAGATTTTTTGATAAAATCCGAAGGAGTAATCAAATAATGTGTTTTACATAAGTCGGCCTCCTGGTGGCGCTATAAAGGCAGATGTGAAAAATGCAGGTCAGCGTTTTTTTCCTTGGCCTCCAGGGAGTTCATATACATAGTTATACTCTGATCGGTGGAGTTATAAGTAAAAACACGAATCGGCCTGTTATAGCGCCACCATGAGGCTGATTTGAAAATGTTTAAGTGACATTTCTTCTTCGGCCTAGTGGGAATGTGCGTTCACAAATTAATCAAAATTGCACGCTCACACTGTTCATGATTTGAGGCATTTTGTACAAAATGGAGCAATCCTGCAAACTTTGGAAGCCAATCTTAGACAATCAGGATGGAATATGGTAAATTGGACAGATTCATGTTTATCAGATACTGTCTACCGATTTGTGTGATTTTTGGACAAGATCTGTAGGAGTACTGTCCAAAAATGTGTTTTGCAAAAAAAAAAAAAACATACTCTACCAGACAATAATTGGGGGCACCATAAAATCCACACAATACAATACACACAGTGGCCATTTTACTCTTACAACTCCAACCACCGTACACCCAATGTGTCATAAATGGCTATCATGTAAATATGGGAATCTCTCCCTCTCCGTCGCCATCAGATGATCTCTCCATCGGCATCTCCAGTCATCAGCATCAGTAATGATCAGCATCAGTCCATTCCTGTACAGATCCACAAAGCTTATACTAGCAGATGAACACTAGTACATTTACAAAAACAAAAACATTAATAAATCTCTAAAAATTAACAACAAAAGCCTCATCTACAATGACACACCACTTAAGCTTCTGTCCAATTATCTCTTCTGCAGTAGTTTAGGACAAATTCCTGGGACCCCTTTGTATGAAGCCCTATTCCCTCGCGTTGGCTAGCTGGCATCGCATGCATGGATGGCAGTGATGGATAGTGTACTCTGATCATTCCCAAGCCTCTAAGCCAGAATCTCTGGGAAACTTCAAGCATGTAGGCTTGAAAAAGAGCTGAGAGAGAGAGAGAGAGAGAGAGAGAGAGAGAGAGAGAGAGAGAGAGAGAGAGAGAGAGAGAAGAGTGGGAGCAGAGAAAAATCAACTGATTTCTATCAAAACAGATTGTCAAACCAGATGGGGACAGTTTCAGAACTTTGATTGGGCAAATCTCGACACAAACCAGGCACCCGCCCACGCCAATACAAAAGATGGATGTTCTAAGTACTCAGCTGTTCTTCTGCCATGCAATTCTAAAAATAATTCTGAATTAAAGTTTGATTACATATTTGCTATCAAAGAATTTGAAAAATGCTGAATTTTATTGTGGAACTGCACGTTTTACAGTAGCCTGTGAAGTCAGACTCTCTCTCTCTCTCTCTCTCTCTCTCTCTCTCTCTCTCTCTCTCTCTCTCTCTCTCTGTGTGTCTCAACAATAGAGCCAGCTATATTTAATTTCCTGGATAGAGATGATGCTTATGACCTTTCACCCCTATGTTGTCATTGTGTGTGTGTGTGTGTGTGTGTGCGTGCGTGCGTGCGTGCGTGCGTGCGTGCGTGCGTGCGTGCATGCGTGCATGCGTGCGTGCGGCTCATGTGCGTGCCTGTGTCTGTGCACATGTATGAGTGTGTTTCAGCATTATAAGCTACAGAATACCATAGCTTCTGGTACGATTCTTCATGCTCTGACCATTATCATGGTGACTCTGGCAACACCTGCACTGAGCTCATCTGTATGCCCACGGTGATTCATCTTTAAACATGCGATCTGAGCCAACGTTGCACCGAGGCCTCCCCCATGGAGCCACCCAGAGCGAGGTGGTATTCCCAGCAAGCACCGGACACCATGTTGCAGGATTAACGGTAATCTAATACAGCAACCTTCATAGTAAACAGTAAACTAATCTGTTGCTTTTTACCAAGGCAGTGAAGGCACCCCATGCTCACATCCACATGTGAAAAAGTAGTCTGTTTATATTGTGAGATTAGCAGATGCCTATGTAGCAGAGTTACTCACAGCCTCAGCCTGATGGCCTCAAAAGGCTATAGAATCTCCCTCAGTCCATAGGGATATTCCTTTGGTCTAGTGGTTAAGATGTTAGACTTCCATGTGGGAGACTTGGGTTCGAATCCCGAGCGTTACACCTACAAGTTTAACATATATTTGTAAATGGGCTGAAAATGATGAGAAATGGCACCGTTGAAATTACAGTCTTGGAGATATTACAGTCTTGGAGATAACGGATTTACTTAAAGGGCCTACACCATGCTTTTAAAACTATATTTTTTGTATAAATATATGCTCAAAATTGAGTCTTAGACAGGTTTTAACCCTCAACAAACACTCTGACCATTCTTTTTGTTTGTTCTATATAGCTCTACTATAATGAGGCTCTCCAGCTGCAATACCAAAACGGCCTCTGTTTGCTCAGGGGCGCATCTATATCTAGTGGGGTTTTTCCACCCCTCCCCCCTCCCCTCCTCTTCACTCCTCCCCGGACCCCACGTTGACAACAAAAAGTAAAAAAAAAAAAAAAATGTTTTGAAAAAAAATGTTTGAGAAAAAAAAAAAAAATTGAAATTTTTCTTTTTTTTTAAAAAAAAAATTAAGTTTAAAAAAAAAAGTTTTTGAAAAAAAAAAAAAAAAAAATTGAAAACAATTTTTTTTGAAAAAAAAATGTTTTGAAAAAAAAAATGTTTGACTGAAAAAAAAAACGGGAATCCGTGTGACGTCACACGGATCAAATCTCAGAACAGCACTGTTCTGAGAACCCGTGGAAAGCTTTTCATCTCTGTCTTCCCAAAACCAGAGAAAGACACAATGGTCAGAAATAGGACTTTGTGAGGATAGAAGGTGCCAGTGGGACCACAAAAAAAGGTTTTAAAATAGAAAAAGTGAAAATTCATGGTGTAGGTCCTTTAAAAGTAATAATAATAATATACCAATACATGTTATTGTATAATCACTGCTTTGGTAATGCATCCTACATAATCATTTCATAACACATTCATAAACATAGCACCATTTGTCAGCTATAATTGCATTATTTTTAGATGCCGCATTTGCTTACATTCTCACGAAAGTCATTAAAACAGGATAATCAAGTTGATATTGACTAAACATCACTGAGTCTATAGAAGATGGACGTTGGAATTGTGTATGTAAATCAATATTTCGTTCAGGGAATATTTCAACTTCTCAAATCAATCTGCACGTTATGAAAACGGAAATAACGGCATAGTGATATTTGTGTTGTCGGATAACTATATCAAAGCACGTTTCAAGTCTCTGCAAGTTGATTTTCATACCGAACCGAAGCTTCCTGGAAGACCAACCAATTCAATTCAATTCAATTCAATTCAATTCAATTCAAAGGAGCTTAATTGGCATGAGAAAACATACGTTTACATTGCCAAAGCAAGTATCACAAATACAATAAAAACAGTTGAAAATGGGGAACATAATACAGTTGGAGGGGGTACAGCATTGTGTAAACAGAGCTATGTCGCATTGTGACATTTTATATACAGGGTACAAATAGCAGCATTATTTTCCTCAAAATGCATTTAAAGGTATCAGCTCTGTTTCATACTGTATGTGCAGTATTTGGTGCGACAACCCAGCGGTGTCGCACCAAATTCTGGGCCCTGGCTACAAGGATTCACTGCTGGCCCCCATGAATGTTCTTCATAGGGGGAAGGGGGTTTCACCCATTTAGACTGGTAACAAGCTCACAGTGATCAGTGGTGCTCAAACTTTTTCATGTCAAGGACCCCCAAAATGATATGTATTTGGCCACGGACCGTTGTGAGCTTGTATATCTGCTATTTTTCAATAGCTAAAGTATAAAATAATTAAGGCCCCTCCACCTTGGGCCCTAGTTACTCAGTCCCACTTCTCCCCCCCTTGTGACACCCCTGACCAAACCATATCAAGTGCTCGTGGTGGCTCACAATCAATCATTCCAAATGTGCCAGAACCCTGGTCACTCTGGCAAAACGACATAGCAAAATAAATAACGATAATTGATACTTTGTTACCATGTTACCACGAGTGTTCCAGTGAAAAGCATTCAATTTCCACCGCAGCCCTGAACCTTCCCCCATCCTTTTTATTCATCTCTGAGTTCAGGATGATGCCTCATCATAGATATAGGGAAATGAAGTGCTTATTGACAGAGGGATGCATTTCTATTCTTACTGGAGCACATTGATCTCAGATCAACCTCAACGCTCTACTGCCTCCCGAGCATCTCTCTCTCTCTCTCTCTCTCTCTCTCTCTCTCTCTCTCTCTCTCTCTCTCTCTCTCTCTCTCTCTCTCTCTCTCTCTCTCTCTCTCTGTCGTGCGCGTGCGCTTTTATTTGCCCTTAAACGCGCCTGTAGCATACCTTGAGGTCCCCTGTGACGCCTGAGGCTGTGGAGAAACTCTGGCAAACACGGGCTTAATTCAATCTTTCCACCAAGCCTCCTCACCCATATGTTGATGATATGATGAGCTTGACATGCTCACACTCTCATTTCCTCATCCGTAGAGACATTGATCTCACCAGAGGCAGCCCACAACTTATCAATAATGATATTTTTCAAAGGGGGTTACAGTTCAGGCAATGGGTGACATTGTGAACTCCTGGTCCCATAAGAATAAATGACGCTTGCCCTCTTGAAGTGTATGTTCTTGTTGTTCTTTCACAGATATATGAAAATGGAAATATGGGCCTTATACAGAGGCCCTCTAAATCATTTCCATTTCTTTTTTTCATTTACGGTACCACTGGGTATAGACATTTTCCTGAAACGGCGGATTGTTTCATTTGGGTCAATTTAGATGGAAACGGTGTAACACTAACGCCATCTGTACATTATTGCAACCGTCAGGTCGCAGTTACCGGCTGTCAGTCAGTCTGTCCATCACACGTCACGTCACACTTTTGCCCTACTCATATGTATCTCCACCACCGTTGCCCCTATCCATGCCAAACTTTGCACACACACTCCTTGGCTGCCAAACCACAACCTCCACCCCTCATTTCTCACATGGCCCTCTTCTAGCGCCACCATGAGTCCGATTCTTGCAAAACACATTCTTGGACACTGCTCCTATACAGATTTTGCCCTAAAATCACGCAAAGCGGATGACAGTTTTCCATTTAGTCCCAAAACTCCTCTATTTTGATTTTGTCAGTCTAAAAAGTGTACATTGATGAGCGGTGCTTTTCCACCAAAACATGCTGGATCTCTCTCACGCGCGCACAAACTGAGGGAACGCTACCAGTCAAAGTGACTACTGGCCAATCACAGCGCGTCTTTTCCGGGACTTATCAATTCAATTCAACAGAGCTTCATTGGCATGATTCCATCCAGTACCTGATGTTGCGCGGCTCAGCTGTTTTTAGAGGCTTCATATGGGGGAAAAAACACCCCCACCTGCCTCTGATTGGCCAACCAACTTCTGTTTCTATGACGCACATGGAAGCGATGCACGCGGAAGCAATGCACGTGGAAGCGTGCATGCATGTGCCCCAGAGCCGATGGCATGGAGGCGTCTACCTTTCTATGTCTATGTTTCAAACGGTAGAATCGTGCGCAGTAGTGCTTTAAATGCAGATGTCTTGCAATCCCAGGTTTGACCACCAGGCGACGACAGCTTCACTGTTCTACCGCAGGTTTGGTTGTAACTTGTACCTGTCAGTCTGTGTTCCATTTCCATTTGTGCCCATATATGGATGGTGATCTCTGTATCTATCAGTCCATTTATGCCCATGGAGATTCATGATGTCATCACTATATGGCCATATATTGGTATGCCCATACATGGGCATATCGGTTGGATCGGCAGTGCTGGACAACTGTATATCCATAAATGCCTACCGGTATATGAATATATCGGTCGGATCTGCAGTTCAATGTGGACATTCCTATGTCAACGACCCACCCAACGGCCAAGTATTGCACTCTCTTACCTTACCGATGAGTTTGATGTCGGTCGGTCAGGCTGACATGACATGGTATGGCATGTATCACTGACTGGCATGGTCATGCCGGTCCCATATATGCACATGACCATAATGGGCATAGCGGTCAGATACGTGGCTCTGAAATGACAGATTTAGTTTGTTCAGGCATTGACACTAAGGCTTGCCCACCTGCCCCCGGCAGGTAAATAAAACGTCAGGGCAGGTGAAGTTGGCTTTCAGGTTGCCCGACAGGGCAAGTGCTCATTTGAGAGGGGACACAAATGTCTATAAACACAACACGAGATATCTGTCTATTCTAAACACCTGAGTGTGGCCAGTGCGCTGTGTCTTCTGGTCTGTGGAATGTAAAATAAGGGCACTATTTACCTATAATGTGCTGTTTTTACAGTTGTTACATTTAAAAATATAAAATAAAAAGTGTGAAACCATACATTCAATCATAGCTAAAGTATTTGGTATTTGGATTTGGAGGTATTGAGGTATGACATTTTATCGCACAGCCCCAGAAAGTAAAGAAATAAATGTTAAATTGAGCGGTAATTAAAATCGTACCTATCATTTTATAATGGACGATTTACTTTTCGGGCAAGTGGGCATTACCTTCGGGCAAGTAGAACATGACCTGTACTTGCCCGATGGGCAAGTGCCTCTGAGACCTTAGTGTCAACCCCTGTTGTTTATAGTTATGCCTGAGAAATGTCATCCTATATAGGCATATCAGGTTTGTTATAAACATACCCTATACAACCGTTATGTCAGTCATAGCCAAGGCCAGCCGCACTTTGGCACTCGCCCTCTCTCGTCATAGTGACGTGGTCGTCCATATATGCCTATATATGGGCGTATTGGGTTTATGTCTGAGTCATAGTGATGTGGCCGTAGGCCTGTAATACAACAGCTATTAACCGAAGGGCTATGTGTTCCAATTCCAAATGGACATTGTGTTCCCAACGGGCATAGGCCTAGTTGAAAAAAGAATACAAATGATCAAAACTGTGGATTTAAACATTTTGCAGCGGGAATGACGGATTGCTTCTGCCTTATGTAAATATTTGATGCATTTCTCAATATGCTCACAGAGTTCTCTGGAAAAGAGAAGTCTATTCTCAGAGGGATTTCTCTGTCAAAATGCCAGTCAAAAACAATAAATAAATAAATAAATAAATAATCAAGCAAACAAACAGACAAACAATCCTCGCCCTGTCCTCCTGCAAAACTTTGCATAAATGCCACAAACTTTGAATTGTGTTGCCGTCCCTTAAGTAACCACAGAACAGGCTTCCTTCGCCAGAAACAGCCTATATTTGGTTACAGGGACAAGAATTTGAACCGTATTAAAGCCAATGTAACCTCCCTTCCAAGTGATCTATAAAATTACCATAACCTGAATGGAGGAATATACCAGTATAAAAGAGTTCTACTGCTGCTGAGGCTGCTGCTGAGTGTAAGCATGTGTGTCTATTTATGTGCAGGCAGGCATGAGTGTGTGTATGTTTGAGTGTGTGTGCGTGTGTGTGTGCGTGCGTGCGTGTGTGTGTGTGTGTGTGCGTGTGTTTGTGTGTGTGTGTGCGTGTGTGTGCGTGCGTGTGCGTGTGCGTGTGCGTTCTTGTAGTTCCCAAATCTGCCATCGTCCACGACTCGCATCTTGCATGCGTGCTTGCTTCTACATCCACCGAGCTTTGTTGTGCTGAGGCACTGTTTTTCCCATTCTAATGAATGTAGTTAAACAGGTTATGTGCTGGGTCTGCCACGATTTCTCTCAGGCTTGCTGTGCCTGAATCTAATGTGTAGACAGATGATGTATTGGAAGCACCACATCAAGTAACTGCTCCGGGTTCTGGCTCTGCAACAGCCCGCTCTCTCTCTCTCTCTCTCTCTCTCTCTCTCTCTCTCTCTATAGAGGGGGTTTTGAAGGGTGGGCTTGGCATGGGGGTGTATTTTCTTTGGGGAATTGCGTGTTTCAGCAGTATGGATATTGCAGGCGGTGGCAGAAGGAATAAACAGACTTTGTCTCTCGTCATTCCTTCAGGGATGGGTCTGTTCACAGAGGCGGTTCATCTGTGACTGATGTTTGTCTGCGCTATGCGTCTATTTATTTGTTTGCCAAACAAATGCATTATTAACAAGCCACCGCCACATGTTATCTTGCATTGCATTCTCCAATTTACATATGTGTCTTTCTATTCAAGTGCAAATTAGCTAGGTCAGGGCTCAATCTTACCTACAATGACAATGTCTTAGGTGAAATCGTTCCACTGAAGGGAATACACAACACACAAATATAATGTCTTATAGACATAAATAGATTTTTAGAGTGGAGAATCGATATTTCAGGAAGAAATCTTATTCAACTGTGTGTATTCACATACATACAGTATGGAACTTAAAAATGTCATAATTATGTGAGAAGAGCGCAGGTGGTTATGTTTCTCAAGGGTTTGTCCCCTTCCGTTTGCCGACAAAATTCTGCCTTTACCAAGAGCCATGAAATTAGCAGAGCTCATTTGGTATGAAACCTATGGAAAGAGGTTTTAAAAATGATATAAAGAGGGCTGGCCCATTAAAGGAGGTGATAAAGCCTGACATTCAGTATGCATTTCCTTTTAACTTGCTGCCACATTAGATATTAGATTGAGTGGGCCCCTAAGCGTCATTTCAGACCCGAGAGGAACTGCCTGTAGGTTTGCCTGGGAACAGACTGAACAGAAATAGTGCTGTGAAAGGCTTATTCTCACCCACAATCCCACTTAAGGCAATTTCAGTTATAAGTAAGACTGGGACTGGGGGAAAATGAGTGCATGGAAAAACCCTTTTTGTGCAAATTTAAGTATGCATATTAAAGCACTGTGATTGCTCCAAAATCACAAAAAGAAGGTTAACAAAGATTGTTGTTGTGTCTCTCAAATGGCAGTGCACTTTTCCTGAGCAGAAATGCAGCTCCACACTCCCCCCCCCCCAATGGCACAGAGTAGAATAAAAATAGCAAGGGAGTTTGGGCCTGGCAGCATTTGAAAGTAAACATTGGCCAACAAACTCAAATGCAAGAATTGTTCCATCAGTTGTGGCGACCAGCCTTTAAAAAGGATTGTTATGGAGATAATTAATCAATCTGGGGACGCTATCCACTCTCAGAAAACACAGCAGTCCTTCTGGTTGCCTGGCTCTCTGTGGGTCCCAAAGGTAATATGGTAAGTACACAAAGAACATGCCATCGTCTTGAATTCTTACACTCTGGGCTGTGAGCAGGGGTCATCAACATGGCCGTACACAGAGAAATGTGTCCGTGGCAAGACTTGGTCTGATTTACACTTTGTCATGGAATTTTCACAAAAATGTTCACCCCAAGCCAGCATGGCGATGACCCCTGGCTGTGAGTTTTGAGTTGTGACCCAGCATGGGTGTTTTTTTTAATTTAGTTTTTCAGCTTACCCTGCAACTGACGTAGATATTCTTCAGATTTTAGTGATTGTCTGGAGGATGGAGCAAGGCTGAGAAATGGACACATCCTGTCCGTGTTATAGAGCTAAAGGAGCAACGCTGACGGACTTGTTTATTAGGCCTACTAAAGGAGGACATATTATAAAGATGCAATGCGAGAGGGCGGTCTAGCAAACACCAACTCGGGACTACTGGATCAATGCCCTCCACACTCTCCTATCTAGCATCTTGAGCTCTACAGTGTTGTTAGCTAAGCTGTTGCGCCGCAGTGTATCTACGTAGGTGGTTCCTCATCTTGCCTTTCCTGGCTTTGCCCTGGGTTGGATCCCACAGTGTTAGTTTGTTTGCTTGCAACTAGTTCCGGGTGCCTGACGCAGTGCCCTGCCAGTGCAAGCCTCAACCGTCTCTCTCTGACTTTGTCTATGACCCGTGGTAGGTCCCCATAAAAGTCCACATTTCTGATGTGGTCTGTCCATGTGACACATATTGTACAATAAGCGGTGCGTGACATTGGGAATAGTTGCACAAATCACATAAACAAGGTTTGGTTTGTTCTCCAGCTTTCTAAAATACAAATCTTTGATTCCCTTTTGTACTGGACAACAGATATGCACAGTGTGGTGTTGACAACGTAAGGATGATACTCTCTTGTTTCCACAAATGATGAAATGAATTTGCCGTGTTAGCTGTGAAGAAAAAGTATGTTTTTCCTGCTGAACTAGGCCTATTCCTAGTCGAAATAAAATAAATCAGCCACTGAACATAATCATGCAACAGTGATTTAATTCAATCTTTTATGTCTAGATGCTAAAACACTGATTGAGATGAGTTGCTGCGTTGATCTTCAGATGAAATCTTTCCGCACTAAAAGATTTTAATATCTAATTTCTGAAATGGGTTCAATGTTTGTTGAACACAAGTATGTGTTTAGATGTTTAGAAATGTGAGCCACTTTGTTCTGTTCTAAATTGTGCATGTGTGTGTGTGTGTGTGTGTGTGTGTGTGTGTGTGTGTGTGTGTGTGTGTGTGTGTGTGTGTGTGTGTGTGTGTGTGTGTGTGTGCGCATGCGCGCGCGCGTGTGCGTGCGCATGTGAGTGCATGCACACACATGGTTGGGTATAATGTACCGTATATAGTGTATATATATATATTCATGTACTGTATTTACAGCTATATGTTTATAGAAGAATACGAGAAGTCTATTTTAATACAAAGTGCCATCTTGTTCAAATGCCAAAGAAAATATAGAGACTATGGCGTACAGTACTGCAGTAGGCCTATCTTGCGTTCTGAGGACACACAGTGAAGCCAATTTATGATATTTCAGCCTGTGCATGTGTACTATAGCAGTGATTACATTTTGACCTTTTTAGTTTGACCTTTTTAATTTCAAGGACCCCCAGTTTGATACGATTAGTTGTTTTCTGGGACTATTTTAAATGTGAGAATGTACAAATGGAACCGAATAAGGGTACATTTGGTTTTTCAAGAGGATGACCAGAGGATGTTAAAAAAGGAAGGGAAAAAAGGCCATATTATCTTGGGCTTTTTGATGGCTGGTAACAGTGTTATAATTATGTACGTATATGTGGCCCACAAAGCACAGTATAATGCCATCTGTGCATCCATTAAAATGCCCCCGTATTGGAGGATTGATTGTACTTCTGTTCTTTTGGGGGCGGACACATGGTGGGTTTACTCTCCATTTATCACTGATAAATGTATCTGCTGCTATAAACACCAAGACTGTGACTGGTGCGACGACTGCACCTGGTTTGTTATCATTAGGTGTTTTATATATAGTGACTACAACCGGTACATCCACATCTGATCATTAGCAACAGTGGTTGCATGGTAGTGGAATGAATATTAAAGATTAAGTAAATACAATTTAGTCTTAGTCCGGTTTAGTCTTCTGAAATTGTTTTAGTCTAGTCTTAGTCTAGTCGACTAAATATCGAAACATTTTAGTCTTAGTCTAATTTTAGTCTTTTAGCCTTAGTCTTTTGGGATTAGTCTGAGTCTTTTAGTCTTGGTCTTTTAGGCTAAATATAACCACATGACTCTGAACAAGTAATTTTCCTACTGTCTAATAACACACGTTTAGTCTTGGTCTTAGTCTTCTGAAATTGTTTTAGTCTAGTCTAGTCTTAGTCGACTAAATATCAAAATCTTAGTGGACTTAGTCTTAGTCTAGACAAAATTAACACTGCCCCCCACCCCCAGAAAACATTCAATTAAACATTCAATTCCAGAATTAACGTGTTCATGGAGAATCTAAAATGTGTGTCAACATATTTTGTTAGCCTAATTGCTTATTTAATTTAGTACTTTGCCGATTAGCTGACAGACTAGGCTCAATTAGCAGAGGAGATCATAGTAAAACTGACATTTAATTTCAGTATGGGCACAATTAGTGGTTTATAGTCTGATTTACAGTAATACACTGTCCAAGCCATTCTGATTTTCTGGCTGGCGTTCTGTGCTGCTCTAACACTGGCATCAGCAGGCTACATCGTTAGGTCTCCCTGCTTTGTTCTCAGCTGTTGTTTCCCACAGAAGATGAATAAATTGCAAAATGGTTGCAAATACCCATGGAAGGAGCAAGACAATGTACGCTCAAATTCAAACTCGATTTGAAATGGGGTCCTAAACCAACAGCTGTTGAATTTCAGTGTTGTTCAAAAGAACAAACAAACGAGTTTTATCCTTTGACTCATGTTGGCGAGTTGCTTTTCAGATACCAGATTATTTGACCAGATTTACCATGATTAGCGTAAATCAGCAAATCCTTGTTATGGATTTGATTAGATTGCTCACAGACTTTCATAAAACAATCACTCGTGTTTTAAAATCTTGGTGACATGTTTTACATTGGGCAATTCTGTTTCTGTTTTCTTGAAGATCAACAAATGTGTGGCATGTGCCTTCTCTAGGAAGCCAACTGGTTTTGTCCTGCAAAAACAACAGCTTTTTAACCTTTTCTACACTTTTTTTTGTGCATCTTAAAATAAATATCATAGTCTATCAAAATCAAACTCTGCTATTTTAAGTTGTAAACCTCTTCTCCGCCTTTGTTTTTCTCCAGGATCCACTAAAGCTCTCACCTCATACTGAGGTCATTTCCATTGATCGTATTTTATAAAGGCCCTTATTCATTAGATGGCACATTCTGCCTGCTCAATGTTATATGGGTGAGTAGCATTGTCTTTAATGGAAACTGATTCAACCAATGGAATTGTTCCAATAGCTGCTGACTAACTCGTATTGCCACTGAAATGCTTACGGGCCTAGTATTCAGGAAGCGTCCAACCTGTGTTGCTGTGAGAGGGGTTTCCTTGTACAATACTGTATTACAGGCTACCTGTGTTGCCTTCTTCCACCACAACAGAGAGGTTTCCTTTAACAACTGTGTTCAAATTATATACTTTTATGGTTAAATGAACACACAATTGTTAGGTGTACAGCAGGGGTGGGCAACTTTGATGATGGAGAGGGCCACTACATTTTCACACTCACTCCAGAGGGCCACAATGCATACACATAGCAAAAATAGTCAATCTACAAGCTCAAAACACGTCGCAGGGCGACGCGTTTTGAGCTTGTAGATCTGCTATTTTTGAATTGGAATCCAGAAAAGTAACTTTTTTTTTCTTCTGTTTTAAAATTCCAAATACATTTATATGTTCTTATGTTAACTTTATGAACTTAAATACAAATACATTGGACATAAAAAAAATCAATAACATTGTAATACTAGTCATTTAGCTACTAATATAGACTGAAGTAATTAAAGACGGAATTTTTTTCCATGTTTGGAATTGTAGCAGCTGAAATCAATAATATATCAGTGCTCCAATATCAACCTGCGGGCCGCATTAAGTGAAGATGGGGGCCGCATGTGGCCCCCGGGCCACCAGTTGCCCATGTATGGTGTACAGTATGAATTGACACATGGACATTATCAGCAGACCATACTGTAGTTCAGATGTCTTACATGGCCTTGCTCTGTTCCTTCTAGATATGTTTTTCCCAGAGCTAAAATGGTATGTGAAACAAATATCCTATTGAAACAAAGCTATTAGATCCCATGAAGAATCCCACCATATGGATTTAGCCTACTTGTCATAACCAGAGGTGAAAATACATTTAAATAGCCATGGCATCAGTTGTCTCACGCCCTTCGACCAAGCAATTTCATACCACAAAGGAGAATCAGCTTGACTAATTGATAATCAGACAACTTTCTCATAATTCTGATCATACTTATACTATCTATGATGAGCATAACAGAAAACCATGTGCGATTAGATATTGCCTTTATAAAACCTTAAAGAAAATGTGTCCAAATAACAATGCATGTCTATGATTGTTAAATACATGCGCAATATAATATTTGACTCTGGGCCCTTAAGAGTAAAAACTCTATTGCTTAATTCCAATAAATGTGCCACATTGTGTGTTTATTCTGACTGCATTCAAACATTGAATAAAAGCACACTGGCTGTAAAACAGACACTTGTACAGTACATGGATGAACTGTACGAATTGAACACAAATAGCTCTCATTGCTCAGACAGCCTTGAGTTGTGATTTGAAGGTGTGTGTGTGTGTGTGTGTGTGTGTGTGTGTGTGTGTGTGTGTGTGTGTGTGTGTGTGTGTGTGTGTGTGTGTGTGTGTGTGTGTGTGTGTGTGTGTGTGTGCGCGCGCGCGCGCGCGCTCTTGTATCATCTGCGTAATGCTTTGACGTCATGGCGAGGAGGGAACTGCCTTTGTGGAACAACAATAGCCTATAATTGGCTTAATTAATAAAATGTTACGATTAATTAGACCATTAGACCAATCGATCTTTAGTTTATTTGAGATATTATAGTCCCACTACTATATTCTCTACTCAGAATCTCTGCTGCAGCGCAGGGCGGATGGCCCTGTCAATTTAGGCCAGTTTCAGCACCCTGGACAGCGACAAAGGGACTAATAGACTTGTAAAGTGACAGTGTTGGCGCTGGCCTTGGTGCTGAAGTAAAGTGACGGTAGTGTTGCTGTCCGTGGTGCCTTAGAGCAGTGGTTCTCAACCTTTTTAGGCCGCGACCCCAAAAGAATCATATTTTAACTGGGGAGTGGGGACCCCCCACCCCACCCTGACGAGCACTATGAGGAGGCATTACATTTTGTATAACACGGTTCTGTTGTGAAAATAGCAGATCTACATGGCCTCACAGTGAGCATGTAGATCGGCTATTTTCACAAATCCTGCCTCTAATAGGCCTATTTGACAATTTGGACACTGTTACATGTTACAAAGGTATTACAAGTCCTTTAATTGTCACTTTATAAATGTGCAGATATCTATCAACTTATACTGCCTGTTCTTTTTTTTTTTTTTTTTTTTTTTTACTGTTGAGTGAGAAAACATGCAGTGTTTCAAATTAATCAAATTATCTGGGAACCCCCCCAAAATAATGTGAGGACCCCCCCTGGGGTTCCCGACCCACAGGTTGAGAACCACTGATCGACCTGTCGGTATCGTCTCCATTATGGACATACGTTTTCCCCCTCTCTATTCACGTGAGTGCAAAAATCACAGAATAAAAGTGATAAGATGCGCTTAGCCTATACAATACAATATGTTTTTATTAAGCGGGACATATAGGGATTCTTCTGTTATTTTCACAATGTACATTTAGTGAGCAACGTCACTGAACATTAAATCAGTCAAAGCTACGCAGATCCGAAATGTAGAACACACAATAATGTGAATATGTACTTTATAAATTATGTAACGTTTAATAAAAGGGCTCTAAGTTGTCTCCATTGGCTGAAATATGTCGCCTTTTTTCTTTTCTTTTAATAAACTCTGAATAGTAGGCGGCCTACATTTGGCTTATTTTCAATATGTTCTGCATCCAAACGCAACACCATGGACAGCACAAAACAAAAAAGGGGAAAAAAAGGAAAAAAAAAATGCTTTGAGCGTGAAAAGCACTTCTTCTTTCTCTTGTCCATAATTCCATAAACCTCTCTTGGACGGAAACAATATTCTTTAAGGCTATACAAACATAAAATAGAACATAACACACTCAGTCCGTTCAGGATATAAGTTCCTCCACTCATTTCCCTCGTCCAGTTCGTTGCCCAGCAGGTACACCTGTTTGCCTATTGGCAAAAAAAAAGTTTGTTTTCCAAGCGATAAAATCCAAATAACCAACAAGCATACGTCACAGCCCGATCAATACGTTTATCATCCAGATTGCGTTTAAAAGTCGATGGATTTGGATATAAGAAACTCCAAGAAGAAGAAGAAGACGTTCATATTTGACTAGATAGTGAACGAGTGTGTAGGTACAGATATTCATCGGCGTCCTTGGCTGACAGTACTTTACTTTTCAAAATAAATGGCATGTTCTTTTTTTTATTATTCTGTTTGTCATTTCGTTCCTCGCGACCATGTCGGAAGGGTCGCGTGCGACACACACACACGGGTCATCGCAAAATTAGATTATAGCGGAAAGACTAAAAAGCCAGAGAAGGTGGAATATTTCCATCCGCCCATGAGGGTGCCCCGTTCCAGCTTCAGATGCACGCGGTCCTCGCGCTCCACCATCAGCAGCACTCCGTTGCTGGCCGCCTCCCGCGTAACGTCCTGGTCACCGGCGAACGCTGATATGACGGGGTAGTCGTTCTGCATCAGGTTCACCTGGACGGCGAGACAAATGGAGGATCAGTTACCGTGCTCTGCTGCATTGGTGATGGTGGCACAGCTTTCATTGTGCGTTTCACAGACAGTGGTGTAAAGTAGGCCTACATTTACTGTAGCCTACTTAAATACAACGTTGAGGTATTGTAGCCAAGCCTATATAGGCTACTACTGGAGTATTTCCAATTTCCAATACTTCTACTCCACAGTGGAGTAGAAGTAAAAGTATAGGTCTAATGTTTGGATATCCGAGATGTGGAGTCTCCACTACATCTCGGATCCAAACATTATACTTTTACTCCACTTACTACCTATATTTGTAAACTTTAGTTAGGCCTACTTGTAGATTGATTATTATTACAAAAACCTACATTAACTATACTTCAACCATATGCTTTTCGGGCCATTTGAAAAGGACAAGGATTTTTATACATTTGAAAACTTGAAACGAGACATTCTGTATAATGACTACTTTTACTTTTCTGATTTAAGTAGCCTACATTTAGATGCCAATGAATATAAGCCTACTTTCCACCACTGCAAATGTTTGCTCACCTGTATGGTTTGTCTGTTGTAGACCTTCACCACGTGAAAGCTGAAACTATATATCCCCCTTCTGGGCGCTAGGAACACACTCGCTTTGAGATCGAAATGGTTGCCGATGTTCACTAAAACCTGTCAAAAGAAAGAGTAATAAGAGAGGGGAAAAGAACACACAATGAAAAAGGCGTTGACTGTCTGAACATTAGGGTGATTAAAATGATCCAAATTCTCCCCTAATAAATATCACACATTGATCCCTTCACGATAAATATTTTAAGGATACACTTCAGTTACATTTGGGGGTTATTCTTATGTTGTTGCGGAATAAATAACTGAATTTGACTAAGACCTCATGCTGTTATAAACTCATCTATAGGAACACCCACCCAGACCAGGCCCTAGACGCCAATATGATGATTTTGCTTATACATTTGCTATACTTGTGAGAGTTACACACAACATCTTAACTATAGCCTTTCTTGAATTGCTTGGCTTATTAACAGTGCAATTGAGGATTATATCGACTGCACAGCATGTGATGATGAGAGGAACAGCTTCTGGTCAATTTAGCAAAGTCTACGGCCAATAAATAGCACGTCTATATGGCGTCTGGCGTGAGATATGACATGAATAAATAACAGTGGAAAATATTGTGCATCACATCTAAATCTATGGCTCATAGATAGCTATCAGATAAACATTTGCGTTTCACGGGTTCAGGGACAACCTGACCTGGTCGAAGTAGATGGTCGTGGACGTGTTGCTCATGTCCGACGGCTCGTGGTTGGTGCCGCGCACCGCGGAGAAAGCCACCTTGGCGCCGGCGGAGCGGACGGAGATCCCGAGCGAGGAGGTGACCGCTCCGTCCGCGGACGGGCTCGAGTCGCACACCACCAGACACTTCCCCTCCAGCACGATGGGCTCGGTCTCGTTCTGGCCGAGGCAGAGAACCACGCCGCATCCCAGGAGGAGGATCTGTGCCAGCATGGCACAGGGTCCCGGGCAGCGCTTTGGCACCATGGTCGGAACTCTGATCCCTGGTCCTGTGCACACTGATGCTACCCGGCAGCCCCTTGGAGGTTTGTTAGGACTCGATCACCTGGTCCAGTCTTACTCCCTCTCTCTCTTTCGCTCCCTCTGTCTGTGATCCTCTCTCACTCGCAAAGGCGCGCACACACCCTCTCTGACACATAGACGCACTGATACACTCTCTCTCCCCGCGCTCTCGCTCCCCTCCCTCCTGTGCGTCTTTGGTTGGTTATTGGAGGGTCTTTTTTTAGACAGCCGAAGTAAATCCTGGTGGTTTAAGAGACACACGAAAATGATTATGTAAGAGAATAGTGTAAGAACTATGTTTTGTATAGTTTGATCAAACGTCAAAACAAATTAAAGAGAGGATGCCGTGCGTAAAAATGCAAGTATTCGCCTTGTGGGCATGCATGTTATAGTATTCTAGGTTCGTTGTGTCTGTACATTCTCCTATACAGACAGTGCAGTAGAATTATGAATGAGAAAACATACTCAGGTAGCTTACAAGTTACATTTGCATATGCGCCATCACCCCATAGGTACTGTAGTTATATTGTCCCAGTTATTTATAGTTGTTCAAAAGAAAATCAAAGAGAAAAATCGGAGAAAAGTCTTTACCTGTGCAATCCATATCACTGGTTATAGCGGGCTGTGTTAGCTGACTGTCTCTCTCATGCGCACCCGTGCGCAGACTGGACTGCGCGCACAGATCGCCAGTGTGTAGGAGAGTCCTCCCAGCCGGACTCCCTTTGGAGACGCAATTCACGCCCTTTCTTTCAGTGTGAGACTGTGAGTAAAGAGTAGCCTATACAACAACACGGCTCCGAGGACTTCACTAACGGATTAATGAGTTTGTTTACATATTAATCAGCTCAATGTTGTGAGCTCAGGGGGCCTCATGGGACGACAGATATCACTCTCAACGGTTGTAATTTATTTGCTACTCTTTTTTTTTCCTTCTTTCACGTAGCACGCTGATTAATCCGAGATGAAGGGTGTTGCACAGTGGATAACATTGGCGTTGCATGGCAGATTCGACATGCATGTATTAACCAATTTGAGTCTAAAGCGAGCGCTTAATTTGCTCGAGTTGAATATAAATACTTGTGCGCCATCCAGTGGCATGAACTGGACCAGCAGTGGTTTTCATATCAAGGTCCATTATTTATTTGGCATTTGAGCCAAGGACTACCCTTTGATGAGATTTAACCTCTCAGACCCAAGACTTGTGTATATTTTGTTATCATTGGATATTAAGATTTTGTCCACGCTGTATTCATGTCGATAGACTACCATAGGAGAGATAACAGGCACACAATTCTTATACATTCTCTAATTGTGTAGACTACTTGTAAACTAAGTAATTCAGATCTGATGATTAACAATAATGTAATGCTTGAGAGCGGTAAAATTAAACCAAATGGACCCGTATGCTCTCAAGAGTTATAGGGATAGTTCACTCCCAAAATGACTTTTTCTCCCTATCGATTACTCACCCCATGGTGTCTTGAATTCATGTTTTTTTGTCTAATTTCTAAGCCAATAATTTGATGACCAGCAGTGGTTCCCTATGGAGACACAAAAAGCCTACTTTGTTCCCTATGGAGACACAAATACTCTCAAATGACAAAAACTAAAAGATATCCATGAATTTAAGTCTGCATGGGGTGAGTAATCGATGGACAAAAAGTATTTGTTAAAGATCTATAAGGGTCCATTTGGTTACCAACTCTCCATCATTTTGGTGGGGACCGCCTGGAAACCCCTCAAGGACCATTGGTGGTCCCCAGACCACTGATTGAGAACCACTGAATTAGAGCGTTACAATAACAAAACGTATGGTGGGTTAGGGTTATTATTAGGCCTATATATTTTTCTGTCGCAAATGTAATTTGAACCGTGAATAGCACAGGACTTTGTTTTCATATAAACATATTTCACAATCACAGATAAATAATAAATCACAATCAATGGATTATTCCAAAGTGTTCCCTGGCCTTCACAGCAGATATAGCTATAAACATCTATTGAAGCAGCCATTACATTCAGCCCTTCTTCTCATTTTCATGTCATCACGATCTTTAGAAGTAGAGTGGCCCTTGTCAGCGCACCGCCACTCTGAGGGGCCTGAGAGTGGTCTTCAGAAGTGGTGAACCCTCACTTTATATTAGCCCTCATAGTGAGCTGTCACCCTTCTTCCTTAATTGGCTGTATTATGCATGTTCTCACATTCAAGGGCATATAACCTATGTATGTTTGGCTTCACCGATAGGAGAAGAAGGAATGTTTTTTAATAGGTTCCATCAGGACTTCAAACCACATTTCAAATGAAAGGTAAACAGATACTGGAGAGACACACACACACACACACACACACACACACACACACACACACACACACACACACACACACACACACACACACACACACACACACACACACACACACTTGGCATTTGAAGTGGATACCTAAGCGCTGGACTTGCTCTAGAATAGAGTCTAGATGAAATTTCATTTCTGTGCAGCCAATGTACTCAGTATTCACCATTAAATGAACACAGTGAGGATTTTACTGTGTGTACTAAACATCAAAAGGCAGAATGGAATAAGGCACAAGGCTGCAGACAGTGCACATTTCCTTGAAGTTATAAAGAAAACATGGAGAATATGTAGAATATCAACAACTACAAACCACATTATGCAATGATTGATACATTATGTGCAGCACCAAGAGTAGACATTTATGATTTTTATGAGACTTATCACCACACACAAACACTCTCTTACACACACACACGCTCGCACAAACACGCACGCCACCTTTCAACCTCGTTCTCGACTCCATTTGACAAACATCGCACTGTCAGTGCTGATTGACAACCCGTGCAGAAGAGTGACATCAGGTATCCGAGAGCCACAAGTGACCCCGGGCCTGCAGAACGACGTGGCTGCAGAAATCATCAAATGTCACACACGACACGTGGCCTACATGGCAGAACCAGACCAGAGGCTGCCATTGCCCTCAGAGGGTCTTGGCTTTCATCGGGCAAGCTGCTCGGCTAGACTGACAACAGCGTTATGGTTATTTTCCCTGACAGCTAGCAGAGACTCACTGGCTCCCCAGAACAGGAGGTTGATGGTGTGATGACCATCTGCTGCAGTAATGAAAAAGGAATCATAGCCTCAATGCGGTTGACTTTGTTTTTCTTGGCGATTCACAACACAGGCAAGCAAGTGTCTACTGTTGGAAATCACAGTGTAGTGCATGGGGCTTGATTTGCCTCCATGTCTTGGCTGTTGCCTTCTCCACTTGTCTTAAAGAGGTGGTGCAATAGTTTAGTATTTTTTCTGTTTTGTGTCTACGGAGTTAACATTACTCTAATAGACCCCAGGTGTGGTTACTTATAATATGCAAATATGTCTTCCCTGTGTATTTTTGGTTACTTCCTGTAAGCTGATATAATGACATCATAATATCATCCCCTCCCCTTTTTAAAATTCAACATCTGTGGGTGTGGCTAACTTCAGCTGGGTCACCATGCATGCACCCACCTGACAGGCATATTTAATGAGTAAGTGGGTGTGGCAAAATAAAAACATAATTTTAACACTTTCTCCAAGTATAATCATAATACCTGAGGATTATGTTGTAAGGGAGAAAAGAAATCACGGCACCCCGTCTTTAAATTCATTGCTTCACCCACACACACACACACACACACACACACACACACACACACACACACACACACACACACACGTTTAAAAGACAAGGGACTAATGTTGTATTGTGCTGATGTCTCTCCTGGGCCAAGCATCAATAAGGCCATGACCTAGTGTGCATGTGGCGAGACGCAAAACAACATCAATTTTCCAAGACAATCCCCTGCTAGGGATGGGGAAACTCAGCCTCCCTCCCTGGTGATCAAAGAGGCATCGTGCAACATGCCTGGCTGGAATAATATTCATTTTGAACATTATAGACCTACTATAATTGGTGTAATATGTCTGCTTCTAGAGCAAACCAATCTAAATTGCAGAACAAAAATATTTATTGGATAACTTATTACTTGCACGATTATTTATGTGAATATAATAATAATCATATTCGTGTACACTGTAGGGAGCTACAATGGAAAAAACTATGGCTCGTGGACCAACCGGTGACTTTGTACACGACTTCGTACATTTCCCATAGATTCTATGGGACTTGACCACTTGCTCCTGCCCTTCGTGTACACGGTCTGTGCCGTCTATAGTTTCTTAATGGGGGGCAGCAGAGAGCCATATGTACACAGGCCCTAGGTGGTGTCCACGACCAGTAGTTTTACATGAACCCTCAGAGGGACACTGTGGGCTTATCAAGTGGTCCGTGGTGGTTCTCAAAGTGAGGTCGGGGGACCCTCAGAGGGACACTGTGGGCTTATCCATACCTTGGCTACAGGGGGGAAATAATTAAATGTACTTTTCATCGTGCCTGTTGCTAAGGTATGGCAACATGATTGGTGTCTTGCAAGACACCAGTCATGTTGCCATACCTTAGCCTTTCCTGAACTGACGCCGCTGTGAACATGTGTACACAGCCAGCATATTACTCAATGCCAAACTTTGCACACACACTCCTTGCCTGCCAATCCACAACCTCCACCCCTCCAGGGACCCCCAGGGCTTATCTCCCGATTAGGACACTTTCCAGCATAGTGACATGCAGAACAAACTGTCCATATAGTATGGTTTACATAAGTCAGTTGTCTTTCACACACACACACACACACACACACACACACACACACACACACACACACACACACACACACACACATATATATATATACATATATATATATATATATATATATATATATATATATATATATATATATATATATATTTCATTTATTTATTTCATAAATATTTTTCATCACAATTGGGTTTGTGGGGAGCCATCCCTGCTTCAAGCTGTCACAGCATGGCACCAACACTTCAAACTAGTTAAAAAACCCAATACAGCAGATCTACAAGCACCTCACAGATCTACAAGCACCTCGCACATGCCAGGGACAGAGTAGGTTGGCCTGCATAAGCCTTGCTGTCAACACACTATACTACACCACTCAGGCCACCAAGCCAGGTGTGGTCAATTAGTGCCTTCTTTTGATCAGTGGCTTCTGCTTGATGAGTGGCACCAGTCTGTCTTTGTTCCCTGGTCAGTCAAGTTCACTGGGAGAGAATGTTTCAGATCAGTGCAAGTGTATTTGTTTTCCATTTGGACTTACTGTGTTTTGTTGGTACAGTATGCGTGCGACTAACTAATATTTCTGATAATTCCAATTTGTTTGTTGTTTAATTAGCCGGATTGTGAATGCCCTGCATTTTTCTTTCATCTTTAGAACCACACGTGTGTAACAAAACAGAGTGGTGATCATTTGGTGTGGGTGAAGAGAAGAAAAACATTTCATTAAAGGAGTAGTTCACCCCCAAAGTGACTTTTTTTCTATTGAACTCAAGTCTCCATGGCGTGAGTAATACATTGAAAAAATAAGTCATTTTGGGGGTGAACTACTCCTTGAATGTCAGTTTTGTGGTGTTTTGACTGGACACCCTGAGGATATTGCCAGATAGACAGACAGACAGACAGACAGACAGACAGACAGACAGAGAATTGTAGGCCTTGCATTTATTTGACTTGGTTCCAACAGATGGCGAAAATAGCTAATCTTCAAGCTCACAATGCCTCACTGTTTGGACAAAGAGTTGAGGCGTTACATTTTGTAAAACACGGCCTTGTGAAAATAGCAGATCTACATGCTCACAACACCTCACAACGCAGGGCGGCGTGAGCATGTAGATCTGATATTTTCACAATTTCTGCCCCTAATATTTAATTTATCATTTTAAAAGTATTAAAAAGTCCTTAAATTGTCTCTTTAGAAATGTGCAGATAGCCTCTGTATACTGTTGAGTGGAAAAACAATGTTTCACATTAAGCTAAACATTTGGGACCACCCAAGATCATTTGGAGACCCCTCTAGGGGTCCCATAGTTGAACCACTGACTTATAAGGGGAGTATGGAGACCCCTCTAGGGGTCCCATAGTTGAACCACTGACTTATAAGGGGAGTATATGAGGCTGGATCCGTCTGGAACACTGCACTAGGCTCTCGCCAGCTCTGTAGCTCTCCACACTTGAACAGTTGTGTCCTTAAATTCAATTATAATAATTAACCCCTGTATATACGGGCAATAGTTTTACATGACTTTGTGTACACAGCCAATAGTTTTACATGAACATGTTCAGGCTTTAGTACTGTACTGTCTCGTGTAGCCCAACAGAGCCCATCACAGCACAACACGGCCCACCAGAGCCCAATACAGCCTACCAGAGCCCAATAGACTCCAGCAAACCTAAGTCCAGCCCAGTCCTGCCCAATAGGAGTATAGACCAGGGAAGGGGGGTAGTTAGATGACTGCACCAGACTCCACCAGGCTGCTCCATGCTCCAGCCAGCTCTGTAGATCCGGTGTACACGGCACTCCTAACTCGAAAGGTCAAGGAAAAGGGTCGTTTTAGGCGTCAAAACAGGCCCTTTGTCCTTAAAATGAATAAAAAAATCAAAAAAATATGTTTTGTTTCAGGCAGGACACACGTTTCATATTTGAAGCATGCCCGATCTGATGGAATGGGTTTCGTGTCTCTCCGACACTTTGAACCCTTTACGATTGCGAAAAAGACACCGAAACCCGGATTTTTGTCCTTAAAATCAATAAAAAAATCTAAAAAAATCTGTTTGTTTTACGCAGGAAACGCTTTTCATATTTGAAGGATGCCTGATCCGATGGAATGGGTTTCGTGTCTCTCCGACACTTTGAACCCTTTATGATTGCGAAAAAGACACGAAATTTGCACGCCACCAACACGATTACACATTCTTTCGGATAAAAGACACTTATTCTGACTTACTTTTTGACGCTGAATCCAACAAACCCGGTCTCGTGTCTCTACGACACTCCTAACTCGAAAGGTCAAGGAAAAAGCCACTGTGTACACAGGCAATAGTTTTACATGACTTTGTGTACACAGGCAATAGTTTTACATGACTTTGTGTACACGGCCAATAGTTTTACATGAACATGTCTAGGCTTTAGTACTGTACTGCCTCGTATAGCCCAACAGAGCCCAATACAGCCCCCCAGAGCCCAACAGAGTCCAGCAAACCTAAGTCCAGCCCAGTCCTGCCGAGTAGGAGTATAGACCGGGGAAAGGGGGTAGTTAGATGACTCCACCAGGCCATTACTGTCCAGATCTGGCTTGAATAGGCCAGACCAGGGTAGACAGGACTGCACCAGACTCCACCAGGCTGCTCCAGCCAGCTCTGTAGATCCTTGCACATGCGATTAACCACTGTGTACACGGGCATTAGTTTTAAGTTTTACATGAACCCTCAGAGGGACACTGTGGGCTTATCAAGTGGTCCATGGCCGGTTCTCAAAGTGAGGTCGGGGGGCCCACAGTGTCCCTCTGAGGGGACACGGCACAGACCGTGTACACGAAGGGCAGGAGCAAGTGTTCAAGTCCCATAGAATCTATGGGAAATGTACACAGGCGTGTACAAAGTCACCAGTAGTTTTACATGAACCCTCAGAGGGACACTGTGGGCTTATCAAGTGGTCCATGGTCGGTTCTCAAAGTGAGGTCGGGGACCCTCAGAGGGACACTGTGGGCTTATCAAGTGGTCCATGGTCGGTCCTCAAAGTGAGGTCGGGGGACCCTCAGAGGGACACTGTGGGCTTATCAAGTGGTCCATGGTCGGTTCTCAAAGTGAGGTCGGGGGCCCACAGTGTCCCTCTGAGGGGACACGGCACAGACCGTGTACACGAAGGGCAGGAGCAAGTGTTCAAGTCCCATAGAATCTATGGGAAATGTACACAGGCGTGTACAAAGTCACCAGTAGTTTTACATGAACCCTCAGAGGGACACTGTCGGCTTATCAAGTGGTCCATGGTCGGTTCTCAAAGTGAGGTCGGGGGACCCTCAGAGGGACACTGTGGGCTTATCAAGTGGTCCATGGCCGGTTCTCAAAGTGAGGTCGGGGGGCCCACAATGTCCCTCTGAGGGGACACGGCACAGATTGTGTACACGAAGGGCAGGAGCAAGTGTTCAAGTCCCATAGAATCTATGGGAAATGTACACAGGCGTTTACAAAGTCTCTGAGTGTCCCACCAGGCTGGAGCAGCCTGGTGTTGTCTGGTGCAGTCCTGTCTACCCTAGTCTGGCCTATTCAAGCCAGATCTGGACAGTAATGGCCTGGTGGAGTCATCTAACTACCCCCTTTCCCCGGTCTATACTCCTACTCGGCTGGGCTGGACTTAGGTTTGCTGGACTCTGTTGGGCTCTGGGGGGCTGTATTGGGCTCTGGTGGGCTGTGCTGTTCTGTGCTGGGCTCTGTTGGGCTATACGAGGCAGTACAGTACTAAAGCCTAGACATGTTCATGTAAAACTATTGGCTGTGTACACAAAGTCATGTAAAACTATTGCCCGTATATACAGGGGTTAATTATTATAATTGAATTTAAGGACACAACTGTTCAAGTGTGGAGAGCTACAGAGCTGGCGAGAGCCTAGTGCAGTGTTCCAGACGGATCCAGCCTCATATACTCCCCTTATAAGTCAGTGGTTCAACTATGGGACCCCTAGAGGGGTCTCCATACTCCCCTTATAAGTCAGTGGTTCAACTATGGGACCCCTAGAGGGGTCTCCAAATGATCTTGGGTGGTCCCAAATGTTTAGCTTAATGTGAAACATTGTTTTTCCACTCAACAGTATACAGAGGCTATCTGCACATTTCTAAAGAGACAATTTAAGGACTTTTTAATACTTTTAAAATGATAAATTAAATATTAGGGGCAGGTCTCGTGTCACGGCACAGATTGTGTACACGAAGGGCAGGAGCAAGTGTTCAAGTCCCATAGAATCTATGGGAAATGTACACAGGCGTTTACAAAGTCTCTGAGTGTCCCACCAGGCTGGAGCAGCCTGGTGTTGTCTGGTGCAGTCCTGTCTACCCTAGTCTGGCCTATTCAAGCCAGATCTGGACAGTAATGGCCTGGTGGAGTCATCTAACTACCCCCTTTCCCCGGTCTATACTCCTACTCGGCTGGGCTGGACTTAGGTTTGCTGGACTCTGTTGGGCTCTGGGGGGCTGTATTGGGCTCTGGTGGGCTGTGCTGTTCTGTGCTGGGCTCTGTTGGGCTATACGAGGCAGTACAGTACTAAAGCCTAGACATGTTCATGTAAAACTATTGGCTGTGTACACAAAGTCATGTAAAACTATTGCCCGTATATACAGGGGTTAATTATTATAATTGAATTTAAGGACACAACTGTTCAAGTGTGGAGAGCTACAGAGCTGGCGAGAGCCTAGTGCAGTGTTCCAGACGGATCCAGCCTCATATACTCCCCTTATAAGTCAGTGGTTCAACTATGGGACCCCTAGAGGGGTCTCCATACTCCACTTATAAGTCAGTGGTTCAACTATGGGACCCCTAGAGGGGTCTCCAAATGATCTTGGGTGGTCCCAAATGTTTAGCTTAATGTGAAACATTGTTTTTCCACTCAACAGTATACAGAGGCTATCTGCACATTTCTAAAGAGACAATTTAAGGACTTTTTAATACTTTTAAAATGATAAATTAAATATTAGGGGCAGAAATTGTGAAAATATCAGATCTACATGCTCACGCCGCCCTGCGTTGTGAGGTGTTGTGAGCATGTAGATCTGCTATTTTCACAAGGCCGTGTTTTACAAAATGTAACGCCTCAACTCTTTGTCCAAACAGTGAGGCATTGTGAGCTTGAAGATTAGCTATTTTCGCCATCTGTTGGAACCAAGTCAAATAAATGCAAGGCCTACAATTCTCTGTCTGTCTGTCTGTCTGTCTGTCTGTCTGTCTGTCTGTCTATCTATCTGGCAATATCCTCAGGGTGTCCAGTCAAAACACCACAAAACTGACATTCAAGGAGTAGTTCACCCCCAAAATGACTTATTTTTTCAATGTATTACTCACGCCATGGAGACTTGAGTTCAATAGAAAAAAAGTCACTTTGGGGGTGAACTACTCCTTTAATGAAATGTTTTTCTTCTCTTCACCCACACCAAATGATCACCACTCTGTTTTGTTACACACGTGTGGTTCTAAAGATGAAAGAAAAATGCAGGGCATTCACAATCCGGCTAATTAAACAACAAACAAATTGGAATTATCAGGAATATTAGTTAGTCGCACGCATACTGTACCAACAAAACACAGTAAGTCCAAATGGAAAACAAATACACTTGCACTGATCTGAAACATTCTCTCCCAGTGAACTTGACTGGCCAGGGAACAAAGACAGACTGGTGCCACTCATCAAGCAGAAGCCACTGATCAAAAGAAGGCACTAATTGACCACACCTGGCTTGGTGGCCTGAGTGCTGTAGTATAGTGTGTTGACAGCAAGGCTTATGCAGGCCAACCTACTCTGTCCCTGGCATGTGCGAGGTGCTTGTAGATCTGTGAGGTGCTTGTAGATCTGCTGTATTGGGTTTTTTAACTAGTTTGAAGTGTTGGTGCCATGCTGTGACAGCTTGAAGCAGGGATGGCTCCCCACAAACCCAATTGTGATGAAAAATATTTATGAAATAAATAAATGAAATATATATATATATATATATATATATATATATATATATATATATATATATATATATGTATATATATATATATGTGTGTGTGTGTGTGTGTGTGTGTGTGTGTGTGTGTGTGTGTGTGTGTGTGTGTGTGAAAGACAACTGACTTATGTAAACCATACTATATGGACAGTTTGTTCTGCATGTCACTATGCTGGAAAGTGTCCTAATCGGGAGATAAGCCCTGGGGGTCCCTGGAGGGGTGGAGGTTGTGGATTGGCAGGCAAGGAGTGTGTGTGCAAAGTTTGGCATTGAGTAATATGCTGGCTGTGTACACATGTTCACAGCTGCAAGACACCAATCATGTTGCCATACCTTAGCAACAGGCACGATGAAAAGTACATTTAATTATTTCCCCCCTGTAGCCAAGGTATGGCAGCTGCCATAGCTTGCCATACCCAATTGACGCCCCTGCATGTTCACCTCCAGTAGGTTGGGAAAGTAGCCTGCCACCCTGTGGAAATAGGCTTGAACTGCAAGATAGGACCCTAAAACAAATAAAATGGAATAAAAAAGCATCCGTAAGACGGATGGGCGAACAAGTGGTGTCCATACGTAGATGGGGTCCCAGAGGACATGTAGAGCCCACCCCCTTATTTTTCACGCCCCCAGGGAACACACAGCGGGGTTTGGAAATTTGTCGTGTACACCAGCCCTAGGACCTCGGCTTCGTGGACCGATTTAACGATAGGGGTAACAATAACAATGACAATAATAATAATAATAATAATAATAATAATAATAATATAATAATGATGATGATGATGATGATGATGATAACAACAACAACAACAACAACACCTATACATTTGGAACAACATACTGAAATATATTTATTACTTACCCAGACTTTGATTGGTCTAGTCTAGTGGAGGGGATATGGACATCACAAAGCTTTTATTTTGACAGACAGACAGACAGACAGACAGACAGACAGACAGACAGACAGACAGACAGACAGACAGACAGACAGACAGATGTAAGCTATATGTAAACACAAGTTCAAACTTTGGCTCATTCAAAACCATCGTAAATGGATAATATTCATTTAACATTCAATGATATATTGCTACCAGCATGATTTGTGTGTCCCCCATAATAACAACATAAACAAGAAGTCAGTGGTGTAATTAACTAAGTAGATTTACTTTTTTGGGGTCTTTGTACTTTACTTAAGTATTTCTAATTTCCAATACTTTTACTCCTACTCCACATCATCATTCTCAGAAGCAAATTGTACTTTAACACCATTACATTGATTTGAAAACTTTAGTTACTTGCAGATTTTAATTACAAAACATATGCGAACCACTTCAGTCCTAAATACATTTCGGACATTTGAAAATAGACGATCTACAAGCTCACAACATATTTTTTACATATTCGAAAACTTGAAATGGGACAATCTATACATAATTAATTTTGATACCAATACTTTTGTACTTTAATCAATTTTCTGGACTTTTAAAGAGTATTTCTACATTGCACTATTGATACTTTTACTCAGTGGTGTAAAGTAACTAAGTATATTTAGTTAAGTACAGTTTTGAGGTAGGCCTATGTGTAGGCCTACTTTACTTGAGTAGGCTACTTCCAATTTCCAATACTTTTAATGCTACTTCACTACATCTCATATCCAAATGTTGTACTTTTACTCCACTACATTTATTTTAAAACATTAGTTACTAGTTACTTTGCAGATATAAATTATAATATTATAAAATATACATAGGCCTAAACAACTTTAGCCCTTATTTTGTGCCTTGGCTATTTGAAAATAGCCGATCTACAAGCTCACAACGCGTCGCACCGAGCTTGTAGATCTGCTATTTTCAAACATTTTGTACTTTTACATTATACTTTAAGTACTTATTGATGCCAATATGGGGCCTACTTTTATACTTTTACTCAAGTAAATTTTGAATTCCGTACTTCTACTTGTAAGGGTGCCCTCACACCAAAATACCTAGAGTGGAATCCGCCAATGCATTTCAATGAGAATTGAGAATGGAGCGTTTTTTTGCCAGTAGAGGATTTCTGCAAAAAAGACTCCATTCTCATTGAAATGAATTGGCGGATTCCACTCTCATAGGTACTTTGGTGTGAGGGCACCCTTACAGAGTATTCCTATTGCAGTACTGATACTTTTACTTACTTTCCACCACTGGTGCTTGAAACCTACCACGTGACGCGTAGCGGCTAGATCAGAGAGAACACTACCAGCTGGTTGTGTTGTGGTTTGAGCTGATGAACGACCTGGTAAGTTTGTGTTTACTGCACTCACTGTACAGGTACATAGGCTATTCGTAGGCCTGCCGCCTGGTACTCTGGTAGCAAATTAATGAACTTGTTTAGCGAACCATGAATTATTATTTGAACGTCTTAAACGCTGCATTTAACTGACACGTGTACCGAACCTTGTTCTCTTGTGTTGTCAAACAGGCAGGGGCGTCACTTAAGGGGGGTAAAAGTGGAACTGAGTTACTACTAGGGCCCAAGGTGGAGGCCAGGGGACTTAATTATTTTATACTTTAGCCATTGAACAATAGTAGATATACAAGCTCACTCGGTGCCGCGCTGCGAGCTTGTCTATATCTGCTATTTTTCAATAGTTAAAAGCACAAAATAACGCATTGAATCCTTGTACAGAGGGCCCAGAATTTGTGCGACACGCCGACACCCCTGCAAACAGGTGTTGTATAACTTTAAGCAACAGTAGGCTACGAGAACGATTGGTTACCAACTCCACGTTACCGAGACAGTTTAAATACAATATACTGTGTAGGCTACTGTATTGAGCGAAATTAGGATTCAGCTTTATCTGTTCAGAAAGCTTTATTGGTCAGATAGTAAAATAAAATCTCTTCTGGTACAGGAGGTGTGGCTTAACCCTTCACCATGGCAACGGGAGGACGCGGAGAGCTGTTTGCGGTGATCAGGCAGAGTTTAGAGAGGACACTTGCTAAGCCACAAAACTCGGCAAATAAACCTGCTGCTAAGCCTCAAGGCGAAGTGAAACCCGCTGACCGTCCAGGTACAGTTACACCTGACAAGCTTCCTCAAGACACCGTGCAACCTGATAATCTCCAAGACACATTGGAGTCTGATAACCCTCTCCAAGATACTGTGAAGCCTGCTTACCTTCTCCAAGACACAGTGAAGCCCGGTTACCTCCTTCAAGACACCGTGAAGCCTGCTTACCTTCTTCAAGACAACACATTGGAGCCTGCTAAGCTTCCTCAAGCCACAGGTAAACCTGCCCCGCTTCCTCAGTTCATAGTAAAATTTGCTAACGCTGCTAAGCTTCCTCAAGCCACAGGTAAACCTGCCCCGCTTCCTCAGTTCACAGTAAAATTTGCTAGCACTGCTAAGCTTCCTCAAGACACAGGGAAACCTGCCCCGCTTCCTCAGTTCACAGTAGAAGCTGCTAAGCCTCAAGACAAAGTGAAACCCGCTAACCGTCAAGGTCCAATTAAACCTGACAAGCTTCCTCAAGACACAGTGCAACCTTATAATCTTCAAGACTCAGTGAAGCCTGCTAAGCCTCCTCAAGCCATAGGGAAACCATCCCCGCTTCCTCAGTTCACAGTACAAGCTGCTAGCGCTGCTAAGCTTCCTCAAGACACAGTGAAGCCTGCTTATCTTCTTCAAGACAAAGTGAAGCCTCCTCAAGCCACAGGGAAACCTGCCCCGCTTCCTCAGTTCACAGTACAAGCTGCTAATGCTGCTAAGCCTCCTCAAGCCACAGGGAAACCTGACCCACTTCCTCAGTTCACAGTAAAAGCTGCTAGCGCTGCTAAGCTTCCTCAAGACACAGTGAAGCCTGCTTATCTTCTTCAAGACAAAGTGAAGCCTGCTAAGCCTCCTCAAGACACAGGGAAACCTGCCCCGCTTCCTCAGTCCACGGTAAAAGCTTCTAACGCTGCTAAGCTTCCTCAAGACACAGTGGTGAAACCTGCTAAAAAGAAGAAGAAGAAGAAGAAGAAACCTAATAACGAGTCACCCAAAGAATTGTCAACAGTTCAAAGGTAATGACTAAAGCTACATTCATGGAAGCATGAATAATACCTTGCAAACTGCCAAGTCCCCTTGTGTCAACCAAGGGACATGTTCCAGTCAGCCTTTTTGTGGCTCAGGGCCCACTTGAAAATGTCAAAATCATTCGAGGTCCACCCATAGGTTTGAAGAGTGCATTTTCAGAGCATATTTTTATTTTAATGATCAATCAATCGATTTGCGTCAGTTACACTAGTAATAGTATATTAGTTTGTCTAAAAAAAAGTTGGAAAAATATATTCAAGATACGTTGCACATGCTGTGAACTATTCAAAACCTTTTGTTTTCATTTATTTTTTTATGGCATACAGTTCATGAAAATCCATCCTAACCCTAACCCTAACCCATATCTCAGAATATTACAATATTACACGAGACCACTCAAAACAAGGATTTATAATACAGAAATGACAATCTTCTGAAATCAAGAGTCCAGTGTGAAATTTCCACAGACAGTGATGATTTTGGATGCTATGGCATCTGCTGCTTCCAATGCTTTTTACACAATATTTGAATTGTTTGAGACAATCCTGTGTATTCAAAGATTTGCACAAGTGTTCACGGTTTAAAAGAAATTGCAGATCTACAGGCTCATAGCGTGGCATTCGGTGGTGTGCTGTGAGCTTGTATATCTGCTGTTTTTTAATAGCCAACGTATTCAAATTAATGGTTTACGTGGTTACGTGACACAGATGTGTCACATAACCAAATCACTTTAGATCTGCAATTTCTTTTAAACTGAACATTTTTGCAAATCTTAGTTTGAATATAATTATATTCTTTTAAAGTGAACAGGTTGGGAATCACTAAGCTAGACTATGACATAACACTGTCTGCTTGCAAAAGTTGAATAACCTTTTTTATAGGTCGCCTGTGTGTGAAGAAATGGCTGCCCAAAAGGCCTATGTGCCCCGAAAAGAGTTGTCCAAAAGTGCTGGCAAATCATCCTTAGCTCTCACTCAAAACTTAATTGAAATGTAAGTTTCCCTTTAATGTTTGACAGTGTTTTGTGTGTTTTATAGAAATGTCTTGTATTGAAAAGTTTTTCAAAGTTTGTTTCTGAACAGGAAATGTAATAATGATTTCATCTCTTTATTCCAAGTGTATGCTATTTGTGGATGACTGCAAAATGTGTTTTATTTATTATATATCAACAAATTGACCCACACAGAAGTTTTATAAATAACACAATCGATTAGTCTGATTAACGCTGTACAAAAATGGCAACTACTGTAGCTGATCTACAGGCATTGTAAGCTTGTAGATATGCAATTTTCACTATATATATAAAGAAAACTATAAGTTGGTTAATCGTAAAACTGATTTGCCCAGGCATGATGATAAATGTATTAAATGTGATTAAATTAACATAGGTATTTTGTTCCTGTCTTTTCCTCAGGCTGCCCCCCGAGGTTCTGGTGAAGATTCTGTCATACCTGGACGTCTCCTCTCTGGACTACATCAGCCAAGTCAGCAGGATGTTCCGTCAGCTGGCCAGTGATGAGTAAGACCGAGACAAAGGTCTCATCAACCTAATCATTGTCACTCCAAACGTTAAATAGAGCAGTGGTTCTCAAAGCTTTTCATGTCAAAGACCCCAATTTAACATGTATTTGACCCCTTATCCGAAAATATTTTGTGCCCTCAACACCTATGTCGCACCACCGATCCAACTGTTTATGCCCATATACAGTATAGATCTCTGTCCCTTTTATGCCTATATATATATATATATGGGGATCCCTGATGTCATCAGTATACACACACACACACACACACACACACACACACACACACACACACACACACACACACACACACACACACACACACACACACACACACACCACAGTAATCGTGTACAACCTCTCTCTGGCTCCCTCTTTGCACTCCAGTGCCATATGGCAACGGCTATACATGTCAGAGTTTGGCGAGAAGAGATGCTGGAAGCCCAAGGGTATGGACAATATGGACATGGTGAAGGTGCAAGACCGACCTGTGGGCTACTGGAAGAGGTTGTACAGAACCATGGCTGGGAATGAAGTGAGAAGTTGGAAGGGTGAACTTAAAGATATTAGTCCCTACACCGGTCTGCCCAGCCGTACAAAGTATGTGCTCAGGTAAGAGCCAGATGGTCTGAAACTATTTTTGAAATAGTTTTTGATTACGTACTGTATTTGTGATGATTTTACATCCTATGTACTCATACGTTTCAATAATTGCTTGGTTGGTAAGCTCAGCTGATCATCATTAGCTCACTGTCTATTTAAGATTATTTGAAATGCATTTGGCTATTAATATGCTGATCTGGAGACTCCACAAGCCTTCGCCAGGCTAGTCTCGCGTAGCCAGACAACTATTCCACAATCTCTGAATGCTTTATAGAGTCTGGAACTACAGCTCCTGAATGGCGAGTAATGGAAGCTGGCATTTCCGTTCCCGAAAATGTATTTTAAAATGACATTTCCGCTAAGCAGCAAGCCAAATATGCTTAGAAGATTTTTATTTATATTAGGATAAATGTGCACAATGTTAAAAACCAAACGGAAGTGAGGAGGAGGCTTCACTTCCGCTTTAACTGGGTACTCATCATTCTTACGTTACCCCAGACTGTATGACAGGAGCATTTGCAAATCTGTCAGTCTGGCCACGCAAGACTACCGTCAGGCAGATACAACGCAACCGGTTGTGTTGCGAACCATTGGTGTGGACTGGGCTTTAGGGAGTAAGCATTTATTTTCTTCGACTACTTTTGGCTGTGCCTCAGGAAGTAGTTTCCGTCTAACATGTTGTTTTACAGTGAGTTTTACCATAGAAAGCAGCTGTCTTTTCTTTCTCCCTCCCACTTAATGTGTCTTATTAAAGGCGAGGAAGGAGGTCTCTGTTTGAGTGTGATGCAAGCTCTGGGGGATGCCATTGCCAGCTCACTGGGGGTGGGTGGGTGGTCGAGCTCCTGTGCTGTATCTCAGCTGTGGTTTCTGTTGTTTTATCTGAACCTCTGATTAGAGTCTGTGCGCAGCACTCAATTTAGGTTCTGTGGCAGCCACCACGGTACAGCGGGGAAGTAGAAATTGTCTTCCTTGCACAGAGGCAGTGTGAATTGTTGATATAAATTACTTTGGCCCTCCCTTCCCTGTGCCCCTCCCTCCCCCTCCCCCTCCAAACCCAGACAATTCCCTGAGGGGCTTTGACTGGTAGAGACACGCAGGAGGATGCGATTTACCTTGGTAATTATCATTTCACAAGACATCAGACATGCAGCCAACATGGGGGGGTGAAATCCCCTGGGTCATCTGGGGCCTCCTGTGCTGTTGTGGCTTTAAGTTTGTTTGTTTTTATCTCTATTTAATTTACATTGGAAGGTGCCACCTCTAGACATATACAGCTCACTTGGAGGAGCAACCCGGAATTGGGGTTTGGACAGAATCTAAATATTCATCCTACAATCACAAATATTCATTCACAACATCTGCAGTTTAATGTAAGCAGTTTTCATTTAGTTCATTTAGTTTCATTGGCAAGCACTGCTTTGCCAGAGTCGCAATACACCTTGCTGCTGTCAGCACAGAATTTAAAGGCCTTTAAAGTTGAGCTGCAATGGCTTTTTTGTGGCCTTTTATTGTGATATCTCCTAGTAAAACAGAGGCTGGTTGTGTCTCAGCCAATGACAGGCTAGCCGACTGTCCCGTCCGTCGGGCTATGGGATCTAAATGCAACTACAGTCTTGCGAGCACTCAATCGTCAATTGTATTGCTGCATTGCCTATTTATTACTTCAAATGTTTCACATATTTTAGAATGCTGTTAAAAGCTATACTGTGTAAGTTGCTCAACTAGTGGTCAGTAGCGGTATAGCAAACCGCGGTCTCGTCTGCTTTTTTCGGCCGTTTTTCGCCGCGGGCCGGGCCTTCAGACCACCACACATCTGTAGAGGTCTCTCGTGTCCCTCTGCGACCAGTCGTTGGGGAGTAACAGGCTAGACTCCTAGACCAGCATAAACACTGCTGTTGAAGCAAGCTACTTCCTGAAGAGACGGCAAGACACGCTGTGATTGGCCAGTAGTGTATGATCCGTGCTGTGATTGGCCGGTACTACGGTAGTGTATGATCTGGGAGACATGTATACGGAATGATGCAGATGACCTAATTTTGCCTGGAAAAACAGTCCCGTTCACGGCCACACGGGCTCAGTAGAACACATATAAAGAAAAGGCTTTTGGGTCTGAAATTAACAGAGTGGGTGTTGTAAAACTGTAGCGATGTAATAGTTAGGACAATTTTAAGATTTGTTTTATTAAAAAAGTTACATAGTATAGCTTTAAGTTTAAAACTAGAAAGTTTGTACTGTCCGGCCGTTATCTTGAATTAAATTCAGGACAGAGTACTGTAGCAACAGCACGTAGTGTCATGATTCATGATTATTCATATGGACATGCTGATGTAATCACACATTACGTTTTTGTGTGCATCTATTGTTAATTATATCTCTATTATAATCACGGATATGTGTGAAAAACATATTTTTCATTTCAGTTCTTTTAAGTTCATTGTGTCTATGATTCAAGGTGTTATCTCGTTATCTACAAAATCCACACTTGTATTAAAAAAACATATTTGTCTACCTATGAAACCCTGCACCTCCAATGCAATGTGATATTTATTTTTCCTCTGACTACAGCAAGTCCAGCATGTCTAAAAAGTCCTGGAGCCATGGTACACTACACTGGTGGGTAATGACAAGGTTGACTGGAGCAACACACAGCATACAGCCTCATCGTTGCTGTTGGGCTGAAACCTTGTATCCACGTGTTTCAAATGTTCTTTTCTTTGTAAATCAATGCTCTGCTTCATCATGCAAGAGTAACAAACAAAAGTAGTGAAAAGGCGTTGTATAAAAAGTACCGGTATATTTTGGATACAGGTTTCCACCTGACAGCGACAATAAAAATGATATAGAATTTTACTAGTTCATCCGCCCACAAGCAAGAGCTTGTTCATCTACTCATCTTGCCGAATGGACGCTAGGGTTAATTCATGGCAAAGAAGCACCTCTTCTGGCCTCTTATTTCAGGGTTCATCATCTTAAAGCCAGCTGCTCACAACTAATTACAATATAATGACAAATAATGTGTGTGTGCATGTGTCAGTTTGTGAATACAACATATGTGTATACTCCTAGCGCAAACATCTGCCAAGTGTCTTTTCTCCCCCCACCTTTTAGAACCCAGGGCATCAGCTGGGAGTTGACAGTGTGTGATAAGCAAGGGAAACTGGGGACGTTCCATGACGCTCAAGCCCACTTCTCGGAGTCAGCTGTGATTTTGTGCTGGAGTCGAGGGCATTGGCCCCGATACCACAATCTGTCCACTCTTCAGATTCACGGGGTCACGAAGAAAGGCCCAAAAAAGTAAGACCGTTGGCTGTTCGCTCCCTCTGTCTCTCTCTCTCTCTCTGAACACCCCCACCACCCTCCTCTTGTCTCATACTGAAACCTTTATTCTCCCCTCGCTTTTCCTTGTCAGACCCGGTTGCCAATCCCTCATGGCAAAGTTTGACACCCAGACCCTCACACGTGCTCCAACGGTCATTGGCAAAGACAGGCTTGTCATGCTGGTGCGTCTGGAGCCTGGCTTCACCGTTGGCATCTGGAGGGTAAAATGAATTTTTCTCCTAAAGCAGGGGTCTTCAACAGGGGGTCCAGGGTCCTCAGAGTTACTACAGGGGGTCCTCCATATCTTTGTGTGATAAGATATTTTCCACACTTACCACTTGAACCCGCGTTGTGAGCTTGTAGATCGGCTGTTCTTGGCAAAGAGGTTTGGTGTAAAGTGAAAAGAAAAGCAGGCTAAGTATTGACGGTTCAAGTCGTTCAGTGTCTAAAAATACACATTAAACCAACAACCTACACTGATGATATTGCTGTCAAACAAGTCTAAGCTGTATCAGAAATCTATGAAAATGTTTAATCTGCGACACAATTTTATACGATATGTAGTGGGGGTCCCTGCTGTATCTCTCTCTCAGCTCAGGGGTCCTTGGCCTGAAAACGTTGAAGACCCCTGTCCTAAAGTGTTACACCACGTTACTGTAGCTAATGTATGTTTCGTACATACTGTTTGGTTTAGATTGGGGCCACACACACACACACACACACACAATGTTTTCATTGTGATATTAATATATAGTAACTTAAGTATACTACGTTGGTTGTTGGTTCCATCCATCCGAGCTAGAACACATTCGATCTATTGATCATTAAAATAAACATGCTCTGAATTTTAAAGTGGACCCTCCATCCAGAAAAGGTTGGTAAACACTGGTTTAGAGTAGACATCTCGGTGTGTAAATTGAGCCATTGAAATGTACAGTAAGACGTACCGTAATAAACAATGCAAATAGCTGGGTTGACCGCCGTCTCTTTCTGCAGGGTCAGCAGGACTCCATTGCCTTCGTCATGGCCAGCTTCCATTTTCATAAGCTGGTGGAGAAGAGCCTGCTGGGAACGCCTCTTTGGTAGATCCTTTTGCGACTTCTTTTTAACTTGGTTAAATGCTGTGTGTAGTGTAATGTACAACAGTTGGGGATATAAAATGTCATTATTGGGCACTGGGCAGAGAAACATACCCTCTAATCTAATTGAAAGTGACTAAACTTCTTCCCCAGAGCTATGAATTCTTTATGCGTATCTTTGATCAAATAACAAAAAAATGCATTTCACAGCAAAAAGTTTCCCTTCATTCAATGGGATGTTCATACATTTCACCAGGGAAATATCGTTCTCCAAATTTCTACTGTACAGTAAGTCTGACTATAGGGCTATATTTCTCCTACTCTTGGTGAATGGCCAGAAACTATTTGTGAGTGAATGGAATTGATTTGCAAAATGATTGCTCTGTGGGTTGAGAACTGATAAATGTGAACACAGCCCCCTCTTGTGGTTACTGACCAGAGAACAATGCAACAGAGAGAGGCCCTGAAAGTTTGGGGGGAAACAAATCAAGACTCTCCAATAGCTCATCCTTCCCTTTTGGTTTGTTGCTTGTGTTCTCAGCCCCTACTCAGTTCCATTGGTCAAACCTCCTTTCGACGACATAGACCCCGAGTATGGTCTCCATGGTTACCGGCTACACATTTGTCTTCACAACACTGCGACTGAGATGATGTCCGGCTACTTCTCCCACCTGTACTGTCCTAAAGGTAAAAACTATTTAACATGTATTCACAACATGACAATATGAAATTATATCAATAAGTAATTTTATACTGTAGATAAAATGTATACTTTGATAATTCTGCCTGCAGTAACATAGCTTATTTAACCCTGGCATCCCTATTTTGAGCAAATGCTCTAAATTAAACATATATTTTTTAATTAGAGAAAAATTGCAGATCTACAAGCTCACAACACGTCGCAAGGTGATACTTTATGAGCTTGTAGAGTTGCTATTTTCGCTATTTGATGTACAAAGGAGTAGTGTTTTATGTAATTTGATGATTTAAGAGTCAACTCAATGGATGTGACATTACAATATGATAGTGTATATGATTGTTGTGTTGTGTGTTATCACTGACCAGCTGAGATCAAGAATGACTTAATCCGGCTCAATGTGATCAACAAGCGGAAGCTAGCACAACATACAATCCTGTCAGGAAACATCACCCTGCCCTGGAAATGTGCTGTGTTGGAGGGAGCCGTGGAGGTACAATTTTTATATTTTGTTCAGTAGTGGAAGATGTGCTCTCATTTTTTGAGTAATCGTAACTACAGCTGTCAAATGTAGTGGATTAAAAAGTACAATCATTTGCCTCTGAGATGTAGTAGAAGTTTGAATTAACTTCTTGCCTGCGGGTCGACATTGAGAACGACATTCTAACTAGGAGCGGCCCTGCCGAGTGACTTTCGATCGACTTTTATATAAAAAGCAATTTTTTAGCATGTATATGGATATTTTGGCGGAGCAGATGGTTTCCCTTACCTTCAGATGGTTATAACGAGAGACCGTGAAAAAAAAAAGGATACGATGATGACGTCACCAATAATCGAGGCCTCGTCTGTTTACAATGGCGTCTGCTAGCCGTTTAGCTCAATAAAAACCATCGTCCATTACGCAGCTTCACTAGGTCGGATTTTGATTCGGAAATGTTGTGCTTGGCGTCTGTATACGATCCGTTGCCCAGACTGATGGTGGTTTAGACGATCAAGCACGAATTGAGCAGTAATGATCACATATGGCACGCCGTTGATTATAGCCGTGTCTCCCATTGTGAATCCATTGAGCGACGTCACTTATCCATCCTTCAAACATAGATTATTCTGAAAGTTTTATTGTTACGATGGCACGCTCTAGTGGTCTTTTTGGTGGTGGTTTATCATCATAGCTTTGAAAACAATGAAATTATGACCTATCATGTTAATAAAATATAGCTATTTCCCGGCAGTTTTAGCGCACAGCCATATTTTAAGTTTGCAGGGAATGGGTTAATCAGGAAATGGACACGCTCAAGTAAAGTAAAGGTATCTCAAAAGTTAACCCAGGTACCTGTATACTACTTGCATAAATGTATTTTGTTACTTCGCATCACTGTCTGATAGCGTAGTAGAGGAATGCACCACACAAACTGAAATATTGAAACCAAGAGCTCAGAGCTATTTAAAAAATATGGATCCTTTCGGTGGTGGGTGTATTATTTTGCCTGTATCTCACCTACACGTATGTTGGAGAGGTGCAGCAAAACGGCTGAATATTTAGCCCAGTTCTAAAACTTTTTCATGTCAAGGACAGACACTCAACTTAGATGAGGGTACATACAGTAATATGCATGTACTCCCAGTACTGGGGAGTACTGGGCCGTTGCAGAGGCCTGTGCAGTGGTCTGAATGACCCCGTTGCAGGCCACCACATGCCGTCTCATTTCCTTGCAAGTGATTCTACTTGTTCATTTGCAAGCAAAATGTTGCAGAAGCTATCAAACTATTAACCATTCCTAGAATGTACAGCTCTCTAGGAACGCTCACGTGCACAGATGTAAACAACCAAACAATGGCATAGTTTTGGACAGAAAAAAGAAGACCAGCTAATCAACCATTTTATATAACACCAGTTTAAAGAGCTACTCCAACAAAATCATGTATCGCGGTGCTGTGTATGCCTTTGTGATTGTGTGTGTGACACAAACACACACAACGCAAGTCTTTACGCATGAGAGGGAGAAAAGTAGAGCGAGCGAATGGGAGAAAGGAAAGTAGATATATTTTATATTTTTATACTTTTATACAAGAAGAGTATAGAATAAAACAGGTTGAAGTGCTATTGAAACATCTGTCAAGCAAACACCAGTTTTTATGTTGCAAGTGGTTTGCGAATCATTGGTCTGGACTGACTTCATAATCATCATCTCAGTTATGAGTGTGTGTGGTCAGCCAAAGAAAAACTCTCCACCTAATTAAAAACCGAAATGTGGGCACTGTTTCACCCGTTTATGCCCATATATGGTGTTCCGTGTCAAGGCCAGTCTGAAAAGGTTGAGAACATCAGTACTATGACGTCGGAGTACTGTAGACAGACGGCGGACAGTCATTCCGTAAATGAATAGTTAGACAGAGGCTATTTCATCTTTATAGATTATATATTATTACATGGTGACGTAATCCACAATATGAACTATAACTTTTAGGCACAGTACCTTTCAGGCAGCCAACTGAATGAATTCATCATTGAAACCGAAGTATAAAGAGATTCCTCCTGAGTCCTGACCACTTTCAACCTGGCACCCCTCTTTTGGGCTTGTCCTAGGCCAGTGGTTCTCAAAGTGGGTCTTAATGGACCGTTACGGCTCTATAACTCTGAGAGGTAAGGGTCTCGTAACTCGCCGAGTTATGGGGGGTCAACGGGGTTTGAGAACTGCTATCATAGGCAAACATGTTCAAAAATAACTTGTGGATCGGCTATTTTATGCCCAAAATAGTATAAAATAGGTCTAAAGCAAGGGGTCTTCAACAGGGGGTCCGGGAGCCCTAGGGGGTCCTCAGAGTTACTACAGGGGGTCCTCCAAATCTTTGTGTGATAGGAACTTGTTTTTTTCCCCATTTCTTATATTAACCACTTGTACCCACTGATGATTGTGCTGTCAAACGATGAAACTATATGGTATCTATGGGTTGTGGGGGTCCCTGCTTCATCTCTCTCTCGATTAAGGGGCCCTTGGCCTGAAAACGTTGAAGACCCCTGGTCTAAAGTGTTTAAAAACAACACACACAAACAATGATGTGCGCTTCTGTCAATGTTCCCTGTTTTGTCTTGGTTGAAGAACTGCTGCGTCCTGAGCCTGACGCTGTTGGACGAGTTCCAGAAGCCCTTCTGGTGCGTCAGCACCCCCGCCTGCATGGACACCGCGGTGAAGTCCCCGTCCTACGACTACGACGGGGACCACTTCAGCATCGTGCACCACGACTCGGAGGGCTGTGTCAAGATGGAGCTGGTCTGGATGGAGGAGCACAAGCAATACTTTCTGGTCTACCTCGCCATGTTCCTGAGCGTCCACAAGGTCAACAAACACTTTGGCCGAGAGTACTGTAGCACCTAGCTCTGGTCCTGAGCACTGACACTCTGACAGGCGTGTGACTCAAAGACTAGACAAGGATTTCTCAGCCCCTACGACGGCTCAACTTCAGTCAAAATAAACTAAACTACTTCGCTACTCACCTTTTTGCGTTGTCGAAAGTCTATTCTTCGCGGTGGGAAACCTCTCAGCACCCCACCCCCCCCCCCCCACACTCTGTAAAATACATTATTTATGTCATGAAATAAAACGCATCCAACTCGACCGCCGTTTATTTCCGGGGTGGCTCGGGGTGAGTGGATTTTATTTCATTACACAAATAATGTATTTTACGGAGTGGGTCGGGTGCTGAGAGGTTTCCCACCACAGAGAATAGACTTTTTGGTTAGGTAAGTAGCGAAGTAGTTTAGTTTATTTTGACTGAAGTTGAGCCCTCGTAGAGGCTGAGAAATCCTGGTCTAGTCTTAGAGTCAGCCGCCTGTCAGAGCGTCTGGACCAGAGCTATGAAGCACCTAGCCCTGTGTTCCGCTGCTGTGAAACTCCTCTTGAGTGATCATCTAACCACTTAAACCCAAGCGCCATGTGTTGTGGGGGAAAACCTTTGCAGAAAATAACCCAAGTATGGGGTTTAAGTCATTAACTCTTGAGAATGTACAAGTGGACCTGAAAGGGTCAGGTTTTTTTTTTTACATTCTGATTTACCTTCAGGAATTTACAGTGTAGGCGTGTTTTTTATTTCTATATTTATTTCCTTTTACCAAGATATGTCATTGTTTTCTTTATCATTTATCTGCAGGTTTGATGCCTTGACATAGCTTGGTATCTTAACACAGTCAATAATTACTGTGTGAAGTATATACTGTGTATATATGGTTTCAGAGTAAAATTTGAGTTCGTCTGTTGGTTATTTGCACTTTAAGAAAGTGAACATGTTCACAGGCTTGTTCTGAAGCTTGGCTAATATAAGTGTTGTTTTCTGGGGGGGGAACATTTGTTCATTTGTTTATCCCCTGTCTTATGTTATTTAAATGTTGTAACAATGCAGTTATGTATATGACATTAAAATATTACTATTGTTTTGTTACACTTGAACCTCCATTACCTGAAAGAGAGAACCTTCTCATTGGATGTACAGTATATGTTGATATTGGTCACGATGACAACGGATTACACCAGATAGGAGAAAGCACTTTGATTCATCTAATCCTTTGGTTCTCAGAGTGGGGTCCAGGGACCCCCTGGGGTCCTCGAGTGGGTTCCTGGGGGTCCCCAGCTGAATTATCATTATAGGAATCAAATACACCCTTTAAAAGTTGGTAGCTCTGAGAGTGTACAAATAGAACCAAATGCACTCGCAAGAGATGTGGGGTCCGTAGGCTATGGAATACCAAATTGGGGGATTTGGGACGTTTGGGATCCACTGTGGCCTCACACTAGCAGATAATCGGGGCATTTAATGACAAAACCACCCCAATGTTATGTATATTGTGTTAACATAGATTGGACAAAATACAAATGGATTCACTTAAACTCTACCATACAGATTGGACAAACTTAACATACAGCTTTAAAACAGTTCAGCCCGGTCTGTGTCATTCTGCACTGTGATCAAAATGCACCAGTGAAATATGAAACATTACCATGGTACAGGTACTGCGACAACATTTCTATTATACAGAATGTGACGCTGGTCCTGTGCAATGTAGAGAATGCCTTGTTTATACTTGGCTGCTAAAAAATAGTTGATGGAACTAATTGATATAATAGATCAGGGGTCTTCAACAGGGGGTCTGGGACCCCTAGGGGGTCCTCAGAGTTACTACAGATGGTCCTCCAAATATTCCAATCCTTTTTATATTTACAACTTGAACCCTAGTGTCCATATTCTGAGAACTGTAGCCAAAAATAGATCTCACAACGCCTCGCTTGTAGATCGGCAAAGAGGTTTGGTGTAGAGGGGAAAAGAGACAGACTAAGTACAGAGTAAAAGGTCACATTTATTGGGTAATGACGGCTCAAGTCGTTAAATATCTGAAAACAAATTGACATGAATCCAAAATACACTGAACTAAGGTCCTTGGCCTGAAAACTTTGAAGACCCCTGTAATAGATGATCGAAAATAACCACTAATCTAATTGATAATCATTCCCTATCTATCATTAAAGGCGGAAAGTAAAAAGAAAAATGTATTGACCCATTCGAAAATAGTGAAAATAGCCGAGCTACAAATGTACAATGTGTTGTGGTGTGTTGTGTAGATCTGCTATTGTTACTATGCACAACATCAGAGTGCGTATAGAGTATAAAATAAATAACTGTTTAATTGATTTGTTGATGTATGAAACTTCTCGATTATTAATCCGCTAGCTGCAGCCCTACAGCTGATCTTGCTCGCTGTGATTCATAGACTCTTGGTCATGAAATGGATTACTCTGTATACATCACCTGAGGGTCAGACACTCATTTTGCCACTGACCAATCACAAACTTGCTGACTAAGCTATTAGCAGACCCCTACTGCAGTACATATCATATAAAATTGTTGTGGGTTCAACTTTTTCAAAGATTTCATGGATGGCTTCGTAGACTTGTTTGACAGCACTATCATCAGTGTATGTTGGATTCATGTTAAAGTGTTAGTTCAGCTATTTTTGACATAAAGCTGTGTGAAATACTTGCCATTAAAATAGTGGTTACAAATTAGGGGTGTAACGATATAGTAACTGTATCGAAATATCGTTTTTAACTTAAAAAATCAAAGTAAATCGAAATGAAAACAGCTAAAATCGAATCGGATCGTTTTATTTTGTATCGTATCGAATCGGCAGTGCAAAGAATCGATTGTATCGATACTACCTACTTGGGCATTGTATTTAGCATTTTTAAGAAGAAAATTTTCAAAGGAGGGGTTTAATTACTTTTCCTTTCCATATAGCTACACTGGTCTATCGATAAATGTGTGTAATCTCTGGGTTCAAGTCAAGGTGCAGGTTTATAAATATACAATGTCCATGCATTTGGCAGATAATCACTGTGTTTTCTTATTTATATCCATAATAATACATGTTTCCCTTAAAAACCTGCACTATCCACACCTTTCACACAGATTTAATGTCTTTGCTAAATAGTTACTATATCGATTTTAAATCATTGAATCGAATCGTATCGCCATGAATAAACCAATATCGTCCATGTATCGTATCGTCAACCATGTATCGTGATATGTATCGAATCGCTATTACAATGTATCGTTACACCCCTATTACAAATGTATTAATTGATTACCAGAGTCCCGTGGTCAGAGTTCTGGTCAGTTTCTAATGAATATTAAGTAGTTCCAATGGGGTGGGGGCCATTTGGTGTGGCCCAATCATTGAAAATAGATTAATCCACAAAACTAGAGTCATTTGTATTGTTGGCCCATATAGAGCGAGGTTTCGTTCTGATCAGCTGACTGCAAAGCACCTTGTTTTGGGGAAATACGTTGCATTTCGTATTGATACTGGCGTAGTGATACTGGACACAAAAAATAGTACCATGTGACAGGGGTCAAAGTTGAACGAAAGTTGGTCTATTTGGTAGAAATAGGTTAACAATACAAATGACGCTATAGTTTTGTGGATTCATCTATTTTTAATGATTGGGCCATGAGCCCCTGCCAAATTACCGGAACTACTGGCCAAATATCATTTGCAAGTGTGACTCGCATTGGCCAGATGGCGTCGGTGGTCATCGGCGCGTGCAGGCAACCGGCTGGGTGGCAGGTGACATGGAGCTGGCGTGTGACATCTGACTGCTGGGCAAGCGCTGGCGCATTGGCATGGAATCAACTTTGACCAAAACTAGACTGTACTCTGTCGAGGTCAGTGTTGTTTGTGACAGCAAATTTTGATTTAGTTTTAGTCATAGTCTTTTGAATAAAATGTCATTTAGTTTTAGTCATAATTTAGTCACCTGAAAAGTTTTAGTTTTAGTCTAATTTTAGTCGACTAAATATCATAAGATTTTAGGCGACTAAATCTAAAGTTGATTTAGTCAACTAAAATGTATTTTGGCAGACCTTGATGGCATCGTAATGACTGATTTTACACTTGGTTTGCGTGCTGAAAATAGCAGATCTACAAGCTCACAACGCATCGCGTTGTGAGCTTGTAGATCGGCTATTTTCACCTGAGAGCAACCAAACATAAAATTACTTTCTTCTCCACTAGTCTCTCCCTAACGTTTTAGTCTAGTTTTTATTTTGTTGACGAAATTGTCAATATATTTAGTCTTTGTTTTAATCATCACAGCTTAGTTTTTATTTCGTTTTTATTTAGTTTTCGTCAGTGAAAAAACGCAGTCGACAAACATTTTTCGTCATAGTCGACAAAATCAACACTGGTCGAGGTGCCAACTTTCTTCTTGTGCACTTGTGGCCATGTATGGCCTACTTGTGCGCCAGCAGAGTGCAGCCTGTTATTTATGTCAGGTCACACTTGTTGATGGTGACGCCACCAAGAATGCTTAATATTGATGACATCAGGGATCTTTGGCATGAGGCGTGACGGAGTATGACATGTGTTGGACGGACATGATCTGCAGGTTTTCATACTAAATCCTGAATCCAAGTGTTAGGATTTAACATCCAATTCAAAAGAAGCAAAAATAGCAGATCTACAAGCTCAAAATGCGTCACAGCGCAACACGTTTCCTATTTTTGCTATTCCTATTGTTGCTTCTTTTGTATGAGATACTAGAATGATGTAGGACATACTGCAGCAATATGCAATGTGGCCCTCTGGAGTGACGGTGGAAATATAGAGGCCCTCTCCATCATCAAAGTTGCCCACGCCTGATCTAGGTAAACAATAAACATTGCATTCACTTGACTGACTTTCCTTGTGTCAATACTCAAGGCTGCCACAGTCTTGGCATGTTTGCCCCTGTGGTAACCTGTTGGTTGTTTATGCTGAGCTGGTTCTGTAGGGTAGAGAGTGTGTCAGCATCAATGTCTAAGTTCTGCATTTCTGGAGAGTCAGCACTTTATTTCCATTGCCAAGTAACACTTTGTGGAATTGACTCTGTCTAGGACTTGAGATAAAACGAGGTGTACTGTACAGTACATATAAGTAGAAATAAACAGTTTTTCAGGTCAATAGTTATGCATTTGATTATATGGACTTAATTCAGTTTTGTGTCAGTATTTTCCTCTTAGCACTAACACCCATTACCTCAATTGCATTGTCAGCCCTTATGTGATCACTTTCAGATGAAAATTGGGTTTTAGGTCCAAACCCTGGGAAAGCCTTGCGGTAGAGATAAAATTAGTCTGTGAACAAATTGTTGGAAAGCGTTGCCATGCTGACGGACGGTCCAGTGCTGTGGATGGCAATAAACTCTGGCTTCAGGGTAATGGGATTTTAGAGCCTTCCCTTCTTATTCTCCCCAAGGTCACTGTCACCTTGAAAAGATGCTTATTTTTCACCCACACACACGTCGCCAACTATACCTTGGCAATGAGTGTTGAAATTCATTTGGGCGATACAAAGCCAAGGTAAAAGAGAGGGGGGAAAGGGGGTCTACTGTAAGGATGATGGATTGGCTTTTGCCAGCTGCTCATTGAAAGGAGAGTGGGTTAGAGAGAGAGAGAGAGAGAGAGAGAGATGCTATCTGAATGCTGTCATCATATCACTTGAGGAATTTTATGGCTCTTGTTCCACCACTGGACTTCATGACGCACAGAGCCGGGGTGTCACACCAAATTCTGGGCCCTGGGTACAAGGATTCACTCACATTTTGTGCTTTAACTATCGAAAAATAACAGATATACAAGCTCACAGCGCGGCACCGAGTGCCGCGCTGCGAACTTGTAGATCTGCTATTTTTGAAAAAACGTGAAAATCGGAATATTTCAAATCCTAAGGTTTTTTGAGAAAAAAAAACTATGTTTCTATGTCAGTGGTACTCAAATATTTTCATGTGAAGGACACCCCCAAAATGACATGTATTTGGCCCCGGACCCCCATCTTAAAATATTTAGTTGCAGGGACCCCCCAGAAGCATAATTTAAACGTTCGCTTCAAAAAACGTTTGTTTAAAAAGTACATTTATTCAAAGATTTGCACACATTTTCACGACTTAAAAAAAACCCCAGATCTACAAGCTCGCTGCGCGGCACTCAGTGCAGCGCTGTGGGCTGGTATATCTGCTATTTTTCAATAGCCAAAGTAGAAAATAATTAAGGCCCCTCCACCTTGGGCCCTAGTAACTCAGTCCCACTTCTCCCCACCCCCCCATCTCCCCACCCCCCCACCCCACCCTTGTGACGCCCCTGCACAGAGCCCTGCATAACGGCCAGGAATGTGAATGTGAGGAATGGCCATAGAGCCAGATTGTGTGGACTGAAAGTAAACTTGATAGATAGAATTAACAATGACATCCTAAATAGACCATTATGTGGATTGAGTGATGTTAAACGAGCACAACTCCACTTGTTAACAGCTGTATTGCAACATATTTGTTCAGCAGTGACCTTCATACGCCATGTCTGCTGTGACATGGAGCGTTGTAAACCGCCAATCCTTCATTCTCATTTTATTAGAAAAACCAGTAGCTCAAGGGTATTGTGGGAAAGTAATGGTTTCGGGATACAGTTAAGCGCACAATTCGTTTAGAGTAATGGCTAACCCACACAATATGGATGTGGGGGCATGGAGACCATTTGTTGTGTATAATTCCTTGACTGGAGGCATGTTGTATGATGGCATTGTTGAAGAAGGTCGATTTGGTCCATATTTACACTCTGAGAGTTAGTATTGTACTGACTGGGTGAGGGTTAATTCCTGCTTTTGAAGAACTGAGGCAAGAAGAAAAAACTTGCAGAGCTATACAGGCCATTATCAAATAGTTTTGTGTGAGGAGATGTCCAGTAGATGGCACTCTTTAGATAGCAATGTGAGCAGCCACTTAAGGAAAAACAGTACTAATCTCAGTCTTTAATATTATGAAGCAAGTTTACTAAAACTAAACTCAAATTAATTGTGAGAAACATTTTAATTTACTCATCAAAACAAATTAACTTGTGGACTTGCAAAAGAAATATAATGAAAATATATTTGGTCAAAGTTGTCAACACAATCATGAGGATGCAGTGGTGCATAACCTTTCTTCAGACTGGATGTCTATGCATGTGTGAGTCAATTGCCTTCTCATCTTAATTTGGGGCGGCATAGCTCAGGGGTAGAGAAACCGTTATTAGAGCACGAAGGGTTCCCGAAGGGTTCTCAGTTCGAATCCGGGCTCCCCCTGAGTTAATGTCGAAGGGTCCTTGGGCAAGACTCTGAACCCCACATTGCTCCCGGTGAGCTGGTTGGTGCCTTGCATGGTTTCCTCCGCCACCGGTGTATGAATGTGTGCGTGAATGGGTGAATGTAATGCACAATCTCTGTAAAGCGCTTTGGATAAAAGCGCTATAAATGCACCATTTACCATCTTCCCTCTGACAAATCCCCTTGTAATACAAATAAAGAAGAATACTCAAACTGATTAAAACTAAACTAAAACAAAGCCCTTTACAAAACAAACAACAAACTAAACCGAGACAAGTAAACCCATTCAGGAAACTATTAAGTGAAAATAAACTGATCAGTTCGAACTGAACAAAAAATACGTATGGGCGTAGCTTTGTCCATCTCTTTTATTACAGTCTATGGTTGCTGTATATGGCCAAGTACTTGCACCTAGAATCCATCCTCTGTATTCAACCCACCCTGACATTAGGAGCAGTCTTACTAAAGGACATTTCGATTCTAATGTCAAAAGAAAATTGCTTCCATCTTTAATTCTGCCCACTGTGATTGACCAGCTGGGTCTTCACTCGTTTCTGCCTTGGAGGGGAATCAGCCTTTATTTAGCCCTCTCATTGCCTTGAAGAAATCAATGTGCAGAGTGTAATTAAAAAATCCTGGAAAAGACTGACTGTGTGTATGTGCATGTGTGTTTGTGAACTACTCTATACATGTACGCAAAGGAGGACAGTTGTACCTTGTGTGGGCCCTATACAGTACTTATACTGTATAACCGGCTCTCTTTTTGGCATGTACTGTACTACTGTATAATGCAACTTCCAACATACTGCTGTATATCGTTATTGTTCTCAGAATTTCTCAGAGCAACATCCACAGCTGTTTACCTGCCTGTCTCCCTCAGTGGCCACCGATGTATAATACAACTCAGTGATAATTGAGTCTGCAGGGAAACAATTCTTTCTACAAACAAGCCAGTTTTTAATTTGCCAACTGCTCTCTGAACTTCCAGTGACATTGCCTACAAGGAATAATAGATTGTTCTCTATTCCCATTCTTTCGAAATGTGGGCAGTCCCTGGGACACGGCAATTAATAAGTAATCATAAACTCTGGGCCTGCAATAATGAGAGCATAGCCCCTCACCATTTGTCAGTGATTGGGTGGTGAGTTGTCATCTGACAAGCCACTCCTATGAGGGACAAGAAGGGCCACAGGGGTTAATTAGGATTGTTGCGCATAATTAACTCTCACATCCCAAAATACCCATGGCACAAAAAAGTCACTGCTGTCAGAAACTGCATGGCTCATAGCATAGTTCACTGCATGCATCCGGAATTCGCGGTAACCGGAAGGCTCAACCCAAAACACGCTCATTTCTTTCGCAGACCAGCGGTTCTTGTATTCTTGTATAGTTATACTGAGGATAAGGTTAGAAATACTTTTAAATTTAGGAGCCCGAACGGCAGGCACAGCCGTCTGGGCAACTAGGCTGGTAATCCAGCCTGACAGCGTGTCGCGAGTTCGAGTCCCGATCCCGACGACCTTTGCTGCGTGTCACCCCTATCTCTCTCCCCATTTCCTGTCAGTCAATAAAGGCAGAGAAAGCAAAATATATATATATATCTTAAAAAAAAATAAAAAAAATAGGGTTAGGCATATTTTACTGAGGTTAAGCTTAGGAATAAAAAAGGTTAGGTTTTGGCACCGTTTTACAGAGATTACGTTTAGGAATAAGGTTAGGTTTATAGGCATAGTTTACTGAGGTGACGTTTAGGAATACCAGGTGAATTCTGCCAGATTTGCCTCAGGGCGACTGTTTTGGGCAGCCGTTTTGGTATTCATGCCAAATATTAACCAATGGTGGAGTTTTGGTCCTAATACCCCCCCATTTGTATTTATTTATTATTATTATTTTGTTGTGTGTTTCTTTTCTGTTCTCTCCCATGTGGCTCTCGCCTTTCTCCAGCTCTTTCCTATTGTTCTGGTCCCCACAGGCAGATGGATCTCACAGTGGGAGAGATTCCAAGGGGCGACAGAATTATAATGGACCAATTATACAGAAGTATGATCCTTGATTCATCCTCTCCTTCAAATGGTGCATCAGCGGCCTTGAGAGTATAGAGAAATCCCATTATATCAAAGCCACTGCTCATCCGGAAGCTGCCAGTGCACAACAAACAATATGTCATTCATTACATATAGCGTCCATTGCTGTTTTAACCTGCAATACTGTGGAATAATCAGAGTCACCATGATAGGCTTCTAATGACCTCTTGTAGGCTACTCGGTGCCTGGCCATATAGAAAGTGCATTCATTAGAGTTGAGTTTGCCGAGTTCCTCAGAAATGTTGTGTAGGGTCATCGTGAGTTCTTTGGAATGCGATATTCTATGTCAGTGTTTCCCAACAAGAATCAGGGCTGATGTATGAAGCAGAGTTTATTTCGGTTCGGCTCTGTCCAAACTACAATATGACCGTGACGTCATTCAGAGGTTCAAAAGGTAGACGCCTCCTCCGGCGGGGGGGCGTTGGTCAAAGAGGACTGGCAAGCTTCCGGAATTCTGAAGGACGCTTCCTTGTGCGTCATACACAGAATGGAACGCTCGGTAGGCCAATCAGAAGCGGGAGTGGCGCTGGACTGGCGGGACTCCCTCTTTCCCACTGCAGGGGGCGCGCAGGGGACAGAGTGCCTTCCACAGTTCCACAGTTCCGCACTTCCGCCAGTCCTGTTTGACCAGTCGCGCCAAAGAACTGCAGCGGCGGAGGAGGTATCTAGCTTTTTATATCTGTGGTTGTGACGCCCGACCGAACCGAATTAAACTCTGCTCTAAAAGTGGAGTATACATCGGCCCTACATTTAAAAAATCAAACCTCGGTTCGAAGTGAAGCGGTGAACTGTTATTCTATGTGTTCTAGAGTTATGAACTCTGTGATCTGTACATTCTTTATATTCTGAATGAATGAATGAAGGATTTTATCTGGAGGGCCGAATTGTCATGTGAAGCTTGACCATTCCTCAAAGTATCCAATCATCAGACCGGGACGGACACTACACACATATTCTGGACGTACGGGACAGATAATACCTGTTCATTCTGGACTGAAATGACCATATATGGACATGGGACACAGATTTTGTTTTTGAAAAAACCTATTCATTCTGGACTGATATTCTGGACGTACGGGACAGATAAAACCTGTTCATTCTGGACTGAAATGACCATATATGGACATGAGGTGACAGACATTTTGTTTTTGAAAAAACCTGTTCATTCTGGACTGAAATGACCATATATGGACATGGGACACACATTTTGTTTTTGAAAAAAACTGTTTATTCTGGACTGAAATGACCATATATGGACATGGGACACACAAAGCCACTCATTGGAAGTGGCTTTCACCGCTTCAAAAATAACGTAGGAGGATGGAGGGCTCCAAGGTAAAAGAAAGGTTTAGAAACCAGTCACTGCCCTATGTTATGATGCAGTATGTGGCTGTTCTCCTCCTTCCATGTGATGAATGTTGCTGGTGACCATGAAGAGTGGATTATACTAGAACGCAAGCTCCTGTATAATGCCTCGTGCTGCAAAGGCCAGCATTTGACCGCGCGGCTCCTCGTCTCCTACTGTCAACACTGATCATTATTCAACCGCGGTCGTGTTCTTTGATACATCCTCCTGCATCACGGTGCAGCGGCAGCTGCATTGGATAAAAGCACACGTCTTGTATCACTTGAATGAATTAATCACTGCCACTGGTCACAGCTCTCTGGTGCACTCTCACACATGCTTGTTGCTGCACTGCGTGTGCGTGTGCGTGTGCGTGCGTGTGTGTGCGTGTGTGCGTGTGTGTCTGTCTGTGTGCGTGTGCGTGTGTGTGTGTGTGTGTGTGTGTGTGCGTGCGTGCGTGCGTGCGTGCGTGCGTGCGTGCGTGCGTGCGTGCGTGCGTGCGTGCGTGCGTGCGTGTGTGTGTGAGAGAGAGAGAGAGAGAGAAACTGAGAAACTGAGAAACTGAGAAACTAAGAAAGAGACAGTGTGAGTCAGCATAGTCCACCACTATCTATGGACTAATAATTCATGCTACTCATCAGTTGCCTCCTGGTGTCTCTGTGCTCTCAGTGGTGTGTAAAGCAGTGGTTCTCAAACTTTTACATTTCAAGGTCTCCCCTTAACTCTGACAGTGTACAAATGGAACCAAATGGACCTGTTATAGGGTCCATTTGGTTCCATTTCTATACTGTTGTATACTGTCTGTATACTGGATATGGATATATATTTTTAGAAAGAAAAAAAGGCCATATATGGGCATTCCCAGATGATGCCCTGTTAGGGCAACCACACTAATACAATCTGCCCATATATGGAGATCCCTGATGTCATCAACATAAAGCACATATCTGGGAATGCCCATGGACATATTGTGTCAGTCTCATGATAACCAGTGTGGTTGCCGCGACGCGAGTCACACCTGCAAATGAATTCCGTCCTTGTGCCTTTTATGCCCATATATGGAGGTCCGTCCTTGTGCCTTTTATGCCCATATATGGAGATCCCTGATGTCATCAATATTAAGACCACTACTTTTGGTACTTTCAGTATATTTTGATACCAATACTTGTATATTCCGGACTTTTACTTGCAACAGAGTATTTCTACATTGCAGAATCATATTTCTCTTTTGATATGATGAACGACACACATGCTCAGAAAAGCCTTTCCGTAAATCACCTTATCTGCATTATCTCTTGAATCTCTCGTATTTTACATTCTTGTTATGATTTTGCTTTAGCTCTTTTTTATTGTTACCCTTCTTTAGCCGTTATCTTTTTACATTTATTTAAAGGGGGCCCTGTCATCATTCTTGTTTTCCAACTTTGCCCTTATCTCATCTTGTTAATTGCAAGTGACAGTTTTTGGAATTTCATGTGAAATTCAGAATATTTGTCAAGTCTAAAGTAGCCTAGAGCTTGCTGTCAGTGTGCATAACAAGGATGAGCTAGCATCATAGAACTACAGAAGTATAATAGAGATTGTGGCGTGAAGCCAGTGGTGGAAAGTAACTATGTAGATGTACTCAAGGTACTGTACTTTTTGTAAAATCTTGTGGAATTTTTACTTATACTTATATTTATGATTTTCAATACTTTAACTTCTACTCCACTGAATCTCAAAGGCAAATACTGCACGTTTTACTCCTCTACAATAATTACTTGGAAACTATATAGTTACTGGTTACTTTGGAGATTTAATTATTATATTACAAAAGATACCTGTACATTAACAATATAAGTCCTATTTTATACGTGGGCTCTACAAGTCGCTCTACAAGCTCACAGTGCGTTGAATCGTGATCATGATGCATGATGCACTTGTAGATCAGCTTTTTTCAAACAAGTTTGACAATTAAAAAGAAATGTGTACTTTTAGTTTTTGTACTTACTACTTTAAGTATGTTTATGTGAAATTCATAATACAGACCTCTTACTTGTAACAGTACTCCTTCCGCACCACTGCATGAAGCTAAAAGGAGATGCATGCTGAGATCCCAGATCCTTGGTGAAGGTGATGTTTGATACAATCTATCTACCCGTAATTGCTGGACTATAAGCCGCACCTGAATATAAGACGCACCAGCTAAATTTAGAACAAAAAACAAATGTTTACAATATAAGCCGCACTTGACTATTAGCCGCAGATGTCCTTCCTGCTTACCGCTAGAGCACCCCTGGTGGCTGTTAGCTGTAAAAATCTATATATAAATCCTTGTTAAAGACCATTGTAAAACTAAGTAACTGGCCGTTAGCTGTAAAAATCTCAATATAAGCCGCACCGGTGTATAAGCCGCAGGGTTCAAAACATGGGAAAAAAGCTGCGGCTTATAGTCCGGCAATTACGGTATATGTTTGTACTTTATGCTGCAGATTTACAGGAAACAAACAGTAGACCAGTAAAAAGAGTTGGTGGAACAATTGGCTTTAGTGCAAAGGTCTGTGCCTGAGGCTTTCTTTATTGATCTGAGCCTCTGTTGAAAAGAAGAGAGTAAGAGAAAGAGGGAAGGGGGTCTGTTGGGTGGAAACCTTGTACTAAACCGCTCCTTTTCTTGTGCGTGGAAGGAACACATTATTCCCCTCAAGCAGGCGCACCGGCTGACCAGGGTGAGGCAGTATATAGAAACCAGGATTACTGCATGTTTTTTGTGAAGGTACCTACCCTTTGGGGGTGACACAGGAAGAACATGCAAATTCCACACAGAAAGGCCCTTTCGCCAACCCCACCTAGGGTATGGGCACTGATGACGCGGAGGAGAGAACACGACCACAGCGTCCCTGTCGGGAATCGAACCCGGGACCTTCTAACTGTGAGGCGACAGCTCCTTTTCTAATATTATGTTGAAAACATTTTAAAATAGTGAAAATAGTCAACTACAAGCTCACGGCATGTAACGATGCGCTGTGAGCTTGTAGATCGGCTATTTTCTCTACTAAGTACAGTAGGGCATCAATTTATATAAAAATATATAAATAAAACAAAAAATAAATACATTTGGAGATACAAGGTTTCCGCCTGCCAGAGGTGCTCACACTGGCAAGCCAATGTTTGCTTGTGGCGTTCTGTGATGCTGAATCTAAAGGGCATGCTGTGACATGATGTCAGTGATATTTTAGGTCAACTGCGCCCAGCCAGCCACAGTTTAGCTGCCACTCTGTGCTCATAATACTCTCTCCACAGGGCTATAAATAATTGAAGTCCCACTAGTTTGTTTCTGTCTAGGCCGCCGTAGTGTTATGTTCAGATGCTTGACATTGGAACGTTCCCAAGAGGCCGTTGCCGATTGCCTGTGACAGCTTTGCTCTTGTGTTCTGCGAGTTCTGTTGAGTTCTCTTTTTACCATGGCTTATAATGACACTGGTACTCAACATCAGACCTGGAGACCACCAGGGGTCCCCAGGTGGTTACCTGAGACTCTGTGAGTGTGCAAAACCATAAGGGTCCGTTTGGAAACCCCTCAAGAAACCCAGAAGGTCCCTGAAGCCCACTTTGAGAACCACCGGTCCCCTGGTGGGCCCCGGACCAGAAACAGTGGCTTACAAAAAAGAAAAAGAAAAAGAAAGAAACAAAAAAAGATTACATGGACATTTGTTGTACTTTCAGCTTTCAGGAAGAAACCCAAAATACACAGCGAAGACATATTATGCATATCATAACCACACCATATTAAAGTAATGTTAACTCCATATAGACACACACAAAACAGAAAAAGCACAAAACTATCAAAGCACCCCGTCTTTAGATAAACGTTACCTTGAAATGGAATACTCTGCAATTGGGTAAACATGAACAGTTGCATGTAGTACATAACGTCTTACAGTACTGTACTTACAACCAGGACATCCTGGCAAGGGATGATCCCATCTGTGGCGGTTATGGCCCACCTGTGTACTGACAGCCATTGACGATGATGGCAATCACGGTGGCTGGGATAACATTTCCACATGCTTGCACCTGTCACATATGGCAAATCAAGACGGATGTGTTTGACAATTTGCAGCGTCGGTTATGTCGGTCAGTCTTGAAAACTGCTGGCTCGGCTTCCAATGATATTCGCTGTGTGCCATCATCAGTGGTGGAAAAAGTACTCACATTTCTTGCTTAAGTAAAAGTATCAATACTGCAATGTAGAAATACTCTGATACAAGTAAAAGTCCGGGACTTTTTTTTACTTGAGTAAAAGTACAAAAGTATTGGTATTAAAATGTACTTAAAGTACCAAAAGTAGAAAGTACTCATTATGCAGAATGTCCCATTTCATGTTTTCAAATGTATAAAAAACTATTGAAAATATCTACAAGCTCACAATGCATTGTGATCGGCTATTTTCAAATGGCCATAATATATATAGGGCTGAAGTGGTTAATGTATGTTTTGTAATAATGTATGTTTGTTTTGTAATAGATCTGGTCTGGTGTACTTAAGTACAGTACTTGAGTAAATCTTATTTTCCACCACTGACCATCATGCTCCACTGATGGCACCCACTTGATCGTTGTGATCCCATGACCTTTCCAGGGATGTGTGTTGAGCCCATCTATGTACACATTTAGTGGAACCCTCAGGACAAAATATCTAACCTAATAGGCAGATGAGATTAACCAGAATGCACTCTATTCATTTTGTTAACCCCATGGCCTTTCCTCTAGCCTATAGCACAAGGGTCCTCAACAGGGGGTCCTCAGAGTTACTACAGGGAGGGCTCCAAATCTTTGTGTGATAGAAACTTTTTTCTCCTTTTTTATATTAACCACTTGAACCTTGTGTCCTTACTCTGAGAACTTTAGCCAAAAATAGCAGCTCTACAAGCTCACAACGCATCGCAGCGCGAGGCTGCCAAACCACAAATTGACATGAATCCAAAATACACTGATGATTTTGCTGTCAAACGATTAAACTATATGGAATCTAAAAGGTTGTGGGGGTCCCTGCTTCATCTCTCTCTCAACTAAGGGGTCACTGGCCTGAAAACGTTGAAGACCCCTGCTATAGCGCCAACCTTAGCCAAAGTGTCCACTCTTTTGTAATGAATCTGAAAGGCACTTTGGATATTATGGCGCAACCTTATGTTATGCTACTTGGTAACACATTTCACTATGAATGCTTATGGCTGTTCTCACGTGCTAATCCCTCAATGAATATACAATACTTCCCACCCCCACCCATCCCTCCTCCCTCCTGGCCCAATTCTGACACTAATAATAGAGCTTGGGCCTGTAAAACTGCTTGCACACTGCACAATTATGGCTGAATAATATGATCGTTACATGTCACACTGCGTATGACATTGAAAAGGTAATATCGAGATTAGCCACCTTAATGCTGAGCGAGAAGAATTGAATCTATCCATGATCCATGTTGATGAGAATGATGATGACATGACTCTAGACATAATGTGTACCGCTTTGCGTGATTTTAGAGCAAAATCTGTAGGAGCAGTGTCCAAAAATGTGTTTGAAAAAATCGGCCTGATGGTGGCGCTAAATGGGACAGATCCATGTTGATGACATGACTCTAGACATAGGCCTACTGTGTACCGCGTGTTTTGCAAGAATCGGCCTCATGGTGGCACTAGGGCCATGTGAGAAATGAGCGGTGGAGGTTGTGGTTTGGCAGCCAAGGAGTGTGTGTGCAAAGTTTGGCACGGATAGGGGCAACGGTGGCAGAGATATGAGTAGGGGAAAAGTGTGACGTGACCTGACGTGACTGACGGACAGACTGACAGACTGACTGACAGCCGGTGGAGGTTTTGATAGTAACTGCGACCTGAGGGTCGCAACAAAAAAGAGGAAAAGTTCATGGACCCGGCCTTGACTTGGCAGAAGAGGACAACATGGGCTGGTAATTTTCCAAAGGTAGCAGATAATATCTCCAGCCATTTGTCATGAAAACTGTCTGCACATATAGCAGACAGTGATTGATCTCTGTGCTTTGACACATGAAACCTGTATAATTGCCTTTGTAAATTTTCCGTTAAAAGTAGCAGATTTTATTAACATAATGACCTTCCCTTTATTTCTACGTGGCAGCTCTTATATAATCATCACACATTGACAATCAGAGGAGCATCATCGGCTCATAGTCCTTTACTCTGTCACACCGAATGACCCAAGGCTCTTAAAAATATACACTTGCCACATTTATGCTAGCCTCGCGTAGCCAGATTTTACTCATCTGCGAAGAGAAAAGCCTGGTGACAATATAAGGCAGAAAGCGTTCGACTTCCGCCGTGTGTGCTTCCCTGGTTTCCCCCTAACGTAACTTCCGTTAAACGCAGCACTTCCACTAGAAATCTTGGAACCAACTGGAAGGCATATTGTCTACAGGGTGCATTTATGCTATGATGTGGACATTTGTCTGGGGTGGCACTAAGATGTAAGGATGGTAATATAATTTGGTACAACCCACTTTGGTCTGGTAAGGTTGGATGTAAGGCCTCTAGGGCAAGGGTCTTCAACAGTGGGTCCGGGACCCCTAGGGGGTCCTCAGAGTTACTACTGGGGGTCCTTTTTTATAGTGTCTATATTCTGAGAACTTATGCTAAAAATAGCAGATCTACAATCGGCTATTTTCAGCAAAGAGGTTTGGTGTAGAAGGGGAAAAAAGAGCAGACTAAGAACAGAGTGAAAGGTCAAGTTTATTGAGTTTTGACGGTTCAAGTGGTTAAATATCTGAAAACACAAATTGACATGAATCCAAAATACACTGATGATTGTGCTGTCGAACAATGAAACTATGGAATCTATGGGGGTTTCCCTGCTTCATCTCTCTCTCAACTAAGGGGTCGTTGGCCTGAAAACGTTGAAGACCCCTGCTCAAGAGTATTGTTGGGCAACAACACTTCGTCATTTATTCTATGCTGAGGAAATGCACATAATTATACATAAACAGATGTTCTAACACATACTGTATTTGCTTTTGTTTTCAATATGCAAAATTGGCTCCCAAACACTGGGTCAGGACTCGGGACCCATTTGTGTACATTTTCTTTTTAATGATAATTATTTGAAGCACAAATAATGTAATAACTACATAAAATATTATCTAAGAAATTCCATTCATTATAAAACTAATTTTGTTTAAGAAGTAGTTTCAAACATGCACAAGAAGTACAAGCATGTTTGAAATGATGTTGACCCCCGCCTACGCACCCATCGCTAAGCTTTGATCAGGTGTGCATAAGACTCTGTTGCCTGTTTAAGAAGTAGTGAAAATATCTGATCTACAAGCTCGAGTTTGTAGATCTGCTATTTTCACTAGTTTGGGTCCCGGGGAGACAGCAAATTTTTCTTTTGGGTCTTGAGCTAAAAGGTTTGGGAACCACTGCTTGATTCATTTTGTAATCGTATACATTCTGTTGTTGAGTTGGGTTTGGTGGTACCACCACTGTTGCTATGGCAATTGACCCCAGATTGAATATCGCTGACCTCATTGGCCATAGAACGAGAACGCTGACCTTTTAAGAGGGAGAAGCAGTGCATGTCAGCTATTCTCTTCACAGAGCCCAATCTTCATTATTGCCGTGCCAGAGTACCTTGACGGAACACTGTTTTCAAACGGTATAGCCCAAGAATGAGGATGTCTGCATGAAGGTATGCCTTCTATAAACAGCAAACAGGCAGTTAATTAGTGTTATGAAAAGACCTTTTAGAGTGACGAGCATACAGTAGGAGCACAGTCAGCGGTTTTGCGTTCCACACTTATGGCACATAATGCCCAGACTAATTCATAGCCTTAAACCTTGCACACACACACACACACACACACACACACACACACACACACACACACACACACACACACACACACACACACACACACACACACACACACACACACACACAAACACACACACACACACACACACACACACACACACACACACACACACACTTAACAAAGTGCGGTGAATGTGAAAGGTCAGGTATGGTCCACTTCCCTGCATTATGCTCTCATCCTGACCGAATACGTTTCTCCTCGCTTACTCTTAAGTATTATGTCAGAGCCACGTGATATTGATGAATGTTATTTTGCTACACTGAGAATCCGTGAGGTGTAATGTTAAATAATGGCTGCCATCTCTAAGTAATGGATACAGTTAGTGGCGGCAGGGTTCAAGGGCTCTCGTTTTTCTCTCTTACCGTGTGTAATGTGCGTAATAATGAGAGATCTGGATTTGCGGCGATGATGATTGATACGTACGTTAGGCCCCTCCATGCATTCTTAGTCTCCACACCTCACAATCACTCGCCTCGTGCGTGTAGTAAGATTAACGGCGTACCCCTGTGTGGAACTGAAGTGGGGATTTTTATTCACACATCAAGGCAATGGTCAAAATATAACGTGGGTGGGAACACAACTTAAAGAGGATCATGGGGAAAAAGGAGGGATAATTTTTCATGTCTGCATAAATTTACAGACTGCAAATATTACCTGAAGCTTATGTTTCCGTATGGGGGATTTTGCGCAGAGATTAGGGGGATTTACTTTGAATTGCAATATGCCACAGGCTTGACAAAGCACTGGTGTCTCCAATTTGCCTAACAAATTGACCTGTTACCAGTGTGTGACATAGTCATTTCTTACTTCTCTCTCACAGGACCCTGTTCAGTAATTTCTTATCTAGCGACTTACTACATGTTCATATATGGTTGCACATTCACTGCAAGGAAGAGGGATTTGTGTAAGATGACCACAAGAAGGCATTGAAGCACGGTTGATTCTACAGACTCCAATGCACACGGATAGAAAGTAGCTAATAGCTACTTCCCCTGCCATTGCTGATACTTGCACGATGTACAGATGTATGGTTTTTGTAGAACCGCACATCCAACCAATATGCCCATAAATGGGACACGGACTGACAGATAGAGAAATCTCCATACATGGGCACATATGCGATTTGCGTCACACTGACATGCACAGACTGACGGATAAAGGGCTAGGTTGTGCACATGGGCTCGTGCAGCCGTGCACGCATCCGCCTGGGTGACAGCAGACTGCTGGGTGAGCGCTGGCACTTTGGCATGGGATCAACTTTGACCAAAAAAATGCACAGATCTGGTTGGTTGTTTAAGTTGGACAGAATGTGGCCATATTTTCCAAATATGGAGATGATTGACGTCTTACATCATAGATGTTTGATGTCATAGACCACATGAGACTGACACAATATGTCAATATATGGTCATTCCCAGTTATGGGCTTAATATTGATGACATCAGGGATCTCCATATCTGTCCATAAAAGGGACGAGGACGGAATTCAATTGCAAGTGTGACTCACGTTGCGGTTGGTTGTTTAAGTTGGCTAAATTGTGGCCAAAAATGTGGTTATATTTTCCCAAATATGGATGAGCTGGAATGAGATCCCTATATATGGGCATAAAAGGGACAAGGACGGAATTAATTTGCAACATCATTGTGATGTCAGAACAGGTCAGCTATATCCTTCTGCTGAGCTGGGATGATATTGATGACATCAGGGATCTCTATGGGCATAAAAGCAACAAGGACGGAATACATATGCAACATAATTGTGATGTCAGAACAGGTCAGCTATATCCTTCTGCTGAGCTGGGATGAGGTGATGTCAGAACAGGTCAGCTATATCGGGCACGTAGCGGCCCGATCTCTAGATGTGAGGGCCGCAAAGCGGCCCGATTTCTAGTTACTCTAATAGACCCCTAGGTGTGGTAATATGCAAATATGTCTTCCCTGTCTATTTTTGGTTTCTTCCTGAAAGCTGAAAGCCTCTGAGTCAAAAGGACCAATAGAAATACACCGCTTTTGTGACACACTAAAATCATTTTTATCATACGACAATATCTGTGGGCGTGGCTAACTTCAGGTAGTTTGTGCTAAAATGAAAACCACCAGGTATACTTAATGAACAGGTGGGTGTGGCCAAATAAAAACATAATTTTAACACTTTCTGTACCAAGCCCCCAGAACCTTGGGGGAAGCCTGAAGGCCATGGACATGGTGGCCGTTTGAGGTACTGCAGTTGGGACTTCTAACACGAACGTGCATTCTAGGCTTCTTTGTATTGACTGCGCGTTCATAGCAGAAGTGCTCGTTCATGAATTAAGAGCCCCATGAACAAACTCTATGACGCAAAGCGCGTCACAGAAGCCCCACTACGTCACGTTTTCGAGGCGTTTCCAAACGCGGAAGTACGCTTCATGCGTTGGGTGAGCAACTCAATGCAAGTGGACGGGCGGGAAAAACATCTTCCTGCTAGTATAATCATGGTGGGGGGGGGGGGGGGGGGGGGTATAAGCTATAAGGAAACACATACATGTGGTCTTATGTATGCAATTGTCCTATGTAGCCTATCTGAACTGCTGTTCGGTAGCGCTGCTCACCACAGAGTACAAGACTGTGGTTGTACCGGCCAGCTCCCAGCTGTGAATGTGGGTCTGTGGGATTGTAAAGCAAGGTGTTGCTGAAAAAGAGCATCCGTGATCAGTGAACCTCGGATCAAACGAAGGATATGCGCACAATATGCACATCGTTATTTAAACGCTTATGATGTTTCATTTTAGCTTACAATCAAAATGGAATAAGATAGAAGAAATGGTGCTATAGGATGATATTTAATGATGACCATAGAAATGTGTCTCTCAGTGAAACATCCCACTGACCTTAAACCAGCCAGATCGAGATACGGCATGGGGTTTGCCGGATAAATTAAATAAGCTATGTCGAGACATTCAAACACTGCAGTATTTTTTAGAAACATTGATTCGGGTGAGTGACTTTTAGGACAGGATAAGAAACTAAATGATTTACAAAGGATGCACTCAGATGTTGTGGTCCAAAACATTTCCAAGAATAAATTGAAATTGAAAATTGTATTGTTTCAGGCCCTGCCAAGTTCCCTCTACAGTACCATGCCAGCAGCAGCCATGCAAGAATGATTACTGTTCGTTTAGTCAAAAACAGGAGGTCAGGGTATATTGTGTGATAAAAACAACAAAAACGAACTTCAATTTAACCAGTCTTTACCCAGTATCGACACTTGCAGCCAACTTCTGACAGCTCACTCAGTGGAGTTGAACATTTGCTTACACAAACCCCAACTCTCCAGGAAGTGCAAGTAATTAAAGCGTGAGTGTCCGAAAAATGCACTTGGGAGGCGGCCAGTTTATAGACCACGGTTGGCATTTTAAGCCAACCGTATACTGTAGCACATACTGTAGCTTGGTATTATGCTGGGGTGTGTAGGGTTCCATCTTCAAGCACTTAAAGGGCCAGTTCACCCCTGGGACAACCAGATCTTATTTTATTGTTGTTTGGGACACGATCAACACAATCCTGAGTTATTTTTTGTGTTCAATCTGTCATCATGCTGCATCATATGATGCAAAATGCAGCATTCATCATTCATGCTGAAATACTAAAATATCTCAAAACACAGTTTGAACAGAAAAAAAACCTCAGGATTGTGTTGATCGTGTCCCAAACAACAATAAAATAAGATCTGGTTGTCCCAGAGGTGAACTGGCCCTCTGGAGGACAAGAAAAAGGAAGCCAAACAAACCCTGGCTTTGTCTAAAGCAACGATTCCCAACCTGTTGGCCCGGGCCCGCTGGTGGGCTGTCAGGGTATTGTAAGTACCCAAATAATAAATGACTCAACACTGTAATAATGATAATATGGCATTAATATAAAAATGTAAATATAAAATAATATGGTTTATTTTTCTTTTTTTTTTAAATATTTTTTATCCCACGATTTTGCAACCCATTTTCACCCAGTGCCAATTGCCTATGTAATCCTGGGCTCTGCTCTCCCTCTGCCGTGCCTGGGGAGACAACGGACTGACCTCATGCTTCCTTCTATGCATGAAGAGTCCAAGTTGTTTCTTTTCACCTGACAGGAGGGATTTCCCCGGGATGGACGTAGCGCGTGGAAGGAACACGTTATTCCAACCAGTTCCTTTCCCCTCCATCAAGCGCCCCTGCTGGCCAGGGGGAGGCATTGTTGAGACCAGGATTAAGGTTTCTTTTAACCGTGAAAATATGTTTTCATTGTGATACCAATAAATATGATCCAGAAAGATGTAATTGGAAATTGCAAGTGTGGTTGCCGTGACACTGAGTCACAACAAATAATAAATATCTCTGTATCTGTCAGTCCCTATTTGAGCGTGTGTGCTAAACCATTCCGTCCTTGTCCCTTTTATGCCTATATATGGAGATCCCTGATGTCATCAATATTAAGACTGTTATGGAGGATTCAATTAGGTGCGTTACAACTTCTACCTTAGGGCGGTTACAGACAGATCATGCGAATCCGGCATGCCCACGTATAGGTACTCAAGATCGGAGGCCCACGCCTGGGGTCATTGAGTTCGCGCTGCGAGGCGTTGTGAGCTTGTAGATCGGCTATTTTCAGCAAAGAGGTTTGGTGTAGAGGGGAAAAAGAGCAGACTAAGTACAGAGTGAAAGGTCAAGATTATTACGTATTGACGGTTCAAGTGGTTAAATATCTGAAAACACTATTGACATGAATCCAAAATACACAGATGATTGTGCTGTCAAACAATGAAACTATATGGAATCTATGAAAGGGTTGTGGGGGTTTCCCTGCTTCATCTCTCTCTCAACTAAGGGGTCCTTGGCCTGAAAACATTGAAGACGCCTGGTTTAGGACTGAACAAAAGGAACGCTCATATGAATGGAATCATGTTTGCCATCTTCCTGCGGCCGTGCTACGGTGGCTCCGACAGACCTCTATGCCCCCCCGCGTCATCACTTTCACTGTACTCCCAACCTTGTGGGCTGCAGGACACACTGCATCTCATCAGGGAATATTACCTAACACTCGGAGGACAACATTCATCAACGTCAGGTGGGTTTTTGCCAACGGTGCATTTCTTTCCACAGGCGCCCACCCCGTGTCCATTTCACTTGTTCCAGCAGAACCACAGGGTACTACCTTGGGCGACCTGTGCCATTTCAGCAGCGTACACAGTATAGAGTATATCTTTCAAGGTTTTTTGAGTCTTCCAGGTTCTACCGCTATCAGTTTCTGCGGCATACTAGCCTGACACTCACATTTCGTTTCACTCCATTATTCGGTCTTCCATTCAGTGGCGTCAGTTCAGAAAAAGCTAAGGTATGGCAACATGACTGGTGTCTTGCAAGACACCAGTCATGTTGCCATACCTTAGCAACAGGCATGATATATTTTAATTTATTTTAAGAAGAAGTACAATATAATTATAATACTTTGTTAAAGTGACCATTTGTAAAATGTTGCATTTGTAGTTATTTTACTGTAATTTAACAACATAATAACCGCACAGATAGACAAAGAGACATTCATGGATTCATATTTAGAACTAGCTTTTATCTTCCCCCCTGGACCCAGGGTATGGCAGCTACATACCCCTGCCATACCCAATTGACGCCCCTGCTTCCATTTACTGTCGTTTCTGGGATGGGCGTTGCCAAAGAGGCAGTCTTCTGCGATTGGTTCACCGCTTGACCAATCACAACAGTAGCAAAGCCAAAGCAGATGATGTACCGGTAGTTGTTTTTGGTGTTATGTGGCTGGCTAACCTAACCTGTTGCTACTTGCTAACCAAAGAAACAGGCAGAATAGGAGCGCTACAAACTAGTAATCAATCACAACAAAACATGTCTGCCACTACTGATGTTTCATAGCAAGATCGATACGATCGCATGTTACCGTGGCAGGCGACACGATGTTTATGTTTGGGAATTTACGTTGCGGCGCTGGGTTATTTGGAATCGCACATGCAGTTCTGGGAAAACCCCACCCACGCTGATCACAAGCCCCGACGTCATCGAGTTGAAGCGACACTGATTTGCCGGTCGGATTTTCAACCGAGAAACCCTCTCCATTGAGAGAGTCACCAGACCCCTTAATGGGAATGGCTAGCGATTCAGGGGCTGGAACCAGGCTAGCCTAGCGGCATACTGCAACATCTCAAGATCATTCAGTTTCCAATTGATACTAGAACAGTGTTCACATCTCTACCGACTCATAATAGATGATAATAATCGCTGTAACCTCCATTCAATGTGTCACAGAAACTTTGAACTTTAACTAACATAAGGGCTCCCAATCCTCCAACCTGTTTCCACAGGGCTCCCAATCCTCCAACCTGACAGTTGAATGCTTACTCTACTTAGTGGACTCAGTCTGGGCCCCTACCATGCTTAAAATAGATTTCTAGGGCGAAATGAAAAAATAATCAGTTGAAGACTGTTTTTATGAAACAGCGCTTCCACGTCGCATAGTTGAATAACATCCAATGTGAGACTATGCTGTAATGCGGTCCTCTGACCTGCGCGGCAGTAGTGAGTTGGCGCCGTGATGGCGACGACAAATAGTAAAAAACTAGAAGAAGTGGAGTCTCCATCCGGGTGGATTATTTTTCATTTCGCCCTAGAAATGTATTTTAAGCGTGTGGTGTTGGGCCCAGACTTCGTCCACTAAGTAGAGTAAGCTTTCAACTGTCCACTGATACCTTTGGTTTGGTGAGGGGCTAAAACAGTTTTTGTTATTTTCTGACCAGATGGCAGGTTTTTCTGGTTTTGCCAAGGAGATACGGAGGTAGAGGATAGTGTTAGGGAGAACTCCACTAATGCTATGGACCAGAGCTAGGCATTACCGCGGTAAGTACAGGTGCTGTGTGGGCGGGCGCTCCTCTTTTCCCAGGTCCCACCGCCCCCCCTAAAGGGGGGTTGGGGAAATAAAAATTAATATTCATATAATAAAAAAATGGGACAGGGTTGGGGAATAAAATAAAATAGGCCTATTTTAGAAATAAATATTATTAAACTACACTTAAGTTGTGACTTTTGTTTTATTATCATCATCACGAATCAGCGTTTGCCAGCAGCCGACCAGTTTTACCTTTTACGCGCGGGACACATGAAGCTGTCAGCAGGTAGTTTTTTTTTTTCCATCAGCATCATGGCTCAGAAATGCATATAGATTTCTTTGGTGGGCCTAAATCAAAAAAGAGTGTTGATGATGATGAGGCGGTGACTGTCAATGGGAGCGTTTCGCTGTTTCTCCGTGTCATCTTTTCGACACCCTAACCCTAATCTCCGTGGGGTGAATTGCTAACCCTCCTGACGCTCCGTTGTCGAAATGATGGTCGTTCGAAAGAGCGAGATTTCCCCACTGTCGATTTGTTGTCATCATCGGAGGATGATGAAGTGGAGCCTGTGGAGGACGCGGTTGTTCCACGGCCTCAGGGAGATTCTCACCCCAGCAGAAGCACTGTCCAGCCTGGGCCGAGTCTGGCGGCTGCACGGTGCACCTGCAGCGAGGGCGAGCCACTATGCTTATAGTTTAGCTGCACTTGAGAAACCCTTTCAGCCCAAGACTTCAATTTCCCGGGGAGACGTTTTGGAAAGGAAACATATAACAGACGTGGCTGAAGATCTGAGCTTGTATATCCGCAGTTCTCTGCGCGCAAATGTGTTTCGGGGTGGAGGTCTCTTCACAGTAACCATGCCAACACAGAGAGGTAACGCTGAATTAACTGAAAAGCGTTGGTAACCGAATGATTATATGAAACAGGCACGTGCTGTCTGTCTCAGTGTTGGTACCAAGAAATCCATCTACTGTATATATCCTGCTGGACTGGCTGGTGCACCATTTAGACTTTTTGATTTGTTTGATTGTCTCCACACTGTCTTCAGCAGTGTTTGGGAACCAGTGTTCTAGATGGCTCGATCGCCTCTGAGGAGCCACGGAGAAAAAACCCTGATGATGACCCAGCATGCCTTCAAAAACACAATGACCTGAAGTGTCCCGGTGTGCTCCACTGACATTTACACAGGAGAGAATATCAATAGGTGTGAATGCAGGTCAAGCAATCCTATTAAAAGACATCTCAGATCATATTACAAACGGACCGCTAGATGGGCGATAGCAACGTTAACCTATTGCCACTCTGATTGCTAGACAGACACTTAACAAGGCCCTATAATTACCACTCATTGCGTCAGTTAATAGGCCTATATCAATGCGTGGGCATGCATTCAAGTGAGCGCCACTCTGGGGACAGCGTGTTATTTAGTGCACTTACAAACAACAGCCATTCAACAACACCCTCGAGAATATAGGCGGATCGCAGTGTCTTGAAGAGCTACAACCATCACAGAGATGCTGAGAAAATCCCATTAGCCACTAGAAAGCCTTTGACTTAAAATGCACACGCACGCAGGCCCTGTCGAGGTGGCCGGAACTGTGCCGTTTGATTTATTGTTTGGAATTAACTAGTGTGTGCTGTCCTTGGCATTGGGAGTACTGTAGATGTAAATCTTTCCGAATCGGAAGTGTTTTGGACAACATTATAAAAAAAAAAGGAAAGTGTTTGGGCCATGATAAACAGGGGGAGCTTAAGTATGACTAAAATATTCAAAGAAGCGGAGCCCCCCGGCAAATGCAAATGATGTTCAAAGAGTTGCATGGAGTGACTCATGCTAAAAGCACATGAAACATACTGAGACAAAACAAAGGGCCTTATTCTTTAAAGGGGATCATGTTGAAACACATGGAAAATTTAAGAAACAAACTATAAAGCAACGGTGTCAGCATGTGTTCTCATTTACACCTCAGATAATGTGTACGGGGAGCGGGTGTGCGTTTATGATAGCCAAGTGCCTTAATAACCACTTAAACCCACACCACATAAACCCTATAGGCCTACATGGTTGGAGTCCCCCATGGCGCTATACTAGTGTGTTCTCTGTTTACACTCTACAATAAATAAATAAATAAATATCTCACAACGTGTTGCAACACAACGTGCCGTGAGCTTCTAGGTTGACTATTTTTGTCAAAGGTTTTCCCCAGAATACGGATACTGGGGTTTAAGTGGTTAAACCCTAATATACTTCATTAATAAGGGTTCTGGCTGCTATACTCCAAATCTTTTTTTTACATGTGATGTTTCTCCCCTATGTGTCTGTTTTGCGCCTTATGTTTTTTTTCTCCCTGCACTCACTCGCCCTGCCCCCCCTTTTCTTCATCCCCATTTCTTAAAAAAAAAAAAAAAAAAAAAGGAAAAAAGAATCTGTAAACCAGTGATGTGTCAATCTTGATTCTTTTCACCAAATGTTCATGACAAAATAGGGACACTAGGTTTTAGGTTTATGATACTACTACAGCATACAGCATTATGTCACACTGGGCTACAGCCGTTCACTCATTCATTTTCTATACCCCAGTACATCCAATTTAACTTGGCATTGACTACAGCAGTTGTGAAATGAGTGTGTATCCTCCTGGATGCCTATACGACAAAACACGTTATGCACCAGAGATACTGTATGTGCATTGCCAGGGGCGTCGCACCAAATTCTGGGCCCTGGGTTCAAGGATTCACTGCGGGCCCCCCATGAATGTTATTCGTAGGGGGAGGGGGTTTAACCCATTTAGACTGGGAACGCATTACGCATTGTTTTGTGCTTTAACTATTGAATAACAAGCTCACAGCGCGGCACCGAGTGCCACGCTGTGAGCTTGTAGATCTACTGTTTTTAAAAATCTTGAAAATGTGTTTTTTGACTATTTCAAATCCCTCTAAGGTTTTTGGAAAAACCTATGTTTCTATGTCAGTGGTGCTTAAACCTTTTCATGTGAAGGACCCCAAAAATGAAATGTATTTGGCCATGGACCCCCATCTCAAAATATTTAGTTCCAGGGCCCCCCAGAAGCAAAATTTGAGTTATAAAAGTTCCCTTAAAATACACATATTCAGAAGATTTGCACACATTTTCATAACTTTTCAAAAATAGCAGATCTACAAGCTCGCAGCGCGGCACTCGGTACCACGCTGTGAGCTTGTAGATCTGCTATTTTTCAATAGCTAAAGTATAAAATAACGAAGGCCCCTCGACCTTGGGCCCTAGTAACTCAGTCCCCCCCCCACCCCCTTGTGACACCCCTGCTTGCAGATGTCCTCCGCTTCCCGGGCTCTTCAGCGCTTCAGAGGGCTGACCTGGATGCGGATGTGTGCACACACTCAGGTTGAACAAAAGCCAATTTCAAGATGTGTCAGTGGAACTGACATCGGCAGCTTCCTGTGACAGCCTGGGCGTATGTGCCTACCGAGTGGAAACCGTTCCTTATACCTTCCCCTGAAATGCTCTGTCGACAGGGACGTGCTGGGCCCCTGATTCAGCCCGGGAAAAAGAGTTGGAGAGGCCCTCATTGCGCGCTATAGAGAGAGATCTCTCTCCATAGCGCTGCTGCTACTCAAAGATTTGCCTTTTCAGATCATGACAAGTGACAAGCCAGTGGGCCAATTACATGAGTTATATTTCATTGTCGGGTGGAAACCTTGTATGTCCAAAACCATTTTAAAAATGATTTAAACTAGTGAAAACAGCCGATCTGCAAGCACACAACGCCTCGTTGTGTGCTTGTAGATCTGCTGTTTTCACTACTTTTGTGCGACAGCCTTGTACGATGAAGCAGGGCTTTGCTTTGCGAAAAAAAATTACAAACTTGAAACTTGGAGATACGAGGTTTTCTGCCCGACAGTGACGATTTACTTTGTTGGCCGCCCAGCCCCCAAAATGGAACGAAGGCCGACATTTTTTTTTTTTCTTGACCAGCCTAGAACAGCCGGGAATGAACCGGCCGTTCGGGAGTTGTCCCGCTTTTCCCAATGGCCAGCACGTCCCTGTCTGTCGAGAACACCCCATCGACAGACGTTTCCTTAGTCATTTTTATTTATTCGTCTGTTTTATTGTGCAAGCCTTTATTTTTTTATCGCGCTGGGTGGCAGGTTGTCAGGCTGGTTAAGGGAGAGGACCAGGTCAATACCCAACACTGACAGACCGTATACTATACACAACACTGCAGGAAGGACGCGGTGAACACACCAGCCCAGTGCATCTGCATTATTATGTGAAGTACATGTGTTGCAGCTAGATGCACAGCAAGAGCAGCTAATAGAGAAGACTCCGAAAAATGTAATTTACCGTAACAGATTGGCAATATTCATTTAATAATAATATACAGTAAGTTATTTAACACAAGTCGTGAAGCAGTGACTCGTACTTTCATGACAGAATGTCATTATTGTACATCCTCTCCTAAGGCTCGACATTATTTCTTTTTAAAGCAATTCCCAACCCAATTTGATATGTGTGTTTGAGGGAGAGTGTCACACGCACGCACGCACGCACGCACGCACGCACGCACGCACACACACACACACACACACACACACACACACACACACACACACACACACGCACACACACGCACGCACACACACGCACACACACGCACACTTCCACACCTAAGTTCCAGACTAACTATGCAGTGAGTGATATTAGTCTGACCAGGCTGTGTGCCTGCGTGCGTGCGTTCGTGCGTGCGTGTATCTGCTCGTGCATGCATGTATGTGTGTTTAGGGGAGGCATAGCTGAATGGTTAGGGAGCCCGCCTGGGGAACCAGAGCTCCTGGTTGTCCCAGGTTCGATTCTAGGCAATGTGTGTCCCTGAGCAAGACTCTTAACCCCTAATTGCTCACGCGCTCCTTGTGGGCAGCGAATCAGCTGGGTTGGGCTGAAAATACTGAATTTCCCTCGCGGGAGGAAATAGGTATCCATTATTAAGTGAGCATGTGTGTGCATGCATGCGCATGGGGAGCTGGTTATCGCAACGAAGTATCATAGCAAGCAAACTTTAAAGCCACCACATGTGGTAATGTATGCAGCAGGCCCTTCTGCATTTGATGCTGCTCCACTGCATTAGGTCCCTTCCCTCAATACCCATATTTAATGTGCCGAGTCGGGGCGTTCTGTGGCAGTGGGCTCAGTGGTGCAGAGCGCAATGGGCCTCGCTAGGGAGCTGCGATCACACAGCCGTACTACAGAAAGCATTCTTTGAGACAGCACCACCACCATCCCAACCCCCCGCCCCCCCCTTCCCTAGAGGAGCTCTTTCAGCGTATTCCCGCATAATTAGCTCAAAGTGATTACAGGAATCAATGAAGTGCTGTCACTGCCGAGGACGCTATAACCAAGGCCTTTGGTAATCCCAACAGACATAACTGTTTAGCTCCTCAGATTTGCCCCTTATAGTCTGAGATCTAAATACTACAAACAAATGCACGCGCACACGCGTGATGCGGGAACCCACTCAAACACACACAGTGAGACGAGGGCCTCTTGGGACTCCTTGTGCCTTGTACATTGGGTGGGATAATGCTGGGGCCTTCTAGCCCCAGGGCCAAGTGCCAAGATCGATCCCACCATAAAGCCAACTACCTTTTATGAGTGCCGCCGGTTTTTAGTGGTGTTAGAGATTATATCTGAGGTTGGGTAGCCCGCTAAATCATCCATTCTGAACCTCTGCTGGCAAGGAATGTCCGTTTCATGTGGGTGATTTTACCTGAGCAGAGCCAAACACCTGCCTAACACACTTGTTGTGTGGTTGATTTTGGATAGTCATTGTGTGTAAACCCTGGAATGAAGCATAACCTTGACTGAATATGCACCTCAAATCTCTTTATGGACCCAAATGGACCGTCGGGAAGAATCAATTTGGGTCCATATCTGATTGCATAATGCAAACAAAATCTTTGCCATGTCTGTCTCTGTTCGGTCACATTTGTTTCTTTATTTCTTTCTCTGTCTGTCTGTCCAGTTATACCTGTCTCTCTATGTCTCTCAATCTCTCCTCTGAAGCTACCTTTCCTTAGCCTCGCGTTGTCAGACACCATCACACTGTCGGCAGGGGAGGCGAGGCTTACCTTTCCTTTAACTTCCCTAACCCGCCATTCTCCACTTATCCACTAGATGCCCTCGGCCCTTCCCTCCTAGTCTCCATCACCTGACTCTCCAGTCTTTTCCGACACAGCGACTCCCACATTCCTAGCCACAGCACTCGATTCCCCTCATTTACACCCCAGTATTTATATCAGCTCACTTCCCCTGTTCTTTGTTGCCATGGACATAATGCAAAATTGATTTCCAGCCATAACCTAAAACTGAACCTACTGCATATCCGGTTACCTCTTACCTGTTTTCTGCAACTTTATGCCTGAAACCGCGTTCTGCCTGCCTGACCTGCTGTTTTGCCTGAATACTTTTATTCTTACCGGCTTCTTATTGATTTATTTTGCCCATGTTGGTCTGCATATGGCTTTGGCTTTTACTGGCCTCACTAAACCATTGTGAGTGCACCCCCTCTACTTGTTTAATCATTAATTGGACTGCACCTATACTCTAACTCTGCCTCATTATGCCTGCATTTGGGTCTGTTTTCCTGTTACCTCGCACTCGCCATATGCAACATGTATCCACCGTTCCTGGGATTGGGACAGGAGGACAGTGACAAGTCGTGAAATAATAAACAGCATGTGTGTATTTGGTATTCAAAACACAGCTAGAAAGGTTGATTGATGGATGGCACTGACTCGCATACACTTACTAAGATTGTACAGTGCTGTTTTAAGTAATATTTTCCTACTTGAAACCTGTGATGCATTAAGGTAACATGCACGACAACAGCAATATAGTTGACTTATTCTTCCTACACAGCAATAAACTACAACAAAAGAGTGAGACTCTCATCCATCAGCCACTATTCAGTTATTCATACTTTGACACAAGAAGGTCTATACTCAATACTTGGAGTTCAGCATCAACAAGCTGCTACTGTAGCTCTGGTGCATAAAAGACATTCAAAACATGAATAAAGTTGCCTGGCCCTCTACCCAAAGAACAGGTTGCATCTACGTACGTGTGAGTGTGCACAGGTCCATATAACCTTGTATTCATCTCTTTGGGAAGTGCATGCTCGCCTGAGCTCCACCTCACTTCCTGGCTCTGATTATGGACCATCCATCACTGCTTTGTGACATTTAATATAATCAAAGGGGATGTAAAACATGGCCAACCTAAATGACCTACACTGCATACTGTACATTGAACCTCTTACAGTACATACAGCCTCTTGATAAGCGATGAAAGGAGGGATGACTGGAAGGGAACATTTGAGTCTATCTGAAGCGCTGTGCTGTCTGTCCGTCCGTAATGAGGCAGTGTAACAAATTAAATTAATGTATTTCTTTATTATGTAGCTCACGATGTCAGATTTCAAACTTCAGTTATCAAGAAAAAATTCTCCAGACGTTAGAATTTTTTTTTTATTCTTGTGTTAAATCTTCAGTTATCAACTTCAGTTATCAAGACAAAAGTTTTCTTATTTAACTTTTACTGAATTCACTTTGTTGCCTAGAATTTATAGACAATACGTGAGCACATGTTATCTTTGAGACACTCTCTAACTTAGAAGCCGGCTGCTTTCCATTACACCAAATAAATAATTATCCTTCTACATCCATTAGCTAGTTTTGAGTGGATTTTATGCATCTTCTTCTACATCTACATCCGTAGGTTTTACATCGTCCTAATAATGTCTGAATGATGGTCTAACTCTGAAAAGTGGGGGAAAGGGCATTTGATGCATTTCATTCAATATTAATGAAACACACCATGAGAGCTTGTGCTCTTATCAGCCGGATGCTCAAAAAGGTAAAAAGTCTAAAAACCTTCCTTCATACGAACACGTAAACACTTCACCTTGCCAGCCTGCAATATTCTCAATATCCAAATCAAAGCCTGTGCATTAAGGACCGGTGCAGAAAATATCTTATCAAACATCAAAAGGCATGAATGCAGATATGAAGCAGGCCCTAATAAGTTACCGTAATGTACATAATAATATGTGCATTGTTGTGTCACATAGTACACACAACAAACGGTCACGAATACAGTCTTCTGCCATTTTACAATTGTGGCCCCCTGCCCGATCTAGTTAAATACTGCGCTATGTGCTATTTTCCTGCCCCCCCCTTCCCCACACGAACCTACTGTAACGCGGACATTCTATGTCCCCGGCAGATCTCATCGGCTCCTCCGGCGTCTCGAAATGACGCGGCGGGGGACATGACTCCTGCTGCTGTGCGCTTTCAGTAAATGAGGAAGTGATCCGCGGTGGAAAACGAGTGATAAACATAGGGGTGATAAATCATAGCGATTTTATAATCATAATGGATAAGCCTTACAAACCTGTTCACATGAACAATACTGATGTAAAATAAGAATTCTGAAAGGCTACATATATTTTATATACAATTAAAATGTCGTGAGCCACAGTTACAGGGGCGCTCGCCCAGGCTTTTCTCTTTGAAATGCCTGGATCCCGAGGCTACAATAAGACCATAAGACAGACTGGTGCGTGGACACTGGCTCTGATATATTTTATTTTATTTTAAGTTGTTTATTAACTCTTCCCACGCTTTGAACGTTAACGTTCGCCCCATTTTTTACAGAACCTCGATGCCAATACGGCGCTCGTTCGGTTCGTTCGTCTGATGACTGTAAGCTGATGAGGGGTCGCGCGGCCGTCTACTGTAAACACATTTTCCGCGGTGATGGTGTAAAAAATCCATTATGCGTTAGATCAACGGAGAACAATTCACTTCCTTGTTGATTTCCTCCGGCTGTAAGGCTCTGTGGCCAGTGACTGGTCTTCTTCTTCTTCAACACATAACAGGCAAATTCACATTCATTCTCGCATGACGCCGCCCTCTGCTGCCTGGCAGACCAAAGTGCACTATTGCACAACCAAAAAATAAAAAATAAAATAAATAAATGTCTGTCTGTCTGTCTATCTACTATAACGTCGCCAAGGTAAGCCGCTTTTTGATGGCGCCAGACCCAATAAATAAATAAATAATCTGGCAGTAGGAGAGTTAAGATAAAGAACGTAAAATGTAACATTACACCTCATGAACGTTGAGTAGTTATCAGTACTGTCAGTGAGTCAAAACTCCTAAAAGACATGTTGTGTGTCGTCGTCATCTTTGCACTGGGTGACTCATCAAGGGTAGCCAGGTAAATGAGTCTGGCTGGTCAATGGTCACTGCCATTGAGACTGGGAGCGCCCAGCAGAAGCTAGCCAGATGTATGGAGGATGGAGATGACAGGAGGCATTGGACCACTGGAGGGATCAATCGAGGATGAACTAGAGAGAGGGGGGTTCTATCTCTCTATGATGAGTTTCAAAGTTTGACGTTGGCATCACTTGCACAACCGTAGTGGAAGACGGCTCATTCTTTGCTGCTGCTGCTTCTTTGATTGATTGATTGATTGATTTATTGAAGACTTTATTAGAAGAAGTTTGCATAGGAAAAAGTACAGTTTCATGACGGTACAGTTCACTGGTACATGGTCTACTAAAAGGAGATCCTAGAAAAGACTAAGCTTATTTCCATAGGAAACCATTTAAGTATCTCATATAACATTGAATGACAGACGGATAGAACACAGTACTATGCAGTAGATATAGTCAGGAAAAAAGGGGGAAACAATTTAAAAATAAAAATAAAATAAAAAAAAAACATCATACAGTAGGTAAATACAAAGAGGGGTCAGGGGAGGGTAGGGCTGGGCTATGTTTGTTTTTACCAGTTGCGAACGGCTGCTGCCTGTAATTGGTTTTTCAGGGCGATTTTAAAGGATGCTAGTGATCCACACTCCTTTAATGCCTTCGGTAAGACGTTCCACATTTTTGTGGTATAGCAGAAGAACGAGTTTGACCCTTTCTTTGAGGTGACTCTGGGTTGAATGTGATCTGTGGCGCTGCCTCTGGTGTTGTAATTATGGACATCCTTAACCTTTATAAAGTATTTTGCCAGGTACATGGGTATCTTATTGGTGTAGTGTATCTTGTACACCAGGCCCATTGCAAGTTGCTGTACTCTGTCATCTACTCTGAGCCACCCCACTCTTAACTGGTGAGTAGCGGTGAGGTGAGTCTGGTAGGGAAGGTTAAGCAGGACCCTAATTAGTTTGTTTTGGGCTGTTTGGAGCTTAGTTTTTAGGGCTTGTGGGGCATCCCGATACCATACGGCATACGTGGACTCCGTAGTCAAATAGGGGCTGGACTATAGTTGTTGTAGTAGTGTGTGTATAATGCTGTCATTTGCCGTCATCTTGGGACTTAACTCAATGAATGGGTGCAATGACAAATGTTCAGCTTTGACATAACAGCCATCAATTCCATTAATGAAGACTGACTTGGATACAGTATGTGTGTTGTGGCTGCTGTTGGAAGGTTGTGAGTTGGTTCATGACTGGCTTGGTGGCTTGCTTTCTTTCTTTCAGGCTGTTGCTCTATTGCTTAGGCCCCAGTGACTGGGTGGCAATTGTATCATTATCAGTGACCTTTTCTGGCTCTTGAAGGAAGACTGATGTGAATCTATAGTCTGTGTTGTTTCTGCTATTGAATGTATTCAGTTATTATAACAGGGTACCAGAGCAGGAATTTCACGGCGGCCACGATGGCGTGCCCCTTGAAAAATTACATGCCCATACGATACGGCCACAGTGGCCGTGGTGCTGAAGTGCCCCGACCGGTGCCCACAGCAGTTCACAATTTCATTGAGGAATAAAGAGACGAAAATGTAGTTAACAAAATAAAGACTGGGCTCAAATCTGTCTTAATTTTAGTTCACGAACAAAGATGAGAATAAATATATACAGCAGGGGTCTTCAACGTTTTCAGGCCATATGGACCCCTTAGTTGAGAGAGAGATGAAGCAGGGACCACCACAACCCATAGATTCCATATGGTTTCATTATTTGACAGCACAGTCATCCGTGTATTTTGGATTCATGTCAATTTGTGTTTTCAGATATTTAACCACGTGAACCGTCAATAATTAATAAACTTGACCTTTCACTCTGTACTTAGTCTGCTCTTTTTCCCCTCTACACTAAACCTCTTTGCCAAAAATAGCCGATCTACAAGCTCACATGTTGTGAGCTTGTAGATCTGCTATTTTTGGATAAAGTTCTACAAATATGGACACTAGGGTTTAATATAAAAAAGGAGAAAAAAATTATGCTATCACACAAGGACCCCCTGTAGTAACTGTCCCGGACCCCCTGTTGAAGACCCTTGATATACTGTGTTACGCATCACGGTCTGTTTACAAACAGCTGCTGCTTTCTGACTATACGGACAGTGGCGCGCGCACGCACACACACACACTAGACTCGAGAGATAGAGCAGTTGAATGGACATGCTGCGCGCTCACAGCAGTCAAAGTTACAAAAACTACCATGCGACAAACGACAATGTTTATCTGTCGCAGAGCCATGGAAGTGGTATCAAGCACCCAACAAAATAAAGGAATGATAAAGCTTAGCTGCGATGTGATGGAATATAACCCCTCCCAGGAGTGACTTTGGAGAACAACACGGCTGTGTAGTGTGTACACTTACCTGAACTCCATATCATGTATGCAGTGAGTAACGTTAGCCTAGCATGTAGCAACAAACACACATGAACTCAACAGGCTCGCCCGCTCGTGTGCGCGCGAATTGTTGCGTGTATGTGCGTGCATATAACGTGTGTGTGTGTGTGTGTGTGTGTGTGTGTGTGTGTGTGTGTGTGTGTGTGTGTGTGCGCGCGCGTGCGTGCGTGCGTGCAGGTGTTGTTCAGCATGTAGGCTGTGGCTATCCTGCAAGCAAGCCTGATAAAAGTATCAAACATGCACAAAATTCAACAGAACACAGGAAAATATATATCTGTTAAGAATTTTTCGGGGGAGGACCACCAGACCCCTGTTGGGGAGTTCCGCGCACGGCGCACCCCCTAAAAAATAAATCTCCTGAATTCTCCTGGACTGACAGTCCAATGTTGACAACCCTGCTCATTGGCGAGGTGTCCTAGCAAGTTGATTTGGCGAGTTGGATTTTTGGCGAAGTGACTGGTATTCATACTGAGTTGTGGGTTCAGTTGGATGAACTGTCTACTGTTTGGTGTTGTCTAAAGACTCTAACAGAGTCCAGGGTGAAGAGCTATTCACTTCACCTCGTTGTAGTTTCCTAGCTAGAAATAGCTCTTCACCCTGGACTCTGATAGAGGCTTTACTGTACTGTACTGGGTACTTTTTTTTGGAATTCTTTGTGTTTTTCATCAAAAGTATGAGAGGAAATGGTGTGTGAAATAATATATGATTAGATGGAAATCTTTGTCTGCTGACAAAAAATAAATTAATGCGTAAAATAAACAGTTTTCTTGACTAAAATAAACTAACTAGAATTGCGTATGCGTAGTCTGAATTTACTTGACTAAATAAAAACAGGACGAGGCTGACTAAATTAATTAAAAACTAACAAGGGGTGATTGAAACTGGACTTACTGAGACTAAATCTAAAAAAATGACAGATAAAATTTACACTAGTTCATGAATGCTTGGGTTTAACTCCTATTAATAGACCTTGTATTAGAACTGTAGGCCTACTGTCCTGTACTTTTCCTTCTATAAAGCTAAATTATTGTTATTATTTGATGGCCTTCCTGCCCTGGCACTTGGCCTTTGTGCCCTCAAAAAATTCTAATTGACAACACTAAAGGCCAAGAGGCAGTGACCCTAAAATGAAGAAATTCCAGGCCTGAAGGGTACAGTATGTATGTGGGCTGTCTCTTGAAACATGAAATGTGCATAGTTGAGACTGTCCAATAGTCCTGCAGAATTTTCATTGTCGAGTATTGACGAGTATCTGTCTTTGGCTTCATGGCTAGGGTTTGATTCCCTGGTGTGGCCAGGGGACGTGTTGGTTAGCAACTGTTGGAGTTTGACCTTTTGTGCCATTCAATATAATTATCAGTAGGCAGCTAATGCATCAAAACAGTGATTGTATTAAACGACGTCAAACTCAACAATATTGGGGCTCTATGGGAAGCTTGGAGTATCCTCTTTCTATCTGCAAAGTGTTTGTTTCATAAAAACCCACCGTAGACATGTTATGAGCTACTTTCTATCAATAAATTCAGTTCAGGTGATTATTTTTTCTAAGTGCTGGAGTTTGGAAGCGCTCGAGGGAAGTCACTCAGTGGTCCTGTGTACCAGCTGGTTTTAAATTTCACATAGCCTAATGCAGGAGGAAGCGGGACATGGCGTTATAGAAGACGAGCGCTTCCAAAGTTCAACACTTTTTATTGACAGATATAACTCATAATATGCCTACGCTGGGAACACTTTGCAGATAGAAAGAGGATACACTCCAAGGTTTCCATACTGCCCCAATATTGGTGAGTTTGACGTCGTTAAATACAATCAGATAGCAGGTATGGCAACCCTAGATTCAACCGATAAAAAAAGAAATCTAGTGTTGCAATTTGCGGCTAGCCTTCACATATTCTATACACTCAGCCTTGCTTACAGCATGTATTCCTCCTTCCATTCTTCACAACTTGATTTCACACACTGCAGTTTCTGCAAACTGTGCACACATAGAATGTAGAATGGAATGGATTTTTGCAATAACCAATTTTCAACCTGGCACCCCAATTTTGGGCATGTCAATGTAAGCAAAAAAAATCAAAATCTTTCAAAATCTTTCAAAAATAACCACAAAAAAGGCTTATTACACAAGCTTACAATGCATCACAATTACTTTCTTTCTTTAAGATTAAGCAAGGTAAAGCTGGATTGTTATGCTACTGTATTATGTGCTGTATTAGAAGTACACATGCAGACGTTTTCTATCACTGATTCTAAAACGTATATTTCACCAGTATGTTTCAAAATATAGGACACAGCAATCAAATTATTTTGCCCTAGGAAATGTGTTTAATTCTGTGAACACTTGTTTTGGGCTTTGGAGAGAGTATTAACTCTTATCCGGTCATAAGGCTCAAGTCCAACATAATTTTAATTGGGAATGTGCTAAAGGGATTAATGAGTTGAGTCGTTTTGTGTTCATGTTTGTCCATTGATGTGCATGCGTGCGTGCGTTGTGTGCGTGTGTGCGTCACAGTGCGTGTGTGCATGCGTGCGTGGGTGCGCACGTGCGTGCGTGTTTGGTTCAACACTAACTGATAGGAGTACTTACAGTGAGCATCCCCTCTTCTATGTACTTAGTTTTATGATTGGTGTTATGACTGTTCCTAAAAGGTTGTTGTTGGTAAATATATTATTTGTAAACAACAACACCTTCTTATTCCCATATGAGATACAATAATCCATCACACAGAAATAAGACAGGAGAGTGATTCAGAGTGAGAATGGAATGTTTTACTATGGAGAGAGAGTATTCAAGACAAAGGTACAGTACAGAAATAATCAATGGTTCGTGCTCTCTCTGACAAATTATGTTTGACATGAGTTTATGTATGGTCATTTGGTCAGTCAGTAATGACGTTTCAACAGTTCATAGGATATGTTTCTTGTCCACGAATGACAAGACAAAGAGTCCATATACAGTAGGTTACTGGGGAAAGAGATGTCCTTCTGGATGACACCAGATGTCCCAAGCTGAGCCTTAGAATACCAAAACAATTCTCATTGTTTAGGTACAGGCTCCAGGCAGTTGATAAGGCCTGATTTCTACCAGACGGAGACCTTGTGTGTGTACTGTACATGACATTATATGACACAGTCACTGTGCCTTAGGGTCAGGTGGTCATCAATATGTATTGATAAAAAGATGATATGAACCATAACAAAATACCTATCAGTTGTCATGACTAATTTATACATAATCAGAATCTGTAATTTGCCAACAGTAAAATTAAACACTAAGCTGGAGTTGTCTTTATGTTGTATTTTTTTTACTTGACAGGACATTTTTTGACTAATTTTTTTAGGACAGTTGGATATTACAGACCTGTGACTGCAAGGATGACAACTGTTGCTGATGACTCTGATACTGTGTTAATGTTGTATGCTATGTTGATTAATTGAACACTATGATTTTTAAGTCATACTGTAACATATATAGGCTATATATATGTTGTATATCTCTTTTGACATGGATGTGGGTATTATTAGCCTACGTTTTCCATGTGGATCTCGTTTGGATTGACCTCATTATTGCGAGAGTGTATGACTTCATTATTCTGGGAGTACAATCTTCCACCACTGGTATGGAAGCAGCTAATCATTGTTGCTCCTGTATGGCTAATAATGCGACAGAGCAGCAACATTCATAAAATGGGTGCTTTACTGCTTTCCCTTGCACACTGTCACCCGATGCGGTCAGGTGTTTGATATATGGTAATGACTGCAGAGCTGATTATGTTGGGCTTGTCAAGGACTCCTCACAACACATTTTTAAGACCAAGGGTCAAAACCGTAATTGGAATGTAGGAAGCTGACAGGCTTGTCTCAATACGCTGACCTTGGACCAAAAAGAAAAAGTAAAAAAAAAAAGAAACTGAGTCATGGATGTAGGTTTGGGGCATGTGTTTTCATATAGGGAGGGAGAACGATATCCTATAGGCCAGGGAGAGAGAGAGAAGGGGGGATGTATGAATATATTGTACACCACTGCTCAAAGAATTTAAGGGAACAAAATGTTCCCTTAATTCTTTGAGCAGTATATTTAAGCAGTTAAATTGAGGATTGCATGTGTTCATCATAACTAAAAAATTTTGGCATTAATTGCGACCGTAAGGTCGCAGTTTAGTATGAAAACCTCCACCGGCCGTCCGTCGGTCACACGTGCGGTCGACCGCACGTCACACGTGCGGTCGACGTGTGATGAGGTCACGATGAGTCATCTATGCCCAAATATAGATTTCTAGGTCAGATGGCCCATAGAGTTTGTGATGTCAAACCTAGCAACCCAATATAAACAAACCTGATGTCAGACCAGAAGTATCCTTTTATACCCATATATGGAGATACAGAGATCTCCATATATGGGCATATTAGAAAGCCCATATATGGGCATATACGGATGACATCAGGGATATCCATATATGGGCATAAAAGGGACAAGGGCTTACAGTTAAGAGATCTCCATATATGGGCATATCAGAAAGCCCATATATGTTCATATACTGAAGACATCAGGAATATCCATATATGGGCATAAAAGGGACAAGGACTTACAGTTAAGAGATCTCCATATATGGGCATAAAGGGACAAGGACTGTTACAGTAGATATAGAGATGTCCATATATGGGCATAAATGAACAAGGACTGACAAACACTGAGATCTCCATATAACCTATATGGGAATATAAGGGACGAGGACTGTCAGCTTGTAGACCTATTTTCTAAATATTGTTGTACATTAAAAACTTGAAATGGGTCGTTCTGCATAGTACTTGGGATTTGTTGATGTAAATGTTCACATAGAGTGTAATAATTGGTAAAACAAACTTTTGGCCTATTTGTGGAGATAAGCGACCAACGGTCGCTTATCTCCCGATTAGGGAGTCTTACTGGTTATGTGACCATAATTATATTGTAGGTTTGTAGTAAAATAAATCACCCCACGGATGTTAGGGTTAGGGTTAGGCATAGTTTTACTGAGGTTAAGGTTAGGGTTAGGTTTAGAGTTAGGCATAGTAAGCTAATGGCTAAACACAGCTGAGCTAGGCTACTAGATAAACATCGAAAGAGGTGTCGCAAACGAGTGACGTCAGCGACTACACAAGTGAATGGCTGTTGTCGCCATCTCATGGTGAATATGCAGAATTACACAGTTGCGCTGATAAGAGACTATCAAGGTGAATTGATCCAGGTGGTGTTAGGGGTGTGTGGTGAACGACAAAACAAGCGCTCTTACCGCAATCTCACTGAGTTACCCAAACTGACTGTAACATGACTGTAACAATATATATATATATATATATATATATATATATATATATATATATTTGTTATGAGAAATGTCACAGCTTGTCCGTAGACGTGGAGGCGTGTTGACGTGTACACATTTTTCTTTGGGTAAACCCCATAGACCGTGAAAATGTCATCATGATGTCATCATGCTCTGATGTCACTGTGATGTCAGGGGAACCGCTCACCAGAATGGGTTTGCCGCTCTGACATCACGTGCTGGCTTCACTGTGATCCCTTTTATGCCCATATGGAGTTACCTGATGTCATCAATATTAATGATTCCCTGTTAGAGAGCTAGATCCCTGTGATGCCAGGGGAACAAATCCCTTGGATGCCCATATATGGAGATCCCTGATGTCCACATCAGGGCGAGGTCGCACGTCGCCCTGAGGCGTCTTACTAGTATCAGCTGTGAAATTACAGCAATAAACTACAACAGCAGGAAGCAGACTAGGAAAATACAGTGGTGGAATGTACTCACATTTTTAACTTAAGTAAAAGTATCAATATAGTGCAATGTATAAATACGCTGTTACAAGTAAAAGTCCGGAATTCAAAATGTACTTGAATAAAAGTACAAAAGTATTGGCATCTAAAATGTACTTAGAGTACCAAAAGTACCCTTGTGGGTTGTGGCACATACTGTATGGCCAGAGCGCTTCCACTTCTCCCGGTCAGCTGCTGCAGTCCTCACTTCAGACCATGATGTCCATCCTTAATTATTTTCTTTCTTTCTCGACAGTACGCCTCCAGGTGGTCTTTGGTCTTCCCTTTCTCCTTTTCTCCTTCTCCCTTCTGGTGCCCATGTCATTGCTATGTTGCAGTCGTTGTGGTCCTGCCGTAGTATGTGTCCAATCAATCATCTTCCATCTTCGTAGCTTCACTTCTTCACTCAGCGGCTTCATCTCAGCTCTTTCTAGCAGGTCTTCAGTTTTGACGTGATCTTGCCAATGTATACAGAGTATTCTTCCTAGGCATCTATTATGGAACACGTCAACTGCTTTGTTGTCTCCTTTTTTCATTTTCCATGAATACCTATACATTTATCCAACAATAGTTAATTGTATTAGCTGCAGCACAGCTGAACCAAGGTCAGACTAGCCATTTAAATGATGCAAACTCGCAAAATGAGTTCCTGGGATTTAGTTCCCTTTGTTAATTGAATCAATAGAAGTATTATTATTAATTGCACCTCTGTTGCCCAACCACCCCCCCCCCCTCCCCCCCTCCCTCCAAGTTATTAGCAAGACTTAGGACTTAGTGTTGCAGTGCTGATAATTATAAGCCAACCTTTTTCTATTTGGGGACTATTATGATTGAGCCCTGCTTAAGGCAGGGGTATCACAGATGAGGGACAGAGTTAGATTACATGACAAAGGAGTGGGCACTTACAATCACTCAGCACATTAGTCAAGCACATTTATCTATGATGTCCCTAAATGCCACACATGGATAGAAAGGGGGAAAAGCCTAACTTTACTCTGACATTAAATTTGAAGCAGTGTGCCGATCACAGCTGTTCCACTCCTTATATTGCAATTAGTGTGGTAACTTTTTTTAAAGCTGTTTTCAGTTATCCTTTCTGTAAGCCCAAAAGTCCATTGAGTTCAGTGGACTTTTTATGTCCCTTTTCTGATTGGAGAATATAATGTCCAATCAGACAGGATTGGTCTTGCTTCACTTAATATCACAATATTTAATAATGGTAAGACAGAATTTGTTTCCCAGCGGATTCCCTGTGACTTGCATCAGTGCAACCACTACTATACCAGTAAGACTCCCTAATCGGGAGATAACGCAGCGTGATTTGAGAGCAAAATGTGTTGGAGCAGTGTCCAAAAAAGTGTTTGATAAAATCGGCCTGATGGTGGCGCTATCTCACACTAAAAAATGATGGGTTGTTTTGGCTGGGTTAAGCCTATTGGGTTATTTAATTGGGTTGTTTTCATGCAAATGGGTATTCTGATAACCCAATTCGCTGAGTTATTTCTGTTGGGTATGGTGTTATTAGCTGTTGGGTTGTAATTTCCATAGAATTTGTTGAGTTATTTTGGACTACCCAACACGTTGGGTAAATACGTTGGTCACCATTGCTTTGCATAACAATGCAAAGCATTTGCATAGCAATGCAAAGCATGCTGGGTAAAGCATTTCCAGTGTCATTTTAAGCTTTCAGGAGCAAAAAATGCTATGTGTCCATTAAGTGTCTGCCAAGGCAAGCTGACTGACATTATGTCAGAATTTGATTTGTCAGTATTTGAGCTTCAACCATAATGCTAAAGTGCTAGGGTGCTAGGTTAGGGTTGAGCTCCCTCCCCCTAAAGTTGAAATTAGATGCAGAACCTTTGAGTGCTCTTGAAGGTTTAGCCTCTGGGACCATGCTATTCTTCCAAGTAGTGTCTCATTTTGGCAATGCCAATAAATTAGTTCATGTTCTAACTTAACAGGGAAGATTTGCATAGGCTGAATCGCTTTGCCCATGCTTTGTGATAATGTGATTATTTAATTAAATTGACAACTATTAGTTGTACCGATGAAATTTCAATTTAAAAAAGGAACCACCAACATAATAGTAATATATAATAATGAGGAAATATAATACATTTTAAATAACCCAACACATTGGGTAATATGAATAACCCAACATGTTAGGTTAAATTAACCCAGCGATGGGTCGGTCCAATATTTAACCAGTGTTGGGTTGGGAAACAACCCAAATTGGGTTGTTTTTAACCCAGTGTTTTTCTGTGTGTATATGGGACAGATCCATGGTGATGAGATGAGTGTAGACCTACTGTGTACCGATTTGCGTGATCTTAGGGCAACATCTGTAGGAGCAGTGTCCAAAAATGTGTTTAGCAAGAATCGGCCTCATGGTGGCGCTAGAAGAGGTTCATGTGAGAATTGATGGGTGGAGGTGGAGGTTGTGGTTTGGTAGGCAAGGAGTGTGTGTGCAAAGTTTGGCATGGATCGGGGCAACGGTTGCAGAGATATGGGCAGGGCAAAAGTGTGACGTGTGACAGACAGACAGACTGACAGACTGACAGACAGCTGGTCGAGGTTTTGATAGTAACTGCGACCTGACGGTCGCAATAACCACACAATTTCTCAGAATTGCACCTGTATTTGGTCATCAGATGCAGCATATACTTTCTTAATACTCTTCATGTTTTGGGTAAAGCACCTTAAATTGCTTTGTGGTTGATACAGTATGTACTAGGCAACTAATTGCCTTGCCTATACTGCAGAATGATAACAATCCTGCAAACTTTGGAAGCCAATCTTAACCAATCAGGATGGAAAATCTGACAGATCCATGTCGATCACAGGACTGTAGAGATACTGTCTACCGATTTGAGAGATTTTTGGACAACATCTGTAGGAGTACCTACTAGTGATGCGCGGGTCAGCTTTTTTTTCATAGCCCGCACCGCCCACAGCCCGCACGGAACGTAACCCGCCCGCCCGCGCCGCAGAACAATCTACAAATCAACGAATCCGGCCGCCCCGCAACCCGCATTTAAAAAAAAGATGGTAGGCCTATATCATCTCCACAATAGCTCATCTTTATATACGGCTCTTCTAAGTACCCAAAGTCGCTTTACAGAAAGGTCTACAGTAGGCCTAGCACAATATTGTCATAGGCTAAACCAGTAAGACTCCCTAATCGGGAGATAAGCGAACGTCAGGTCGCAGCGTGATTTTAGGGCAAAATGTGTAGAAGTGTGGAAAAATGTGATGGTGGCGCTATATGGGACAGATGCATGTTGATGAGATGAGTGTAGCCATACTGTGTACCGATTTGCGTGATTTTAGGGCAAAATCTGTAGGAGCAGTGTCCAAAAATGTGTTTTAAAAAATCGGCCTGAAGGTGGCGCTAAATGGGACAGATCCATGTTGATGACATCAGTGTAGAGCAAGTGTGTACCGATTTGCGTGATTTTAGGGCAAAAATTGTAGGAGCAGTGTCCAAAAACACAATATTGTCATAGGCTAAATAAACAAACGTGTTGTTCAAATTCTGGATTTAGCCTATTTGACAGCATAAAGACCTTCATTCAAAGACATTCATTCTCTCTAAATCGCTGGGGCATCGTCGGGGTAAGAATGGCGTTTCAGGTTTTATGTCAATCATATTTATACAGCGCCTCGCACTTTAAACAGACAGCAAAAGACGGACAATATTAAATCCTGTTGGTTATTGATTAATCACCAGATTGGAGAGATGGGAGTGACTCGAGGTGAGCGTGGTTCATTCAGAATAAAAATCTGTCTCACTATAGCGAAAGTTGTGTTTCAAATCTTATCCGTTGACTGGCTGGTTATATAACTTGACTGACTTGACTTGACTTGGTGTGGATGACAGAGACATATAAGTAAAGTGAAATCCTGATCAGCGACACGTGCTGAATTGTTTGTGCATTCTCCTCTGCTCATGTTGTGTGGCTGACTGGCTGCTATGTGCGCAACAGCGCAAGGCGAAAATGTTGGCGAATGTGCAAACTCGCTCGCTCATGCTCGTATTCAAAACGTTGTATTCTTATTCTTATAGGCCTACTCTTATTAAGAATAAAAGGCAAATAAGAGCAGGTGATTATTCGTATTTCTTTTTTGCACATGAGAGTAGTGATAACCGGGCGGGCGGGCGGGCGGGTGGGTGGGTGGGTGGGGGCACCGGGTCGGCCCGCGCATCACTAGTACCTACTGTCCAAAAATGAGTTTTGCAAAAAATGGAATCATGGTGGCACTAGAACTGGCCCATGTGAAAAATGTGGGGCAGAGGTTCTGAATTGGCATCCAGGGAGTGTGTGTGCACAGTTTGGCAGTAACCGGGCCAACGGCGCTGGAGATTAGCATATTAGTTAAGTTAAATGCCAAATTGAACATAAACAAACAAAAAAGAGAAAACATTTGAAGCAGAGCACAGGTCTCCGCCAGGTCAGGTAGGCCAATGTGAAAAGGGTTCTTCAGCCTTTCACGGCAATCAGACACTGCATTCATGATTTGAGGCATATTGTTCAAAACGGAGCACTCCTGCAAACTTTGGAAGCCAAATCATAGCCAATCTGGATGGAATATGAAAACTCTGAATGACCTGTTTTGTTTAATAACTATAGAGATAGCATACTGTGTATCAATTTGCATGATTTTTGGACATAATCTGTACTGTCCAAAAATGTGTTTTGCACAAATCCGCCTCCTGGTGGCGCTATAACAGGCCCATGTGAAGAAATGGGGGCAGAGCTACTGCTCTGGCACCCAAGGAGTGTGCGTGCTCAATGTCGCTGCCATGGTGCGAACGGTTGCCAGAGATTAGCTGACCACAGACGGAATGATCGCCGGCCGCCGACAGACAGGGTGAAAAACATAGTCTTGGCCATCCTTTCGGCCTGGCGGAGACAATAATAACCTTGGAGGATGCATGATTTATCAGGGTAGAAAACTATGGGAAGCGAGTGACCAACATTTCAAAATATGATGAAGTATTTTATTGAACCACTACAAATGGTTAGATATGCATAGATACAAAAGAACATAATTCCATCCCGGTTAGCATGCATAGTGACAGATAAACTCTGCAAGTGCAATGTTCAGTACTGTTAGCTTGGCTATGCAGCAGCTTCAGGGTGCATTTGCATTCAGCATGCATAGATACTAAACAAACTCTTCTCACTGGGAGCTGTTTTTGTTTTTGTGGGGAAATAAAAGATGCATTTTTTGGTTTTTTTTTTTGACAAGCATTGCTTTGACAACTGCATGTTGGCAAAGGTGTATAAATTATTGCCAGAAACATCGCAACAGGAGTCTTGGATGGATATGTCATATCCCACTGGAGTCGGGGGGTGGTTTAGAGTTCAAACACTCGCACGCACGCACGCACGCACGCACACACGCACACACACATACATTGAGTAACACAGGGAGATAGAGATGGTAGAGAGACTTATATACTGTACTGTAGTTAATACAGTACAGTGTCTCGTCATGATTCTGATGGCATAAAATAGTGACATTTGCACATGAACACTGCCACTTCTTATTTATATAACAAAGAAAGTGTGGTAGCTATCTTGACTTGCTGATTGCTTTCACTTCCACATGAGTAGCTTTACAGCTGTCTACAGGCCTAAGCACTTTCCGATTATAGGCTATTTCTTTGTTTTTTTTTTGTTTCTTTTGTTTTGTTTTGTCAGACAGCTGCTCTCCTCCCCTTCTCTCTTGGCACAAGTATAAGGAAAGGCTGTGATGCCATTGATGATCTCATTAGCTCATGAATGTACATAGCTAACCTTGCTACAGTAAGCTATGAAATATAATATTCAATTCACATGGCTCACAGCCACACTCTGCAGGTTATTGCCAAAGCAGCCGCGCTTTTCCACACTCCAATCAGAGCTCACACTCTTAACAGGGCGTCTCCTTTAAATATGGCTGTTCCATTCATTAGACCTCTACTTTTCTCGCTGCTTGCTATACTTCTGCTGCTGCTTTAGCTGCCTCCTCAACCCACTTTTGTTCAGAGTCTGGCATAGGCTCAAATACTATTGTTAGATAGAGCTCAAAGTGTCTGAAGATTTGGGCACCCCAGTGGCTCACCTGGAGAGCGTACCACATAAATAAGGCTATAGTCCTTCCTGCAGCTGCGGGTAGTACTTCCTGCAACTGGCCCTTAAAAATACGGGTAAATAAAAAAGAGTTGGCTAAGCCATTTTTGAGATGTTTTTGAAAAGATAAATATGATTATTACAGCGCTGCCCTGACGTCAATGGGTGTCATTTTATGTGCCTGAGAAGTAGACAGAATTTTCAAACCATCTGCCAATTCTGATGTTTATAGGTCTTAGGGTCTTTGCTGCACAAACACTTTTAGCAGAGAAAAATAATAATGAGAACAAAAACCATAGGGGTCCTGCAGTTTCACTGCTTGGACACCTAATAATAATGTCAGCCTTCCGATGCCATTCTAAAGCAGAATGATTATTATCCAGGGCAGTTTTCGCTCCTGTCAGTCTGTCAGTCCATCTGTTCGTCTGTCCGTCCATCCATCTGTGAACAGCTAATCTCAGGCACTGCTGGACCGATCGATGTGAAACAGTGCACATATACACCCAGCAGGCCATAGAAGAATCTCCATGTTTTGCTAGGACTTGTATAGATTTTGTCCAACCCTCACGCAAATCTGTACACATTATCTCTGATAATGTCAGATGATCAGGACGTATCTGTCAGATATATTCCATTCCGATTGGCGGTGAAACGTTGCACACACATTCAGTGTAGCCCATTAGTCACCTAAATTGTTTCAAATCGGCCTCATGGTGGCGCTATAACAGGTTGCTTGCAACACAGCCGTTTTCTTGATAAATGTTATTAATTGGGTTGTTCAGATATAGCTTGTTTCATCTTAATTAAACCAGAGGGTGATTTATAATCATTTGCAGAGGGAACAGTTATTTGAGGCACAGTACTATCATGGTACTGTTTTGCAAACATTTCGTCAAAGACAAACATCTAATGATGTGCCAGATCAAAAGGCTAAGCTCATGCAGCGTTCTCTTGTTTACAGATTGTATGGTTATGGATGTGCAAATAAATCAAAGTGAATGATACTGTCAAAGTGATGTATGCCACCTGCTACTCAATTCATCTTTGACACATTGTTATTTAGCATAGCATTAAAGAAAAGCAGAGGAGGTTGAAAGTTAAGCTTTTGTACAAAGGTGTGTCAGTCAAGTAAGACTGATGTTTTTTTTCCCCACAAATCAATTTCAACAACCATGAAAGCGAAATGCAAAATGCCTAAGTTGGCATGCATCAGAAATACTAACAACAACATAACATGTTTATGTAAAATGTTAAAATATCATAATACATTTCAAAAGTCTCTTCAGATCAGTGAAAATGTAATATCCAAGGACCATGCTGTGATTCGAAGACAGCAAGACATTCCGTCTCAGGATTTATACATTCTATCTGGCATTTTGGCTAAGGTCAGATCCACATGACCTGAAGATGCCACCTAACCAACTTTCAGTATTCTCTGTCAGATGAGTCCCCTTTTTGGGGTTATAAATCCAATGTCACGTAGGCCTACCTCACTATGGACAGGAGGCCTAATACATTATTCAGTGGATCGGCAATCTCTTCTGTCAGTCTAATGTATGCGGCTGAACCTTTTCTTGACTCTTAAGCCGGTTTTCCACAGGCCCAACTACACACCACTCCACACCACACCGCCCACTTGTGTCAGGTTTTCCACTACAAGGAACTGGGTAGAGTGGTGTGAAAGTGGTACTTAACGGGGTACTTAAACGGCTCCACTCTCGAGTGGACCCGGCCTGGGCTAAGTGAGGCCAAATCAGTGACGTATACACGCTGCTGATACTGATTGGTCAGAGACAGAGTCTCACGGCTGAGCTGTGTCTTTCAACACAACAACTTGAGACAGATTTTAGTATGCAGTCACGGCTGCAAATCAAATATAAAAGCAAAGCCTGTTTGTTTTATATATCTGTTTATAAAGAGGACGATTAGGCAGAATTGTGTTCCCCAGCCCTGCAGTTGAGATACCACGAAGCACCAAGAACATTAATCAACACAAACAGTGGACATAGGCTATATCGTCGCGAGTCGCAATTATCAACGGCAAATGCGTCAGCAATCCGTTATTTTATATAGATCTCAGTGAGATGTCTCCTGTTTGTATTTGTAACTGCGTGTGTTGAACGAATCTACAGTAGCCTACATGACATGTACTGTCCTGTTGCTGCGCTAGCATAGCCTCTACATTAGCTTACTTCTTTGGGGAGTTTGGCCAATAAAGTTATAATTTGACCATTAACATCCCAACGTTAGTCGTCGCTATAGTTGTTAAGACTTGATGAAGACCTGTGTGAGTGTGTGGCATCTAAAACATTGTCCACCACATCTCCGTGTTGAATGGGGAAAAGAATCTACAGTAGCCTACATGTACTGTACTGTAGCTTAGCATGTATGCTAGCGCAACTTGCCTCTACTCTTCTTTGTGTGGTTTGGCCAATAAAGTTATTATTTGACTATGTTCACCCTGACGTTAGTCGTCGCTATAGTTGTAAAGACTCGATGAAGACCTGTGTGAGTGTGTGGCATCTAAAACATTGTCCACCACATCTCTAAAAATAATTAGCGCAAGTTAGCATCTCCGTTGTGATTACAGACTGAGAACGAGTATCCGTATGTTGAAAGGGGCGTCGATATATTTTGGGAGCGGAGGGGAGGAGGGGGAGAGGGGAGGAGGAGAGGAGGGGAGGGTACTGTAGTGGAAAACCTACATAAAAAATGCGGTGCGGTGCGGTGTCGTGCCGTGTCGTGTAGTGTCAGGCTAAAAAGTGGTATGGAAAACCGGCTTTAGAGGCAGATTCTCTCCCTAAATTCCAGTCAGTCTGCATTTCAATCTACTTCCACTTTCTAATTAGCTGTTCTCACTCCTCGCATCCCGTGCAGGCCCTCCACCTCCTTTTTGGAATTTTAACCAGGCATACAAGAGATTGGAAGCATTTCCATTGCTCTTTTAAAGACAAATCCTTCGCAGCTCTGATGCCTAGAGGTGATTCAATTCTTTCTGCACCCTCAAGATAGGCAAAAACCAATAACCGTGTTTTGGTGCATTTGCATTTGACTAATCAGAGTGATGGACAAAGTACTATCAGGTCTTTTACTTAAAGGCCGGATGACAGCCAAAGAAGTTTAACATTATGATACAGTAGGTCACGTTGCCTTTCTCCAAACAGTCTGAAAAGGAGGCGGGCCGTATCAGTTAGTAGTGAGTGTATACTTCGTCCGTCGTGCGGTGCCGTGCACAACGTGATGCGTTGTTGTTAGCTTGTGGTGCGGCTAGCACCGCACGGCTATTTTGTGTGTGTACACACACACACCCGCGCGCACACACCCGCGCGCGAAAGCACACACACACAGGCTACACACACAGAGTGTATGAGCCACGGACCTCCTCTGTGGAGGAGGAGATTGCTGGACCCTCGTTCTAAGCTTGCTCCGGTGCGGTCAGGTGCTCCAGTCAGGTTTAGGGGAAGAGACAGCAGGGTATGGCCGACAAAACCGTCTCAGGGACGGGGAGAAGCGTGTTGGACCCTCGTAACTAATCTCTGACACCTTTTTTGAAGAAGACTTGTATTTTTTTACCGGTATAACCACTGATTTTATAGCGAATGCTGTATCATTTTTACCCCTAGAACTGATAGTTTTAAAGTTTGTTTTGAAAGTCGGAAACACACCGCTTTTGTTGAGGCAGTTTCAAAAGATAATGATATGGATGCTTGACTCCGCCCCTCCCCCCCATATTAGCCCAACCAAATTAAGGTATTGCCGTTACTGTACAGAAAGTACTACTTTCAGTACAGTAACTACAATACATTAATTTGATTGGGTAATTTAACATGGGGGTACATGACATCATTGAAAAAATTGGCTAATTTGATAGCCATAATTAGCTGTTTTGGCCATGTCACCCGACCTTCAAGCAACAATTAGCATTACCAAAACAATGAAATACTCAGTTACAAGTATAGGGCCTGTATTTAAAGAATTACTTGAGTAAAAGTACAAAAGTATTGTTATCAAAATATAGTACCAAAAGTACTAATTATTTGTAAAGATTTTGTGGAAATGCTCTGATATTTAAAAAAAAAACACATCACATCACAATGCGTTGTGAGCTTGCAGATCAGCTATTTTTGAATAGCCGAAATTAAAATAGTGATCAATTGGTTAATGTATGTTTTGTAATAATAATCAAAATCGTCAAAGTAACTTGTAAGTATTCAAATAATTGTAGTGGCGTACAATATTTGCCTCTGAAATGTAACGCAGTAGAAGTATAAAGAATCAGAAAATTAACATGCTCAATGATATTAAAAGTGTGATATCTAAATTGTACTTAAGTACAGAACTTGAGTAAATGCACTTACTGTTGTTACTTTCCACCACTGCCTAATCAACAGTATAAAAATCACTGGCAGTGATTTCTGTCTCCATAGTGCTCCTATCAGTAATGAGTGCACTGCTGCTAATCTGTTATCTTATGAGACCTGGCATTTTCTCCTGTGCCTGTTAATTGGTTTGATTGATTGAAGACTTTATTAGAAGTTTGCATAGGAAAAGGTACAGTTTCATGACGGTACAGTTCACTGGTACAAGGTCTACTAAAAGGAGATCCTAGAAAAGACTAAGCCTATTTCCACAGGAAACCATTAAAGTATCTCATCTAACATTGAATGACAGACGAATAGAACACAGCTATGCAGTAGATATAGTCAGTAAAAAAATAAAAATAAAAAAAATTAAAGAACAAAATACTGTAAGTCAATACAAACAGAAAGTATATACAAAGAAGGGGCAGGGGAGGGTAGGGCTGGGCTGGGTTTGTTTTTACCAGTTGCGAACGGCTGCTGCCTGTAAGTGGTTTTTCAGTGCGATTTTAAAGGATGCTAGTGATCCACACTCCTTTAAGACCTTCAGTAAGGCATTCCACATTTTTGTGGTATAGCAGAAGAACGAGTTTGACCCTTTTGGTGCTACAGTCCTAAAGGCAAGCGTGCCACTCCTCTTCATTTCATTCATTCTCTTTTTGATCACTCTTTTTGATCCCCTTTCATATCTCTCACTCACTCACTCACTCACTCACTCACTCACTCACTCACTCTACAGTATCTTTGTCTCTGCAGCATTCATTGCTAATCTAAATATAGAGATCTTGGAGTCAATTCACTTTTAATTATGAGGTAGATTTCCTTGTAAAGGACTTTGGTGGAACCTTAGGCTGTAGTATAGGCATGATGTAAGCCAATCTCTATATGTTGCTTCTGTACTCTGTGACTGGGAAACCAGAAGTAATGATTACTTTCTCATTGTTGGGTGAAACCGGTCTCAGGCTCATAAATAAACACGAGCAATTTCAATTCTGCGAAAAAGTAAATTATTCCTGGTATGAAATATTGGTTTAGTGAAATGGTTGTATTCGTTTCTAATACTTTACACTTGATGGAACGCTCTAGTTGTGCAACAAAAATCCACCGATATTGGTTTAACTCAATCACTCAATCAGAACTGCCATCACTTTAAAAGCAAAAACTGGAGATCTTTGGCTTTAAAGTTTGCATTTCGCCAGTATTGAAGTGCACGCCACTGAAACTTTTGGATATAAAGCACAGTTAAGATTTTCATTCTGAACTGAAGGTGAGCTGAAACCAATTTGTCTTTTTCATGTATTAATGTAATATAGGCCTTCAACTCTGTCCTTTTGCACTTTCAGACATCCTCTGCTGTATAGGCAAGCTTCTGCATTTTCTCACAGCACATTTCTCAGAATCTTAAACAGATCTTGTATCTTTGATCTTTCTATCTGTTCTATCTATTCCGTTCAGCTAGTGTGCCCTATTGAACACTTGGAGGACCCAGGCTGCCTTACGGAAGAAAGTAATTACAGATACAAAGCCTATCTTACTGCAATCACCGGATGTGAGATGTCATAACCCTGTTGACCTTATCCATTAGCACACATGTTCTGTTGCATTCTAGATGCCTACTCTGTCTATCCGTCTGGTGACCCCAGATAGCTCTCCTGAATTGCTGATTATAGACCAGGCCAGCAACACATCAACCTATTCTATTTTCTTCCCACTAGGGCAATATTTTGCCCCACTGATGCAAAATGAGGCGAGTTGATGTGTAAACTCTGTTTTGTAGTTCCCCACGTTTAATGTTACGAATGGATAACAATGACAAAAGCACGCGCAAAGGAGGATGGACTTTACCGGGAGAAATTGGAGAGGCTTAAAGTTATACCATGTAACTTTTTTTATAAAACAAATCTTAAAATTGTCCTAACTGTTAAATCGCTAAAGTTTTAGAACCCCCACTCCGTTATTTTCAGCTTCTGAAGCCTTCTCTTTATATGTTTTCTACTTAGCCGTGACAGGGGCGGGATTTCCCGGCAAAATTACGCCATCACACTACCGGCCAATCACAGCGAGGGTTATACACTGCCGGCCAATCACAGCGCATCTTGAAGTGGGGTCGCCATATTTGTAGTCGCCCGTGTGTCTCTATACTCAAAAGGTAATCTCGCCTACCAGGCAGGGTGAAGGAGTCCGTTTCTCCGGAATGCCTGAACGCACAGGAACCAGGGACCCCTCTAAAGATAGCTCTCGGCGAGGTGGAGGCAGACGCGGGGGTGTGAAGGTACGAAAAACGGCCGAAAGACGCGGACGCGACCGTGGTTTGCTATAGGGCTAATGACCACTAGTTGAGCATCTTACACAGTATAGCTTTAAGGTTTTGGCTAGTCCCTAAAGCTCTTCACAGGTCCAAAATGATGGACCCGAAACCTAATGGCTCCATGAAATTAGTTGAGTTCTGAGTGGACTAGACATTATTTTTAAAAAGACGCACCCAGATCCGTGAGGTTTGTTCCGAGATCCGATTTGTTCAGAAATATTACGGACCCGACTTATCTTATCTGGACCACCCCACCAATCTAAAATAACGTTCTAACAGTATGTCTATGCCAGTTACTCCATAATGAAATCTAGCTCATACAATAAGAGACAATGACATTAAATTGCATGTTTTCACCTTGATGAAGGAATGCGTGAAATGCATGATCGCACACGCCATGGTGTAGTGTGCACTTTGATTCCATTTGATGTGCTTTCTTTGTTTCGCTCTCCTCTCTCCAATCACTGAACTGACAGCGTGCGCAGAACAGCTTTCTTTCCCTGTATTTAGCGCTGCAGTAATCTGCTCCCAGGTCAGTCGTCGCAGCACTTCATGCTTTTCTCTATCGATCAGTACTGAGTATGTGTCTTCTCGTATCCACTCAGGTATTATACCTTACAAATAATGATAGACCGGAGATCTGAGGGAATAGAATCGGTTCCAACCCAGCCCCGAGTGATCATGGTTAAACATGGACCCAGACACCCCTTTCGATCCGTAGGCAACAGGTCTCAGGTCCTGTCTGATACTTTCGGTATCAGCGTGACGAGCTCTAGTTAGGGCTAGTAAAGGAACGCTATTTGAAACAAATGAATGATGATGATCCATACGGACTCCCAGATACCCAACCTCTAACTACCGGTAGATGTAACCACTATTTATCAGTATCTTGTGTTAGCTGTGAGTGTGTATACTCATAAAGTATGAAAATATGATGTCATTCAACGCTTGCAAACAGTTTACAAAAGGAAGGACACAAGATTTGGAACTTAACAAGCCTGCGGGCTGGGGCGGGAGGCCAGTTGTTTGGGCCGAGGTAGCCTACTTTCAGACACTGTACATAAACTGTACACTTCATTTAATTTCAAACCTTTGTCAGCCCGAAAGGCGTGAGGTTCTTGAAGCTTGACAGCTGAGAGACACTTTGGGAGAAATGTAGGTCCCATAAACTTGAAATAAAAATAAATAAATACCGGATAGTGTTTTTCATGTGGCAATTTCATATAAGTTAATTTAGATCAAATAGTATTTGACAAGGTTACAATGGAGACGGGGCACAGCTTTGGCAATGAGGCATTTGTCAGTCTGGTCGATGTGGTAATGGTTTCATCACAGCTGTAAAAAAGGTGTGTGAGCCATGATTAGATTGAGAACGCCTCCCCCTCCCCATAGATTGTTTCCCACCTACCCAACAACCCCTCTATCTGCCTTTGTTCTTTCACAGCATACTGTACATCTCGAAAATGAACACGGCATTGGCAAAGCACATCCTACCCATAAACGATATCCCTTAAATATTCCTGCTGTTAATTTCCACATGCAGCTCTATGTGTGTCTTCTCTGGAAATTGCCTGCAAATGACATTTTAAAGGGAAGTGTCAGCAAAAACTCCCTCCCCAGTAGCCTATACTTGAGGACAACGGGTGAAATTGAACAAGGGAAACATGATTGGAAGCGTCAATGTTGCAGATGAACGAGGAAAAGAACATTATCGAGAACAATTTCGCATTGTTGTTGAATTGTGTGTGTGTGCAATCGAGAAAGGAAAACAACCCAAAAATAATTTGATCTGAAAATGTTTCAGGGCTTTATGCACACTGCACTTATGCATGCTGCTGACTATGAAAACATGATTTCCCATTGGCCCTATCCGCAAAGAATCTCCTGCAGTCGTCGAATCCCCTTAGACTCGTCGAAGGATGAGTCTGTGTGTGTTTACCCGGCCCTTTGGACACATCTCGTTCTTTTCTTCTGAGCCGTGTTACCACGGAGACACCCTGGCACGTCAGCCAGCTGCCCACTGAGATCAAGACACAGTCGTGACACTATATTTCAGCTTTCAATCAGGTCTTTATCATCTAACTTAGCTGTGGACCACAGATCCGTCACCCTTAGCACCTTAGAACCACTCGGCCGGCCCGCTGGCAGAGTCGCACATGATCGATGCATCCTCTCTACTGCTCCTGTCACGGTGGCTGAGCCCGGGGAAGGGTGCAGACCCACGCTCTAAAAGATGTTTCCCTTTGTCTTCAAAGCCCCCAAATCCTACTTATCGCTTGTAGAAACCAGGGACGTGCTGGGCCCCTGATTCAGCCCGGGAAAAAGAGTTGGAGAGGCCCTCATTGCGCGCTATAGAGGGAGATCTCTCTCTATAGCGCTGCTGTTACTCAAAGATTTGCCATTTCAGATCATGAGTTATAATTCGTCGTTGTCGGGTGGAAACCTTGTATGTCCAAAACCGTTTGTTTTGTATTTATAATTTTAAAAATGATTTAAACTAGTGAAAACAGCTGATCTACAAGCACACAACGCCTCGCGGTGCGAGGCGTTGTGTGCTTGTAGATCTGCTGTTTTCACTACTTTTGTGCAACAGCCTTGTATGATAAAACAGGGCTTTGCTTTGCGAAAAACTGTATACATTTGAAACTTGGAGATACAAGGTTTCTGCCCGACAGTGACGATTTACTTTGTCGGCCGCCCAGCCCCCAAAATGGAACGAAGGCCGACATTTTATTTTTAATTTTTTCCTAATATCCGGCCTGGACCGGCCCGGGAATGAACCGGCCGTTCGGGAGTTGTCCCGCTTTTCCCAATGGCCAGCACGTCCCTGGTAGAAACGCACAATGTACACATTCAAGGCCGAGGCAAAAATACAATCCAGTACATGACCTTGAGACTGGGGTCTATGGCGTCTACGAGTACTTGAAATGCAAGCATCTGCTTTGCGGCTTATATCTGCTGCTCAACTGTGCAGAGCCATGGCTGCTCGGCTGATATTTTTTCTATCCTTCTCATTACTTTGTGCCCTCTCTCCCTCCTCCGTATAGGCCTACGGCTTCAGTGCTCTTAATTGCTATTTTGGAAAGCTATTATTGGAATCATTTCCAATTATGTCAATTGCAATCAAACGGATGATTTAGCCCTAATGTGCAGGACGGTCCACTGCCACTCCAAATTGTGTAAGCGCTCGGGCATCGAGGTGAGAGAATGACAGAGAAAGTTCCCAGGAAGTGTATTGAAGGCATTAACACCCCTCCCCCCCAGCTAATCTCAAAAGTACACAATAATCTGTCTATGATCATATTGATGCAAAAAATAAACCACCTCATATATGAGGTGGCCTAATTGTGTTATTTTGCTGGTGCAACACAGATTTATAAAAGCATTGATTTAAGAGGAGAATGATTACAATTGGGGTATTTAGGGATATTTAGAATGGGGCGAGTTAAGTGTAAAAACGAGGATTAAGCTGGCAAGCTGAGAAATACATTCTACTGCTGCTTTGGGATTCTGCTAAGCAACCTGCAATTAGTAGAACTTATAATTATAACACTTGGTGAATCTGTGAACAGGAAAGAATGACAGAAAGAACATAATACTTTTATATCTGTTTCTGCTTTTGTCCTTGAGTGACTGATCGACCAACCGACCAACAGACCGACCGACCGACTACTTTTAACATAAGATAAGATTTGGGACCAAATGGATGAAGGCATTTCTCTCTCCCAAATAGGGAGAAAATTGCAAGAATCTTTTTTCACACTCTGGGAGTTCCTCAATGAAGCTGTCAAAGCCATCAAAGTTACACCTTTATGCAGGCGAAATGACTATATTGATCAAGCTGTACCCTTTAACGCAGAAATAGTTTTCCACTGCGCTAGGTCTTTGTTATATATATATATATATATATATATATATATATATATATATATACAGTATTTTCCGGACTATAAGGCGCACCGGACTATAAGGCGCGCTGTCAATGAATGGTCTATTTTCGAACTGTTTTCATATATAAGGCGCACCGGACTATAAGGCGCACATAATAGACGCTACCGTTGTGTACAAAAGGCCAGTGAATATTGCCCTCAAACTGTATTGTTCACTATTTCAGTATGCTTATTTAAGTCAGCAGTACTTTAGTCAGGCACTTTAATTGACTGCTCATTCATGTCACCATGACCCACAAGCCAGGTGTGGTCAATTAGTACCTGCTGTTTGATCAGTGCCTGCTGCCTGCCTAGTGGCCTCATTCTTTCTCTTGAGTTCACTGTGAGAGGAGCTAGATGTTTAAGCTCAGTACCAAGAGAGTTTTATGTTTTCTACTTGGACATTGTTTTTTGTGTTAGTGTGCGTGCAACTAAGTGTGAGTACCATTGTTCAGTGCTGTATCATTATTATTCCACTGTTTAGTTGAATATGCTGCTAACCCAATTATGTTTGTATTGTGAAGATAATTCATAAGCCATGTGCTGCAAATGTTTGTTGTATTTAAGCACTGCTACTCCCTTGACCAACGTAAATGTTGTTTTGAATGTTTACTTGCATTAATATCCCAAGTATATTTCTGATAATTCTAAGTTGTTAATTGTTCAATTAGTCAGATTTGTGAATGCCCTGTATTATTTTTCTTTGATCTTTAGAACCACACATATGTAACACATCAGGGTGGTGAATAATTGATGTGGGTGTGAAGAGGAAATAAATCCCTTTGAACGGACGTCGTTGTTGTGTCTTGACTGGACACACTGTGGAGGTTGCCATCGGTTGAGTAATCAGCCCACCAATATTTAATTATTCGAGTACAATTCTTTACATGGTCCTTCGAGCCCGATAGGGGCAACTTCTACAACAATGTCGGACTCTGAAGAGGAACACGAAAGGACTGGGAGTCATCGTCACTCGACTCGCCAACCTCATTACCTTTCAGAGTACGAGACAAATTTGAGACAGTCACCCACATCATATCACCACTCCACCGAGGGAAAACAACACAGGCCTACCAACTACTTGCCTTCTGACATTGACCAGCATTCCATGAGGGCCGTCATGGAGGAGAACGACATGTTAAGGCATGAGCTACGCGTATTATCAGAATGGCGGAGGTCCCCCTCTGCTTCATCTCATCATCATTCCAGTTCACGTCGCAAGCAGAAACCCAGCAACAAGGACAACGCTAAATCCTCCTCTGAATCAAGCTCACCACCGCTCTCGCAATCAGAAGAGACGTCTACAAGAGATCGCCATGGTCCGCGTCATTCTGAGCAACAGCAGGTGCGAAAGGACAGAGAGGATACACAGCGAGCGCCACATGAACTAGAAGAGATCGATGATGTAGCTGAAGAACTTGAAGGAATGGGATTGACCGATTGTCGACGCAAGAGCCGTAGCAACTCTGAATACGGTTACCATCGCTATGCACGACAAAGTCGCCACAATGAGTCGCCTCCTCGCCATCAATATGTCTCACCTGACCGCCATCGGGCTGAATCAGTCATGTCAAGTCAGCACAACTCACGAAGACACCCCCGCCATGATAGGTCCCCCGAAGGTCATCATTATGACCCACCTTACGGCCGTTACAAAGAAATGCCCTCTTGCTCATATTACAGATCCCCTGACTATCACAGCTACAAATCCCGTAGTAGCCATCCTCGCTTATCAGCTGATTACAGAACGCGTGAGCAGTCCTATTCTCCTGTTCGCCGCCGCCGCCGTGAGCAGTCCTACTCTCCTGTTCGCCGCCGCCACCGTGAGCAGTCCTACTCTCCTGTTCGCCGCCGCCACCGTCCACCACCAGAGCAGGAGCCAGTTTATCGAGGGCCACAACCAACAATTCCTGACTTCATACATGAAGACCCACGGGAATTTTCTAGGTTGAAAGTTGCTCTTGAAAACCTACTGCCTGCAGAGGCTACAGAGCGGTTCAAGTTTCAAATCCTGTCTGACCATCTGAGATTGGAGGAGGCTTTGCTAATTGCCGATTCCTACTGTAACAGTAGGTATCCATACAGTGACACCATGGAGGCGCTCACAGAGCTGTATGGCCAACCGCACCAGCTTGCACTCCAGCGTATCTCCAAATTGATGGAGGAGCCCAGTATCAAGTCTGGTGATACCAGAGCCTTTCGCAGTTTCGCTCTTAAAGTGCGTGCTCTTGTAGGCATGTTGGAGCAACTAGGCCGTGACGGACAGACCGAACTGAGATGCGGTTCACACGTTTCCCGCCTCCTAGCCAAATTGCCCCATGACCTACGATCTAGCTTCAAGAGGTGCGTAAACCCCATCCTAACTCCCATCCCAACTCTGTTTGACTTAGCAGACTGGCTGGAATATGAGATGAGGGTACAAGTTGACAGCACACAGTTTGTTCAGGGATCAAGCAAGGAACCCCAAAGCTTTAGAGATCAGCGGAAGGAGAAGAAGCCCCAATACAAAGCGACTGTTCTACATGGCAGTGAAGTGGGAGGAGGAAGATCTGAAGAAGAGGTGCAGCCTAAGGGCAGATATGAAACAACACCCTCTGAAGAGGGACCACAGGAGAAGTCCAAGAAATTTTGCCCATTCTGCAATACTACTCGACATTATCTGAACCAATGTGCCAACTTTCAGATTCTTACCAAGGAACAAAGAGAAACCTGGATCAGGTCAAACAAGAGGTGTTTCAGGTGTGGCAGAGAGCACCTGTCTGCCCAATGTAATCTGAGGGCTAAATGTAAGAAGTGTGACAAGCGCCATCTAGAAGTCCTTCATGAGGTCAACAGTGGCAATGAGACTGTGGCCGCCGCACCCGCCAGCTCTGCAGCACCCACAGAGAAGCGACCAGTAACTTCTGCGGAGACCCTGTACGTGGACAGGCCTACTGGTAGTAGCAAGGTGCTACTGAAGATGAGCAGAGTTACACTGAGGAATGGCGAGCATTCATTGGATATGAACTGCTCGATGATGGATCTGAGCGTACCATCCTGCTGCACGAAGCTGCTCTGCAGCTTGGGCTCCGAGGTACCCCTGAGGAGCTGGCACTTCGCACTGTGCGGCAGGACATTCGCATCCTCCATGGAGCTACAGTGTCATTCTCCATTACGCCAGCCAACCAGCCGCATGCAACCTTCAGCATCAACAAAGCCTTCACAGCTAAGGAGCTTGGCCTTGCTCCACATTCTTATCCAATAGCCGCTCTACAGAAGAGGCATCGTCACCTCAAGAACTTACCTCTTCAACCTATTGACCAAGCCCAGCCACTGGTGCTCATTGGATCAGACCACACGCACCTCATAATCCCGATAGAGCCGGTGCGTTTGGGACCACCAGGGGCACCAGCTGCAATCAAGACCCAGCTGGGATGGGCTCTACAAGGGCCTTCAAGACTCCTAAAGCACAGTCTCACTCCGCAGCAGTGTTTTCACGCATCCGTCACTCCTTCAGATTCTGAGTTGTTCCATCATGTCGAGAAGTTATGGCAGTTGGACACACTTCCCTACAAAAGCGAGAAACAAGTCACTCGCTCTAGGCAGGATGCCGAAGCCATTCGCACACTGGAAGAGAAGACAGTCAGAGTGGATGTGAATGGAGTCAAGCGGTATGCAACCCCATTATTATGGAAGAAGAACCTACCTCCATTGGTGTCTCCAAAAGAGGCTGTTATGGGTCAGCTGCGTGGAACCGAGAAGCGCCTGGCGAAGGATCCGGAGAGAACTGTTGCCTACAACAGCGAGATCAACAAGCTGGTGGATGCGGGTTACGTGAGGAAGGTTCCCCCAGCAGAAGTAACCGTCAGCCCAGGGTGGTACCTACCACACCATATGGTCCACCATAATGGGAAAAACAGGATTGTCTTCAACTGCTCCTTCTCGTACAAGGGTAGCAGTTTGAACGAACAGCTGTTTCCTGGACCAGTGCTAGGCTCAACCTTACTCGGTGTCCTCCTTCGCTTTCGTGAATACCCCTTTGCTATCAGCAGCGATATAAAGGGGATGTTCCATCAGGTACGACTCCTGCCAGAAGATCAGCCTCTCCTGAGATTCTTGTGGCGAGACCAACCAAGAAGTGATACCCCTCAAGTTTATCAATGGCAAGTGCTACCGTTTGGAGCTACTTCTAGCCCCTGCTGTGTCACATTCGCTCTCCAAAAACACGTAATGGATCATACTGAGCCTGGAGAGGATGTGCGCACATCAGTGGAAAGATGTTTCTATGTAGACAATTGTCTACAAAGTCTACGCACTGTTGAAGAGGCTAAGCATCTTGTGGACAAGCTCCACCACCTGCTGGCTGAGGGTGGATTTGACCTCCGTCAGTGGGCAAGTAACTGTCCTGAAATCATCTGCCATCTGCCGCGAGATTCCAGATCTGGGAGCAGTGAGCTGTGGTTCACCCAGGACAGTGCCGATCCTGAAGAAGGCACCCTCGGTTTGAGATGGTACTGCCAGTCCGATACGCTTCGCTATAAGCATGGTGAGACAAAGACCACTCAGCCGACCATGCGTAGCATATACAGCACTCTTGCCAGGCAGTATGATCCACTAGGCTTCTTAATGCCGTACACTACAAGAGCCAAAGTGTTGGTCCAGAAGCTCTGGGCCAAGAAACGTGAATGGGATGACCCAGACTTGCCAGAAGATCTACTGCAAGCATGGTTCTCATGGGAAGAGGAACTCTCACACCTATCCCAAGTCACACTGCCAAGATGCTACACCCCTAGTGAGTTTGACACCTCCTCGTGTAAAAGAAGTGTTCATGTTTTCAGTGATGCATCAGAGAATGCATATGGCTCAGTGGCATACATTCGTACAGAAGACAGCCATGGACATTGCCATGTGTCATTCCTCGCAGCTAGATCCAGGGTGGCTCCCAAGCGGCAACAGTCAATTCCCAGGCTGGAACTCTGTGCTGCCCTCACTGGGGCCCAGTTGGCAAGTGTCCTGAAGAGAGAGCTCACACTGGAGATCCATGACTTCATCTACTGGACAGACTCGACCACAGTCCTTGAGTGGATTCAATCAGAGTCTTGTAGATTCAAAGTATTCGTTGGCACTAGAATCTCTGAAATTCAAGAGCTAACAGATGCCCAAGCATGGCGCTATGTCGATACTAAAAGCAACCCTGCAGACGATTTAACTCGTGGCAAGACATTATCTCATCTTTCAGAGAGGAACCGCTGGAGCCAAGGCCCAGATTAACTGTGGCAACCAGAGTCATCCTGGCCAAGGAAACCAAATGAGATGCCACCTGACGTCCCAGAAGAGCTGCGGAAGCCAACATTCTGTGGTGCTGTTACTGCCGTGGCGGCTGACGCTAAGCACTTCTACATGGATGTTTGTCAATACAATACATTCCAGGATCTAGTGGAAGCTACCGCTCGATCCCTTCATGGGGCGGCTCAAGACACAACCTGCCCTTCAGCCGATGACTTCAGCCAAGCAGAACTGGAGGTTCTCCGACAGGCTCAGGCAGAGAGCTTTGCAGATGATGTTAATCACTTGAAGATGGGGAAAACCGTCCCAGCGGGCAGCCGGCTAGCAACCCTGGCACCAGAGTATGACTCCAACACCCGCCTTATTAGGGTAGGAGGTCGCTTCAGAAGGTGTGATGATCTGAGTCCAGAGGCCCAACATCCGGTTGTGCTAGACTCAGCACATCCAGTCACCAAATTGCTGATCAAGCATTATGATGACCAACTTCATCACCCTGGTCCAGACCGAGTGTTTGCTGAGATCAGGCGCCGCTACTGGATCCTCAGAGGCAGGGAAGCTATCCGTAAGTTCCAACACGGCTGTGCAGAGTGCCTCAAGTGGCGTGGCAAACCTGACATTCCGAGGATGGCCGATTTACCCCCCTCTAGCCTTAGACTCTTTCGTCCTGCTTTTTATTCTACGGGGATGGATTGTTTCGGCCCCTTCCTCATTAAGATAGGGAGACGGAATGAGAAAAGGTGGGGAATACTGTACAAGTGCCTTACTACGAAAGCTGTTTACATCGATCTCCTATCCAGCTTGGATGGGGACTCCTTCCTTATGTCACTCCGCCGGTTTGTGGCGCGGAGAGGGAAGCCACATGAGCTCTTGTGTGACCAAGGGACCAACTTCAAGGGCGGCAACACAGAGCTGATTGAAGCTTTCGATGCACTCCAGCCATCTCTGAAAGATCAGCTAGCCACTCAGAAGATCGAATTCCGCTTTAATCCCCCTAGTGCCCCTCACTTTGGTGGATCATGGGAGAGGGAGATACGGTCAATTAAGGCAGCATTGTACACCACTCTCGGGGCACAGATCGTGTCGGAAGAGGTGCTGAGAACGGTCTTAATAGAGATTGAAGGCATGATTAACTCTAAACCCCTAGGATATGTATCCTCTGATGTCGCTGACCCAGACCCCATCACTCCAAACTCTCTGCTCATGGGGCGGCCAGACTCCTCACTCCCGCAAGTGGTCTATCCAGAATCAGAGCTGCTGGGACGAAAGAGATGGAGGCACAGCCAGGTCTTGGCTGACCAATTCTGGAACTGTTTCATCCATCACTACCTCCCTGCACTCCAAGTCCGACAGAAGTGGCTCAAAGAGAAGGAGGACTTGTCTGTTGGAACAGTGGTCATGATTGTTGACCCTCAGGCCCCAAGGGCCCACTGGCTCATCGGAACAGTGCATGCCGTTCATCCTGGAGTGGACGGAAGAGTCAGATCGGCTGATGTTAAGGTTAAGGACCGGACTTACCACCGACCTGTGGCCCGACTCATCAGGCTACCAGCCCTCCCTTTGGACGACACCTAGATGGCCTTTCAGAAGCAAATCTGTATAACAGATTTGGGGGCGGCTGTACAAAAGGCCAGTGAATATTGCCCTCAAACTGTATTGTTCACTATTTCAGTATGCTTATTTAAGTCAGCAGTACTTTAGTCAGGCACTTTAATTGACTGCTCATTCATGTCACCATGACCCACAAGCCAGGTGTGGTCAATTAGTACCTGCTGTTTGATCAGTGCCTGCTGCCTGCCTAGTGGCCTCATTCTTTCTCTTGAGTTCACTGTGAGAGGAGCTAGATGTTTAAGCTCAGTACCAAGAGAGTTTTATGTTTTCTACTTGGACATTGTTTTTTGTGTTAGTGTGCGTGCAACTAAGTGTGAGTACCATTGTTCAGTGCTGTATCATTATTATTCCACTGTTTAGTTGAATATGCTGCTAACCCAATTATGTTTGTATTGTGAAGATAATGCATAAGCCATGTGCTGCAAATGTTTGTTGTATTTAAGCACTGCTACTCCCTTGACCAACGTAAATGTTGTTTTGAATGTTTACTTGCATTAATATCCCAAGTATATTTCTGATAATTCTAAGTTGTTAATTGTTCAATTAGTCAGATTTGTGAATGCCCTGTATTATTTTTCTTTGATCTTTAGAACCACACATATGTAACACATCAGGGTGGTGAATAATTGATGTGGGTGTGAAGAGGAAATAAATCCCTTTGAACGGACGTCGTTGTTGTGTCTTGACTGGACACACTGTGGAGGTTGCCATCGGTTGAGTAATCAGCCCACCAATATTTAATTATTCGAGTACAATTCTTTACACGTTGCGTTATGCATCCAACAGATGGAGCTGTGCTAAAGGGAATGTCAATGTCAATGAATGATCCATATATAAGGCGCACTGGACTATAAGGCGCACTGTAGTTTTTTGAGAAAATTAAAGGCTTTTAAGTGCGCCTTATAGTCCGGAAAATACGGTATATATATATATATATATATATATATTTTTTTTTTCCGTTCTTTCTAACCCATTTTTCACCCAGTGCCAATTGTCTATGTAATCCTGGGCTCTGCTCTCCCTCTGCCGCGCCTGGGGAGACAACGGACCGACCTCATGCTTCCTTCAATGCATGAGTAGTCCAAGTTGTTTCTTTTCACCTGACAGTGGGGATTTCCCCGGGATGGACGTAGCGCGCGGAAGGAACACGTTATTCCAACCAGTTCCTTTCCCCTCCATCAAGCGCCCCGGCTGGCCAGGGGAAGGCATTATTGAGACCAGGATTACTGCATATTTTTGTGAGGGTATCAACCCTAGGAAACACGGGGAGAACATGCAAACTCCACACAGAAAGGCACTATCGCCAACCCCACCTAGGGTGTGGGCACTGATGACGCGGAAGGAGAAACACGCCCCCAGCACCCACAGCGTCCCCCGGCGGGAATCGAACCCAGGACCTTCTAGCTGTGAGGCGAAGCGCTAACCACTGTCTTTGTTATATAAACCATATGCTGGACACTTCTTCATACAGAGAGAACTACACACACTTGATTCTTTGATATTATATTAAATATATATATATATTTACAATAATGCCTTGGGCCATGTTGGATGTTGTGTTTCGTGGTGCTTTTCGTGGTCTTATACAGTGTATATACTTTTAAAGTTTTAAAGCAAAATACCTTATCTTTCTTCAGACTGGCAATGGTGTGTTTGTGTTTTTATCTACAGTAAAAGGTCATTCCTGCATATCTTATAATGCCCTGAAAAAGTGACACTTGCAGATTATGATATTATGACTATTCCTAGTTCAGGCTGAGGTGTTTGTAGCGTGCTGAAGGTACAAGCTGTGAATTTAAAGTAACCCATTGTTAAGTCTATGATGTCGGACTCTGTTGATATCACTATCAAATCCTGAGTGTTAAAGGCCAATTCCACACTAAATAACATCTAGGCTCAATTTCCTACTTATATTGATCCCAAATGACTGTCCATGGGGTCTATTAGGCAGAAATGCCCCTGTCGTCCTGTTTCCCCAGCAGACGCCAGCAGCCCTCATAGCATAGAGTGGAGCCCATGAGCCTATTTCTACTTTCTTCTTTTTTTCTTGAATCTGTAATTAGTTAAGTAGCAATAGAGTGCCTCATAGCACTCCATGTGGACAGTCATTTGGGATTCAATATAAGTGGGAAAATGAGCCTAGGTGTTATTTAATCCAGAGTTGTCCTTTAATTTAACAAATGTAACCATATGAACGTGCAAGGCTCCATTTGGAACACAGATGATTATTGTGTGGGCAACATTTCCATTCTGTTGTACTTGATTATAGTTTTTAATGGGAGTTTTTGCATTGCAATTATGGCTATATTGCTGCCCTTCTTGGCCAGGACTATTGTAAAAGAGATTTTAACCTCAGTGTTGCTAATCTTGTTAAAACTAATGGATAAAGTGGTACATTTACATGCACTGCTTTTCTTCCTACCATTGGAGCACCGTGATAATACAGAGGTTAGGTAATCTAGCCTATAGGTCTAATCACCTCAGTAAATATTGAATTTAACGATAGGTGACACTTAATAACCCAATCCAAAAGCTACTTAAAACACTATTTGTCCGATTTTCTTTTTCTTTGCAGGAGGACATTTCTATTCAAAGTATAATATTGCACATGCAGGGATATGTGAGGTGGGAAATGTATTATCACTATGAATTGGTGTCTGGCTTTCTGGCTGGCTGGCTCTCCCAGTTGTCCATCGGTCTAACCAGGCTTTTCATCCCTTTGTGCAGCCAGCAGAGTTGAAATGTCACTGGGAGTATAAGGAATGATCCAGCTCATGGAGTGGGTCAAATGAGCTATTGAAATATTAAAGTGATGATAAAAGCTTTAAGGTCTCCCCAGAATGGTAAAAGTCATGTTTAATGCCCAGAATCTGGTGAAATGGGCGAGACTTCGCACGTTTTTTTCTTCTTCTCCAATTATGCATAATGCATCCTATGTGGTAATTATTAAAGGTCATAAGAATTCAACACACAACGTGTGTAAGGTTTAGTCCGTTGGCAGCAGAGGGCCTGCAGCCATCAGACAGAAGCAGTAATCAAGCTGTGCATGTAATTGGACTGCGATCAGATGGTTGCCCTATTGAATTACACAGCAAGGGAAAGCGCAGGCTGTTCTTCCTGAGAAGACTGAGATCATTTGACGTGTGCAACAGTATGCTACAGATGTTCTACCAGTCTATTACGGCAATAACGTGCTGGGGGGGGGGACAGAGCGGGTGACACATATGATAACCTTTGATGAGTAGTACTAAAAGTATTACTGTGTTACAACGTGACACTTGTAGCATTGATTGTTCTCGACACTTTATATATATATTTTTTTTACCTACGTTTACGACTGCTCTATAATTTTGATTCTTCATTTTGGCGTAGTTTTTCGCTGTACACAACAGTACTTTTTTCTTTTCATACTTCCCTGTAAGGGCCGAAGCATACTCCAGTTTTATAGCCGAATGTATTTCGGTTTGGTTCGGGGAGTCACAAAATCACCGAACAGCCGAAGTACCCCCCCCCCCCAGAGCCCGGAACCAGAGCCCCTGGTTGTCCCAGGTTCGATTCCAGGCCAGGGTAGCAATGTTGATGTGTGTCCCTTAGCAATGAAAGAAGGAGAGGCTCGCAACACCGTTTATTGGTTAATAAACTTGCCTGGGAGCCCTTGACGGTGTTGCGAGCCTCTCCTTCTTTCATGTACGTATTTTTTGCTCAGCACCCGGAGAATTTTTTACAAGATGTGCGTGCTACTTGATTCTTTCTGTCCCTTAGCAATCACTTAATCCTTAATTGCTCACATGCTCCTTGTGGGCAGCGATAATACTGAATTTCCCTCGCGGGAGGAAATAGGTATCTATCATTATTATTATCAGTTGAAAAGTTGTCAAAGTGGTTTTGCAAATTTAGTTTAGTTTGTATTTTTTGAAAAGGTTTAGTTTTTTATTTGTTTTTTGTAGTTTTTGTGATAGTATTTTTTGTTATTATTGTAACTAGCCCTTACCCGTTCAAAGATATGAGCTCCAAAATGATGTGCAGTGTGTGGGTTATGGGATGTGCACTGTGCATACAGTATATGAGGGATGGAAAGTAACTTTAACTGGTGCTTGCATGATAATATGTAGGAGCATCAATGTAAGAAATACCCGTTTCGTTTAATGGCTACAGAGACATATATAGATATGCCTCAAGCTAGATGCAGAATAGATATAGATACACCATAAAAATGCTAATATACAGCATATGATTTGTGAAAGTGACAAACGGGCTTCACAGTTATGTTAGGTGTGTTCATATGCTAATGGTGATGCGATTTCAGATCAATTGCTCCAGCCACTGAGGAGAAACGCCTCAAGCTAGATGCAGAATAGATAATAGATACACCATAAAAATGCTAATATACAGCATATGATTTGCGAAAGTGACAAACGGGCTTCACAGTTATGTCAGGTGTGTTCATATGGTGATGCGATTTCAGATCAATTGCTCCAGCCACTGAGGAGAAACGCTGTTTCAGACAGACAGACAGACAGACAGACAGACAGACAGACAGACAGACAGACAGACAGACAGACAGACAGACAGACAGACAGACAGACAGACAGACAGACAGACAGACAGACAGACAGACAGACAGACAGACAGACAGACAGACAGACAGACAGACAGACAGACACTCACTCACTCACTCACTCACTCACTCACTCAGACATTCGCAAAATTATAGTATAGATAGGGGTGAGATTCAAAAATAGAAAAACAACCCGATCTACAAGCTAACAACGGTTACTGATCTGCTCTATGGTTTTAGGTTATATCGCTTCTTTTCTAAAGCCTCATTTTATTTCAGTTAGCTAAAATATGCTTTGTCAACTTTTGTTTTTGTGTTTTCCGTTGGTTTTAGTTAACTATAATAATAACCCTGGCCTGGTATACTGTAAACTGAAACACAATATCCGTTGACACGCACACCAACCAACGGAACAGCACTTGGAGAACCTCCAAGTTGTTGTTCAGTTATAGTACATAATGCAGGTAGAAAATGGCCTTCCAAATGTCACAACTTTATTGGACAGAATCAGCGTTCCGAATGACCATATTTGCAGAGGCAGCAAACTGCCTCCAGTCTGCCAGCGCCAAAGATAAAGAGCCGTAGGAGCACCACCTCATTTCCAAGGATAAGATAAGCCAAAGTGGATGGAGCAAACAACAATTCTGAAAAGCCAAGTGCTATCTCTTCATATTACTCGCTGCAATGAGGGGCTGGTTTGAGAGAATGTGTGTGTGTGTGTGTGTGTGTGTGTGTGTGTGTGTGTGTGTGTGTGTGTGTGTGTGTGTGTGTGTGTGTGTGCGTGTGCGTGTGTGTGTGTGTGTGTGTGTGTACTGTATATACTGTATATATCGTCGTTGTCGGGTGGAAGCCTTGTATGTCCAAAAACAATTTAAAATACTGAAAACCCACCCCAAAACCTCCTAACTCCAAAATGTTCATTTTCTGGAAAATGAGCTCAAGTGGAGTTAGGAGGTTCCGACCGAAGGGCTTTTTACTACTTTTCATTGGTTCAATTATTTTAACCAACACATAGATATAAAGGGTGTTCAATAGCACAGATTTATGAAAAAAAGAGAGGGCCATTCGGGTGGAGTTAGCTCAGAAAATTGTGGAGGTTTACACTCAGATGTAAAGGGTGTTCAATAGCCCTGATTTATGCCAAAACAATCAAAAACCTCAAAAATGGAGTTAAGAGGTTTTGGCCAGACAGTGACTGACGATATATACTGTGTTTTCATTCAGTGCAATGACCTGCTCGGGTGAAAATGGCTAGAAATAAGTCATGTTGATCTTGGTCTATGGCCATTCTGTCAAACACAAGCAGCTCAAATGGGATTTTTTCATTAAGGGGACATGACCACAGGTCTTTCTGTTGCCATGCAAACATCGAACAAACACATAACGGTTGTTGCTTAGCAATGAAAGCATCATAGCCAGGTGTTGAAAAATGAAAAGCCCAGTTGAACTAACTGGCTGAATGAATGCACCAAAAAGTCTCACTGGTATTGCACCTATTGAATTTTCCCGGTGTGAAACATTGTTATGTTAAATATTTCCACACCAAAATGTAACAGATGATTGATAAAATTCAGATTCCTTCCTTCTTCTGTGCACAGCTTTTATGCCGAGGTGAGCATGGCAAGGAGAAAGAGACAGACAAACGACGAGGACTGTTTGTCAGTTTTCCCCAATGCACAACAATCGTACATGATTTTTCATGAGGGCTTCTGCCATGTTTCCTGACACCTCGTATCTATCATTTGGCTTTCCACATGCTCTCTAGCAATAATCTCACTGCATAGGCTGTCTATATTTAGTTCATTCAATGTCATGTAAGGGCACACAGTAATATTCTCAATGTAAGCATAATGTGCATAGATTCTAAACATTGCCAAGACCTCCTACTGTACTGTACTGTACTGTACAGTAGGTGTACGTCATGCAGACACGTAAAATTACTGTCCAAGATTGTTCCTTACATTTGGAAGGCTGTAATGTAGTTCACAGATATACAGTAAGAACATGTTTCAGTGCTGTCCCATTCAACCACTCTCAATTAGACATAACATCCTTACATGTGCTTCATGCTCACCTGGGTGAAGTCTTTGCTCCTTGCTCCTTCCCTTTCTCCTTGCCCTGTGTCATACAATGGATGGCATGTGATGGACGAACTGCACTCAAAACTCATCTTTTGTGCTCTTTCATGTTATCGTGGTGCTGAAATGTATAGCGATGTTGTTTTTGCCAAACTAGTGAAGCTACCCATCTACATCTATATTACGAAAGCTATATTATTTCGTAGGTAGTGAGAAGTAGGAGGAAACATTAAAGAGAAGTTAAGCACTTCCATTTCTCAGAGCATGTCAGAGAACATAAAAGTGGTTACAGAATTGGGCTGACTAATGCCGGCCAATGAGATGTTTAGTAAGTTGCAGTCAGTATAGTATGATTTAATATGCTGTGGTCCGACATAAAGTGTTTCACATGACATCTGTAAAAAAAGGAAATGCAAAGACACTGACAGTTGAATAACACAGTGAGCAGGGGGTTCCGTATCAATCAGTCCACGTCACTCATCCATCTGATTCGACAATGGTGACAAGCATGATATATGAGCACGGTCCAATCGTTGGGGTGATTGATAATTGCTGTATTGTGGCTGCCTGCCTGCCATCTCTGCTGTGGCCTGCCAATTCATCAGGCATCACAGTCAGATTGGACTGAAGACTAATGTCTGTGACTGTCTGTGACAGGCAGGCCACAGCTACACAACATGCACGTTCTGCCTCAGCTAGACAATAAGCTGCTTGGAAATGCCTTGTTAGTGAGATGACAATCCAACTCCTGACACTATGAGGAAGAAAATAAATCCTTGAAAAGTCCCTTTATTATTCCCCCCCCCCCCCCCTCCCTCCCCCCAGAAGCCTGTGCCTGTGTCACAAGCCATTCAAGGTGAAATTGGGCGCTGTAGAAACATTATTTTGTAGATGGGAAAGTGGTCAAATCTGAGAATCCAATCAGTCACTATCCTCAGGGCCTAAGACAGGTCGAGGAGTCTGAGTCTGACTCCAGAACATGAACACTTCTCTCTCAAAGGTATAGGGATTAGAGAAGTGAAACTGTGCTGTGATTAAAATTTACAGGCAAGAGCAGATGAATATTATGAATGAGCGATTATTTGCACGGTCAAATTGATCGATAGCAATACGATACTGTTATTGCAATCCACGTTTCCAGTAGGGTTTACCTGTAATACACTAACTATGATGATATTACCTCATTTACCAGTTAGACGCCTAAGGGCAAAAAGCGAGGTCGCGCCATATGTCTTGGCCATCTGTCTTGGCCATATACTGTAAACTGTATGGATTCTGTTAGTCCTAACAGGGCATCATCTGGGATACAATCCATTTTATGCCCATATATGGAGATCCCTAACAGAATCCCTTTTATGCCCATATATGGAGATCCCTGCTCTGAGTATCTGATATCACTGTGATGTCACCTGTTTAAGCCCATATATGGAGATCCCTGCTCTGAGTATCTGACATCACTGTGATGTCACCTGTGATGTCATGTCACAGTGATGTGTCAGGGGAACCACAGTGTCAGGCGTTAAACCTATGGTCGCAATTAAGCCTACTGTTGCACATTAGTTACACAACAATGTAAACGTAGTACTTTTATTTAACATTTTTCCAATTTGTCGTCCCTTTCAAAAGCTTCCCCAAGCACTGATGGAATCTCCAGCCTTCATCATCACAAAATACTTTTTCGGCTTCACATTCAAAAAATAATGTGAAGCCGAAAAAAATAAAACATTGGCTAAAACAAATTATTCATACCTTAATGAATGAACTGATGCTGAAATGAAATGTGATGAACACTAGGGATGAAAACTACTTTTGTGGGCCGGTCAAGTTATTAAATGCCAGGGCCAAATCTTTGTATTATAAATTCTATTACCTTACTGTATTATGTCCTGTATATGTTGGACATTGTTAGCACAGTCTGGTGGAGTCTGCCACACTGCACATACTGTATATGAGCGATCTCTTTTCTCTAAATATCGTTCTAATAAAGCAGAAACGTCTCAAATACAGATTTTGACGTGTTCTTATAATTATCTTATATATACATTCCTTCAAAAGCCGCATCCCACTTCCACGCCCCCTTTACATCGACTTCTATTCATAGGTAGTCGTCTAGGACGTAAGGAATACCGCCCCTAACTCTATGCCGTCCGCTGATTCGCCATGGTGGCAGCATGGGGCCAGCCAATAGAATAAATCTTCCGCACTCCCAGGCTATGGGATCAGTGCAAGGCTATGGGATCAGTACAGTAACACTTAATATCCAGCAAGCAATAGACATTAAACAAATTCAAGCTTAGCCATCTTTCAAATAAGAGAGAAGCCCCTGTAACCATACTGTTCTGCTTAGAAGCCCCTGTAACCATACTGTTCTGAAGGACAATAACTTATAGGCTAAAAAAATTACTTTTTTAGACAAGATCCAAATAGGACGTTTTTCAGCTGTTAGATTTATGACAGTTTGACATTGTTAAGCAGTTGTTTTTCTCTCGCAAAGTCCCTCACTTAAGTCAATTGTTTAGCTGCTGTTGTGCTGTAGAGCCGGGAGCACAACCGTGAGCTGTGTACTGCAGGGGATCTTCCTTGGGCTATTAGGGGGAGGGCCGGGGGTGTGAACACATCGCTCTACACTTCCACCGCACAAACGGAAAGTTACAGTACAGTCGCGGCTACAAGAAGAGCATCATCAACACTCTTTTTCTTCACCAGTGACAATGACGACCATGAGCCCAACTACAGCACAAAAAGGTAGGCCCCTACTGCCAATTTCTTTCTGTAAAAAAGTACACGCGCTGCTGCTGTCTCAGTGTGCATGTCCCCACTGTCCCACTATCTGCTCTCTAACTACAACGGCACAATGTTTTTACTTAGGTAAACCCTCCCATGGCCTACTGTACTCGATCCTATCCTCTTACGCTATGAACAACAACGTGTGTACAAGAAATTACCTAAAACAAACAACATCTGTGTAGAAACGACAAAAACATTATTTTAAACATCGCAGACACCGTTTTCTATAGGTCACGATTCGCTGTATAACACCAACGGCAGCGTCCGTTCATGCTGCGAGTGGAAAAGTACTGAAATGTGTCTACTTAGGTAAAAGTACTCTGTTACAAGTAAAATGTGTGTGTTTGAGTGTGTTACTTGAGTAAAAGCACAAAAGTAGTCTCTGTGTGCATGTCCCCACTGTCCCACTATCTGCTCTAAAACTACAACGGCACAATGTTTTTACTTAATAGGTAAAAGTACTCTCCCTGGTAAAAGTACTCTCCCTCCCATGGCCTACTGCACTCGATCCTATCCTCTTACGCTATGAACAACAACGTGTGTAGAAGAAATTACCGAAAACAAACAACATCTGTGTAGAAACGACATAAACATTATTTAAAACATCGCAGACACCGTTTTCTATAGGTCACGAATCGCTGTATAACACCAACGGCAGCGTCCGTTAATGCTGCGAGTGGAAAAGTACTGAAATGTGTCTACTTAGGTAAAAGTACTCTGTTACAAGTAAAATGTGTGTGTTTGAGTGTGTTACTTGAGTAAAAGCACAAAAGTATTACCAATGCCAAAATACACTTAAAGGGAACAAAAGTGAATAATACAGCTCTAAAGGCCCATTCCCACTGGGCCAGATAACATTACAAAAAAATCTCTTTCTCCAGATATTTTTCCATTCAAAGTGGATGGTAGATACAGATAAAAACAATGTGTACCACAGATATTTGCCACAGATACTTTTATCTGTGGCAAATATATATATTTTTTTATCTGTAACTACCATCCACTTTGAATGGAAAAATATCTGGAGAAAGAGATTTTTATAATGTTATCTGCCCCAGTGGGAATGGGCCTTTAGCCTCTTTGCCCCTGCTTTGTGTACAGGCTAGCCAACAGTCCTGTACACCCAGTGTTTGTATCAGACTCCAAAAAATCACCAGAACACAGGACATTACAGGGGTGTGGGCAGTGCATGGAATCTCACAGATAAATTCACTGGCAGTAAGTAGTGAATATTAGAACAGATGGGTCTTCATTTATCAAATCAAATTCTGTACACCTACTTTTTGCATTTTAATTGCTGATATTGTACCCACCCTTTTCCAATGTGAGTCAAGCAAGCATAATCAAAAAAAAAAAAAAAAAAAAACATTCATCAGAACACGGATCTACAAAAGGTTTTTGGTGGGAGGACCTCCAGACCCCCGTTTGGGGAGTAAAAGTAGTAAAATGTGTGAAAGCTGAATATTATATTCTATATTTAATACAAAACAAAGGGCTGTAATAACCGTGTGTGTGTGTGTGTGTGTGTGTGTGTGTGTGTGTGTGTGTGTGTGTGTGTGTGTGTGTGTGTGTGTGTGTGTGTGTGTGTGTGTGTGTGTGTGTGTGTGTGTGCGCGTGTGTGTACCTTCACACAGCCTACAACATCTTTCACCAGCTGAAGCTTTGCTTTCTTGCCTCCTCACAATAGGCCTATGACATACAACTTTGCTACATTCTTTTTATTTTGGATGTTAAACACATCTTTACTGCTACTGTTAGACAAACATATCTTTTCTTACTTGTATGGTGTCAACCTACCCCCTGCTGTTTGGTGCCTCTAACACATTCCTTCTGGCCTGACATCCCTCCCCCCTTCTACTGTATATCTAAGTGAATACAGGTCTGTTTGATAGTCCAGTAATGACACCTTCACACAGCCCAAATTACAATGATCTTAAGTAACAAAAATATGTACAGGTGAAAACCGTTTGCATGCATCAAAATATGTACAGGTGAAAACCGTTTACATGCATCAATGTTACGTGCAGGCAGAGCACGCACACACACACACAGCAACATCTCGATATTCCGACGGCCTAAAAGTCAGACGGCACGGAGATCCGAATCCGATGTCCCAGAGAGAGATGTCCCCTCCCCCTCATGCGCAGAGGTTGGCATGATTAAAATAATTCTCTTAACTTGAAATATTAATTCTAAAAAAACATTGTTTTGAACAAATATGTGCTACCTGACAGTGTTGGAACTTCAGTGAACTTTAGGTACGTCTTCCTAATTGACCAAATCCTGTTGCAGACCTGTTATTTCTCAATATTCATAGATGATGCTACACAAATACTCTTACCTTTTCGTATAACTACATGCTACCTTCAGCTCCTGTAACTTTGCCTATTTTTACACAATACTCTATTATACTCTTATTTCATGTTAGCCATTACATCCTCAAATAAACTTGCCTACAGCAAATAATATCCTACAGCAAATAATATATATTCTTTACAGACTTGACCATGTTACACACAACGCCGCCGCAGCGTGACTGTGAGGGCCGCGCAACGGCCCGAACTCTAGATTTGAGCGGCCCGAAGGGCCGCGAAATTCTAGTAGTGTATAATTGCTCACCACCTTAGACAATAGACATCCTCTCCATCCAGCCAGCCTGCCACTGTGAGCCTACACTCGATCCCCTTCATCCTCTCTGTTAATGAGGTGAGGATATGTTCACGTTCTAACTGTTCCTTGGTGATTGACTGCCAATTTTCTATTCCTCGCGCCTCAGATAGGGTCTGTTATTAAGCAAATGAGTTGGCGCTCCGGTGGGCTTTGCCATCAGATAGCCATGACTGAATGTTAATGACGGTGTTGTTGGAGCGGGAAGGAAGCAATGTGGAGGGAGGCTGCCATGCATGACAAACTGGTACGTACATGTGCCCTTTGCCCTTCTGCCCGCTGGAGGTCACCCACTCCACGCCCTTGGACTCCTAACTCCCATGTGTGTACGTACGCAAGCTGGGAGAACAGAAGGCACCAGATGTTTCATGGGCTCTATAGGGCCAACGGCATCATTAATCAGGGCGGGTAAAAGGTGTCCCGAGTTTACTTGTCTCATCCAGGGGCTACTTACTTGCATATTTTATGGCACTGATGTACACGTACCACCAGCAAGGTAGATGTATAGGGTACGATACATTAGCCAGCAATATGGCTAACTGAGAATCAGTACAAGCATAAATCAGTGGGGTTGTGCCTGACATTTAGAATTAGATACCTGATTAGGCCTCAGAACAATGCCACGCAGCTGTCTCACAGTAGGGGAGGAGTGTACCTTGACTGCATTATATTCCCTTTTAACTTTTGTAGCTGGCATTATGGTAATGGTTGAGTGATTAAAAGTAGCAACACAAAAGGGCATCAGAGCTAGGCTTGGGGAGGCCCACGGTGGTTTGCTATGCTCCAGTCTATCTGGAAGTCATTGTACAGGGCCGGATTGAGACTTTTCAGGGCCCCAGGCTCGGACCACTCTTCGCATCCTCAGCTTTTCTACATCAGGACCATCGCCTGGTATGGGAACTGCACCGCCCCCACCAGAGAACGCAACACAGGGTAGTGCCGATGGTTGGCATAGCTGGGGCGACATAGCTGAATGGTTAGGGAGCCTGCCTGGGGAACCAGAGCCCCTGGTTTTGTCCCTGGTTCCATTCCAGGCCAGGGTAGCAATGTTGATGTGTGTCCCTGAGCAAGACTCTTAACCCTTAATTGGTCATGCGGTCCTTGTGGGCAGCGAATCACCTGGGTTGGGCTGAAAATACTGAATTTCCCCCATGGGAGGAAGTAGGTAACTATTATTATGATTATTATTGGTGGTCAGAGGTGAGCTTCCCAACCTCGAGGACATGATATGCGACAAGTGGTCATCACCCCAGCCACAACCTGTTCAAATTGTCTGCCAGCAAGCAGACAAATCCGCTGTAAAGCTGCTGAACAAGCTGTCACCATGTCAGTCTTGGTGACACAGGCCATTACAGTGGCACTATCACTTATAGAGTGTGATACTTAGGGTTGGGGACGGTAACCGCCGTACCGCCGTACCGCGGTATACCGAGGTATACCGAGGTCTACCGCGGTGTCAGTGTGCTTACCGCGGTAAAAAAAGACAAAAAAAGTATATTTTTTATTGGAAAACAAGCGAGTTTTAAAACAGGGGATAAGCGAGGACCGCATGCGCTCCATGCCGCTCTGCTCTGGGCCGTGTACCACATGTTTGGAAGCCACATACGTCACTCGGAGACACAGACCTGCAAAGCCTGGGCAGGCAGCAGCCTCGTAGTATAGAGGAGTACAGAGCAGCGTAAACTTTCTCTGTAATCCACACGACACAAGGATGTTAATACATACCTTGTGTTGTGGCAGTTTCTTTTTTATGGCGGAGCGCGGGCCGCGTGGACTAAAACCGAAAATGAAACTATTTTACTTTTTCCACCGCGTCGCGCGTTGTGCCCCGTCCGGCGGCGCGTCTGCGATTTTATAACCTTTTGTGTCAAGGCTTGTAACTAAAACCTGTATATAGCAGCACTCAATCACTGCGATTTGAGAGTTGAGACGTGACGTGAGTTTACAGAATGACTGTACACGATCTGACTACCCGTCCTCTTCTGGTCTGTTACTATGGTGCACAAATCTAAAAGCTCAGAACGCATCGCGGATGCGATGTGTTGTGAGCTTGTAGATCTGCTCCTTTCAAAGCCAGACCCGCTGTGCTGTACGGAGAAGTATAACTCGGGCAGTCAGGCTGTGGAGAGGCGACTTTTGGGAAGATGATTTCCCCTTTAATGAAATTAACTCATTAATAGCAGCGCTCACTTCACACTGGGTGTGATTCTTTTATATTGTTGTTGCTTTGAAATTTGTCTTAGATAGATAGATAGATAGATAGATAGATAGATAGATAGATAGATAGATACCTTTATTATCCCAAGGGGGAAATTCAGTTGTCCAGTAGAAGCACAGCAGTATACAGTTATTTACAAAGTTACAGAGACGTAATGTAAGAAAAGATAGATAAGAGGGAAAAAAACAAAAAAACAAAAAACAAAGACAAGAGCAGTACAGTACCAATAAAGAGAAGGTGCATCAATAGAGGGGGCGAATAATATATAAGTATATATACATAAAGTGTCTTGCAAAAGAGACCATAGCAGTCAATGCTAGTTAGTGCAAACAAGTATCTCACTGTCATTGTTAAATAAAGCAAAAATACTCAGAAACTACCAACACAACCTAATAGTGCAATGTCAAAAATCAGTGCGAAAAAAGAAGAAACTAGGAAGCGTGTCACTGCAAGACGCACATGAGCACTCTTCCTGGACGGTCCTTAGAGGTCAAAGTCAATACAGCAATAGTTCCTTAGAGGTCAAAGTCAATACAGCAATGGTTCCGTCAGTCTAAGTTAGGAAGGGAGACCTTTTCAAGTGTCCGTTATGTGTCTCGTTGTACAGCTTAAGGGCAGCCGGTACAAAAGATTTTCCTAATCTCTCACATCTCCGTCCTGGGTAGGTAAAGCGGTCGTTTCCTCTCTTACTCCAGTAACTGGTGATCTCTAGATGGAGGGGGTGGGAGGAGTTCTCCAAGATGGAATCTAGCTTCCTCGCTGTGCGCACCCTGGTTACTTCCTCCACCCCCTGCAGAGAGGACCCAACGACAGAGCCTGCTTTCTTCACCAGTCTGTTTAGGTTAAACGTGTCACCTGCTCTGTTGTTGCCACCCCAGCATGTTATACCAAAAAAGAGGACACTTGCCATGACAGACTGATAGAACATCTGTAGCATCCTATTGCACACCCCAAACGATCTCAGTCTTCTCAGGAGGAACAGCCTGCTTTTCCCCTTGCTGTGAATCGCCTGCGCGTTGTCCGACCAGTCCAGTGAACTATTCAGGTGTACTCCGTCTTACGGTTATCTTTATGTAACTGCAATTCGTGGAACTCTTTTACACCTGTAAACTTGTGATGTGACAATAAACTCCCTCTGGTGCTCAAATTAATTAGGTTTCTCCTTTTGATATACTGTTATTGCTCTGTATATCTTGCCCCCATGCATTGCACTACAGTGTTTTACTGTATAAAGCTAACTTTATTTTAAATCCTCAGTGTAAAGTGTAAAGCCTTTTTGCCTCTGCGCACTGCAAGTCAGTTTTCTCTTCTCATGTCTTTGTTTGCTTGGTGAAAGAGAAACAACCAGCAAAGGAGTTTAACTTGGTTTTGTGACTAATCAAAAATACAGATTGTATATCTTTTAGGTTAATTGCTCTGTTTGAATAGTTGACCTCTTTTTGCCGGTTTGAATGAATACTTTCATCATAATCTCCTGTGTGCAAAACGTAAAAAGAACTAGAATCCGGGGCGTAAAGCCCGAATTTAAGAGAACATTTCTTAATTTGCTGAGAGAGAGTTAAAGGGATATTCCACTTTCAAAATAACTTTTGGTAATTTTATCGTCTAATCAGGCTTTTGGGAACACCCAGGTCAGTTTTTGAATTTCTTCATTCAGTATTTAGATATTTGATATTCATTTCCCCCCATTTTCCCACTTCCAGGACCTTCCTATACAAAACCATTATAACTTCAAACTCCATTTTAACCATGATAGAATTTCCTTTTTTCTGGTGACTCCTGACACCCTCCGAATACGTGAGCAGGCCGTGTTTTTTCGATAACATTTTTCATTGATTTCTATAAATTGTTTGGGGAAATGAAAATTATTAAATACAATAAAAGATTATAAAAAAAGAAATGAAAAAAGTTATCAAAAGAACACGGCCTGCTCATATATTTGGAGGGTGTCAGGAGTCACCAGAAAAAAGGACATGTGTTTTCATTGAATCTATCATGGTTAAAATGGAGTTTGAAGTTATAATGGGTTTGTATAGGAAGGTCCTGGAAGTGGGAAAATGGGGGGAAATGAATATCAAATATCTAAATACTGAATGGAGAATTTCAAAAACTGTCCTGGGTGTTCCCAAAAGCCTGATTAGACGATAAAATGACCAAAAGTTATTTTGAAAGTGGAATATCCCTTTAATAAAGTATTCAATCATCAATCAATCAATAATGACATGAAATAAACTGGTAACAGTCAAACAAATCAAGGGGAAATACACAGACGTTTAGAATGTATGTAACAGGTATGTAATGTAATGTTACTTACAGGAAGGAGACCTGTTTCCTGAAGTCTTGAATTCCATTAATCTCAGTGCTTTTAGTCCATGGGCCATACGAGATGTCGGTATCTGCAAGGTGGCAAAGGTTACCATGCATTTTTGAAAAGCTCTATATCTTTAGATTATATTATGATAACCCTTTCTGAGACACAGCTAAATTGGTGTTATTAAAGGGGAAGACCACCCATTTTCTGTGTTGCCTAGAACTGGAGGATTGATTTTGGGGTTTGTATTGTAAAGTACAATGTGTGATGTCATCAAGTTGTACTTTACAATACAAACCCCAAAATCAATCCTCCAGTTCTAGGCAACACAGAAGGGGGGGTACTTTTTTCTATTTCCACACAACTCCTCTAAGGTATATTAATGACACAGTTCAATATTGAAAATGGGTGGTCTTCCCCTTTAAGTAGCATAGCATATGATGCTTTAAGTAGCATATGAGGGGTCAAACTAGGGTATTTTCATCATGAAAAAACCCTAGTTTGATCCCTCATATACTACTTAAAGCAGATAATTTCTTTTTTCCCCCCTGTATAGTAAAGTTAATGGGACACCAACTCTAGCGGTTGATAACACCAATTTAGCTGTGTCTCAGAAAGGGTTATCAAACATGGTTTGATAAAACATGGTTGGTGTTTAAATCTAGAGATTAGTGGTTACATGTGAAACATTTGTAGAGGAGGCCCACTTCTTTAGATAGCACATCAGATTGTATTCAATTCTACAAGCCCTGCCTAGGGGTAGGAAAACAAAAAACAGCTCCTTTGCGGAAATATTCCCCATTTAATGGATGTGTTGGAGCTTGCATGAAGGGAGGGGGGAGGGGGGGGGCTACCTTTAATACAATTAAAACAGACATTATTCTAAAACCTGGGGGAGTCCAGTGATATTGCCTCACATGTTAGCACTCTGCAGCACTGTTAGATTTCACTGAATAATTCTGAAATAATGGCAGTGTAAATATATTACGATTGATTCTGCATTGCAGATTTCATCATTAATATCTCGCATTGGATTATGCAAAAGAAACTGGACCTGAGGACATGCTCCTTGGAGTAGACTTCTGATCTAGGCAGGCGGAATTTATCAGTCCAATAGAAATTAATGTAAAATCCCGTCCAATATTTGAGATAAACTATAAAGCAGCAAAGTGTACGGTAATGTGCGGGAGCGTGCAGGAATTGAATAAGTATTTCCAGCTCAGTTTTTGTCATTGTGGAGAAATCTTCCTTGAATTAATTTCAAGGAGCCATGTACACTGCAAATTCTAACTGACTGCTGAGAATAGCCCACTGCTGCCAAGTCAGACATGAATTAAATAACATACATTAACAGCTGACACAGTTCTCTGGGACGTGGAAATGAGGGCAAAATGAGTATAGCATCAGTGACTGACTATTTCGTCCTTTTGCTTCATTCTACTCTCTGTCTTGCCCTTACATTACTGTCTTATGGCTATTCAACGATGCATTTTTCAATTAGAAATTAATTATTTAGCTAGCTATCTCAGTTCACTGTCAAACCTAGCCACTCTGACATCTTTCACCACTCACTCGGTTATTAGGCTCATTTTGCTCACGGGCTAGACAACGTTAAATAGAAACACACCCGAGACCGCTGAGTCTGCAAATCAGAGGGGGTCCTCCAGAGGTACGGAGTACCGGGGACAACAAGTGACAAGTTATTGCCATTATATCCCTTTTATCCTTTTCACTGTGAGTGAGTCATCTGAATCACATCCATGCTCTGCCCTGCCCCGAAAGTTCAAACATTTCATCACCAAGCGAAGCCAGCAAGTGTAGAGTGCAAGCAATTATAGACCCGTAAGCCAGAGAGAAGCCAAAACCAGAGGGACCCGGGCGGCTTATTGCGAAATATCAGTGGGTTCAAACCAAGGGTGAATGTTACATAAATAGACTCCAACATCTTCCTCCCTGCATTAATGCCATGGTGATATCATCAGGAATAATGGTATTGGGGTGACATGGACTATATCAAGAACAAGCACGCCATGCAAAGTAATAGGGTGACATAAAGGAACATGGCAGCCGCGTTCTTTGACATTCAATGGAGAAGCAGCGGCATGTTAAATTCGGTTCCTCAAGCTTGTTAGCACTACTAGTGCACATGCATGGTGCACAACCAGGTTATTATAGTTTTGCAATTTTTTTTCCCTACATTGTTATCCCACGATTTTTGTAACACATTTTTTCACCCAGTGTCAATTATCTAATGTGAGCAACAGACTGACCACATGCTTCCTTCTATGGATGAATAGTCCAAGCAGCTTCTTTTCACCTGACGGGGGGGAGTTTCCCCAGCTGGACGTAGCGTGTGGAAGGAACGCGTTATTCCAACCAGTTCCTTTCCCCTCCATCAGGTGCCCTGGCTGGCCAGGGGGAGGCAGTATAGGGACCAGGATTACTGCATGTTTTTTTTTAGGATACCTAGGGGACACGGGGAGAACATGCAAACTCCACACAGAAAGGCATAGAATAGGGTATGGGCACTGATGTCGTGGAGGAGAGAACACGCTCCCAGCACCCATATCATCCCCAGTTTGAATCAAACCCAGGATCTAGCTGTGAGGCGACAGCGAGACCGATTGCGCCACCGTGCCTCCCGCAGTTATGCAATTCTTGACAAAGTCTAAGACTATGAACATTTAGTTAACTTTTTTTAGTTTTAGTTTGTTTTGTAAAGCCTTCTTTTTATATTTTTGTTCTTTTTTTATTTAATTTTTTATTCTATTTTGCTTAATTATTTAGTTAGTTTCTAACTATACAGTAATAATCCAGGTCCACACACCATCACACAATCATCACTTAGAGACACATATGCTTGTAGCGTACACACACACACACACACACACACACACACACACACACACACACACACACACACACACACACACACACACACACACACACACACACACACACACACACACACGCACACTGTGGGTGATAAACGGTGTCACTCATATAATTTACAGTGTCTCCAAAGGACAAATGTCATCTGGTGTGTTGCTGCTAAATGCATATTTTATGCTAGGCAATTACGTTTGAATCAAGCCGACTATCTTTAGCTGTTTCAAATGTCTGTGATATTTGGGTTTGCACGGTCAGGGGAGACCATAAATCGGCTCTGCTGATAAGGCGATGATTAGTTATCAAACCTTTGACTTGGAAAATATCCATGAAAAATGTGTTTAATTCAAATGTTATCATTCTTTGTCTGTCTCTCTTCTGGTATCTGTGCGCCATATCAATCTGGTTTCTTTTGCAACCATTTAAGATAACCAATCTAGCCACTCCACCCGCCCCTGGCTGTTTTTGAGGTCATTGCTCTGGACTATGTGCTGTAGCCTACTAGGGTTGTAACGATACATTTGAACAACGATATGCTTCACGATACACGGTTGACGTTACATGTGGACGATATTGGTTCATTCATGGCGATACGATTCGATGAAATGATTTAAAATCAATATAGTAACTATTTAGGAGGAAAAAAAAGAATCTGTGAAACGTGTTAATAGAGCAGTTTAAAATCTATTATTATGGCTATAATTAAGAAAACACAGATACAGATACGATACAAAGCCAAACGGTATGATATTTTGCTTTTGCAAATCGTTATAGTAGACCATTGCAAATTAAAATTGATTTTTATATCGTTACACCCCCATGCTGTACACTTCTTAATGCTTATACTACTCGTACAGTACCTGGACTTACAATTATTTAATCCTTTACTCTATATTCCTTTTTGAAATGTTATCCCAAGAGTCGCCAATTCCCTGCGCACTGCGGTCCCTGTCACTGCCAACCCCTCCACTGTTGGGTCTATGTGTCTTTTCCAATACCCCAGTCACTCCTTTTCCCCTGACAGAGAGAGGCTTCAGGAGAGTATCGCACACAGAGGTTTCCGCTATCTCCCTCAGTTCCACTCGACCCTCCACTTTGAGTAGGCCTACAGTACTTGAGTACTTCTTTGGAGTATCTGTAACTATACTTGTATTTGAATATTTATATACTTGACTAGATGACTTTCACTCCACTACATACATTTCAAATACTTTTGACTCCACTACTAGGGGAAAATGTTTTGAATTAACCACTTATTAAGCCCTATTTTAAATATATATGACAATAGCCGATCCACAAGATCACAGTGCATCACCATGCAACGCGTTGAGCTTGTTGATCTGCTGTTTTCACTATTGCTATTTCTTGAAAATTGATTGATTTCGTTTTTTAATATTGTATTGTTTTTGAAAAGAAAATGTACTTTGTAATTTGTACTCTTGAATACTTTTTAAAAGCAAGAACCCCAGTACTTTAGTCAAGTGCAAGTTTGACACTGCAAGTCTTTCACTTGTAATTGAACTAATAATGGTGCAGGAGTATCTATACTTCGACTCAAGTACTGGGGTTGAGTACTTGAGTACACCACTTATGACAGGTAACCCATAGACACTGTACTACATTGACATTCTGTCACAGCTTCCATCATATTTGAGTCGGAGTAGACAGTTGAGGTCAGTTCTTACCACCTGTTTCATCATGTTGACCGTGCTTGTGACGTCATGGCCATGTACCGGTATGTGCGTTTCATTATGTGTGCATGCACACTTTTTTGTGTTTATACCAGGGGTCCCCACAATCCAATCGTTTGACAGCACAATCATCAGTGTATTTTGGATTCATGTCAATTTGTGTTTTCAGATATTTAACCACCGTCAAATTTGACCTTTCACTCTGTAGTTAGTCTGCTCTTTTCCCGCTCTACACCAAACCTCTTGCTGAAAATAGCCGACCTACAAGCTCACAACGTTGTGAGCTTGTAGATCTGCTATTTTTGGCTAATGTTCTCAGAATATGGATGCTATTAGGGTTCAAGTGGTTAATGTAAAAAAGGAGAAAAAAAGTTTCTATCACACAAAGATTTGGAGAATCCCCTGAAGTAACTCTGAGGACCCTCTAGGGGTCCTGGACCCCCTGTTGAAGACCCTTGGCTTATACTGTAAAAAGCAACGCTGCATGTCACTTGTAGACTGACACTATACGACAAGGGTCACAGATGACCAAGAGGGACTTTAGCAGAGCCCTTTATCGCCCCAAAACTGCATGACAAGGTGACTGAAGGATGCTGCAAGGCCTAACATAATGCTTTCCTCTTTCATTTCCACCCAACATTCTTCTCTTTCCCACATTTCATTCAGTCATCCTCTATCCTCTTTTTATTTTTGCTTCAGCGCTTGCTTTTGTTACTCGTGTCCTCGACTTTGCCATGTGTCTTTTGTCTCACACAACTGTGTGTGTGTGTGTTGTGTGTGTGTGTGTGTGTGTGTGTGTGTGTGTGTGTGTGTGTGTGTGTGTGTGTGTGTGTGTGTGTGTGCGTGCGTGCGTGCGTGCGTGCGTGCGTGCGTGCTGTATTTCGTCGTTGTCGGCTAGAAACCTCGTATCTCAAAGTTTCAAATGTGTACGTTCTTTCGCAAAGTAAAGCCCTGCTTCGTCATACAAGGCCGTCGCACAAAAGTAGTGAAAACAGCAGATCTACAAGCACACAACACCTCTTTAAATCATTTTTAAAATGATAAATGCAAAACAAATGGTTTTGGACATACAAGGTTTTCACCCAACAACGACGATTAATTAAGTACTTGTGCCTCTACCTTGAGTCCAACCACAGCGAACAAACATTCATCTACACACACACACACACACACACACACACACACACACACACACACACACACACACACACACACACACACACACACACACACACACACACACACACACACACGTCATCAGACAACAAACAGGTTTTTGAGCTGGGTTTCTCCTTGGTCAAGAACAAGAACTAGAGGCATGGAACAATTGCTTTTGCTGCAGTGACGTCGGTCCATTGTCAACGAAGGTAATGTACATGGTTGTTAGTGTGTGCTCTGCAGGAGAGATCCATGAAAGAGCCATGGCTCTCAGGGAAACAATTTGGTTCCATCAGCCATCACCAGCTCCACATACAGTACCACCACTTTAGTTACTAGAATGGAATAGACCACTTACCACTGGATCGTTTCCCAAACAACGGGTCGGGACAAATCTTCATGGGTCCCTTTTTTTGTACCCTACATTTTGTTTTTAATTATTATTTCAAGACATTTAAAAAAAATATTCCCCAAAAAGACTTTCATGAATTCAATGATTTGAAGTAATTTCATTAATAAATAAAAGAAAAATCTAAGAAATTCCATAATTTAGACAACAAATATTTAAAAAGTAATGAAAATATCTGTTCTATAAGCTCACAACATGGTGCGAAGCGATTTTTGAAAAGTGTGAAAATGTGTGCAAATCTTTGAATTCATGTATTATTATTTTTTTAACATTTGTAACTAAAATTTTACTTCTGGGGGTCCCTGGAACTAAATATTTTGAGATGGGGGTGAGTGGCCAAATACATGTCATTTCAGGGGTCCTTGACATGAAAAAGTTTGAGCACCACTGACATAGAAACAGGTTTTTCAAAAAACCTTAGAAGGATTTGAAATATTCGAAGACACAAATGTTCACGATTTAAAAATAATAGCAGATCTACAAGATAGTTGTAGCAGAAATAGTTAAAGCACAAACCCCTGAATAGACTATAAAGTGACGTAGATCTCCGCCAGGCTGTGTAATGTCCCCTTTCCACTGCATTAGGACATAGTACATGGTAGGAGGCAGATTGTGGCATTGGCAGCAGGGATGATATGTGATATTGCATAACCCCGAAAGGCACATATGTACGTGGGTGGACCCATGCACTAGCAGTAAACACTGTTTGGGCAAAAGGACGTGGTATGTCATGGCAGGATTGCTAGAATCTGTACTATGTTTATATGTGTTGATAAAGTGTTTTTAGATTGGGTGAAAGTCAGGAATGCAAGCCTCACTCTGTTATGCAACACCCGGTGTACCCATTCTCAGAGTACCCGTCTGTCTGTCTGCGTCCATTTTATGACCATCATGGAGTTCTATGTCAGGCATGCTCAAATATGGAGTTCAGACCAGTCTATTATGTCATTACTACAGTATCTGTATGGTTTGAATTAAAACATGTACTTAGTTTAGTACAACAGTACTAGCCTGGCGTTGCTCATACTAATTCCTCACTGGGTGTCACTACCAACAGGGGGTGGTGTTGTGCAGTCTGGTTTATTAACCAGGCTACAACAGTACAACAATTTACAATAACTAGCCCTTACCCGTTCAAAGATATGAGCTCCAAAATTATGTGCAGTGTGTGGGTTATGGGATGTGCACTGTGCATACAGTATATGAGGAATGGAAAGTAACTTTAACTGGTGCTTGCATGATAATATGTAGGAGCATCAATGTAAGAAATACCCATTTCGTTTAATGGCTACCCCCCCCCATCCCCCCCCCCCCCCCCAGCCAACCCACCCACCCGCCTGCGCACACAACCGCCTGCCTGCTCACACACAGACACACACACACACAGACACACAGAGAGAGCTGGTTAAACATGTTGCCTCATGCTAGATGCAGAATAGATGTGCCTCATGCTAGATGCAGAATAGATAGTAGATACACCATAAAAATGCTAATATACAGTATATGATTTGTGAAAGTGACAAACGGGCTTCACAGTTATGTTAGGTGTGTTCATATGCTAATGGTGATGCGATTTCAGATCAATTGCTCCAGCCACTGAGGAGAAACGCTGTGACAGACAGACACTCACTCAGACATTCGCAAAATTATAGTATAGATGAAGGGGCCTAGGTAGGTTGGAGAGGCTTATTGAGTGAAGCTAACCGCGCCTACATCTGGCTTTGTATATGTACGGTATGTATGTATGTACATTATGTATGTCCCACACTTGGCTCATATTGTCCAGGCTTTGCAGGACGCTTAATTAAATAAAAGGCACAGCTCACTTCGCACTGGGTGTGATTCTTTATCAACCGAGGGCGCAGGAGTCTATCCTTGTTACCAGGGCAGCAATTTCAGGGAGGCCATGAAGGCCATGGCCATCATTGCCTCTCAGTTTGGCCTTTTGCCCCTCCAAAAAATGGCATGCCCTGAGGCCACAGTGGCCTTAATGCCCCAGCTGACTGTACCACTTTCTCCTTTTCTTGTCAATATGTAGACACCAGTGTCTCTTATTGTCATGTAGAAAACGGTGTCTTTTGTTGAGATTCTCAGCTATATCTTTATCCATGCCTTACCCCTTATCGCTATAAACTTCTTTGCCTTTTTTCTTTTTACTATTTTGAAAAACATTTTAATTGCCAGCCAACTTAAAATATGAATGTGCGCTAATAACGCCAAGAAATAGCTATATTGTATCATCATGATAGGGTATAATTTCATTGTTTTCAAAGCCATGATGATGTACCACCGCAGAGGGACCACTGGAGTGCGCCATCGTAACACTAACCCCTTCAGATGAAGCCATCTTAAAACCATGAATAAAGGATGGGAAAGTGAGGTCTCTCCATTGACTCACAATGGGAGCTCCGCGGCCCGCTATCTGTGCTCAATCCTGTTCAATTCGTGCTTGATCGTCTAAAACCACGGTCTTGTGTTGTTACCAGCTGAAGCTAAGCTAACCGTTTCGCTCCGTCTATTAACCCAAATGAAAGCTTAAACAATGCTTTTATATAAAAGTTGATTAAAGTCGATCGGCAGGGACGTCCATAGTGAGCTTGTCGATCCAAAAGTCGACTGGCGCTAAGTGAGTTAAAATACTTCAAATAACCGTCGGCACATCGGCACGTTGTGAGCTTGTATCAGCTATTTGAAATATTCAAAAATGTTTTTTAAAATAGTTAAATAGTTAAAAATGCCAAAAAGGTTTAGGGAGCGAGCTCCAGAAGTCCTTAAAAATCATTGTCAATTCAAGACAATGGTTTCTAACACTTTTGTTTTAGATTGTAACTGCTTTAATTAATATCTGTTTAGTCTCTTGAATGTTTTATTTTTCTTGTATCCTGCAAAGAATATCCTATTAATACCCGCTCAAGGACCCGTGGACTTTTGAGAACCACTGGTGCCAGTACACCCAGAAACACCATTGTAGAGAACCATACCAACAAAAAAAATGTCTTCCAAGGCAATAAATAATGTGATTTTAACTTAACAGTTTAAAGGAGGCATCCAGACCAAAACACATAGGGTTAAATCTGCCTTTTATGATACCCCTTCATACCTGATTTAGTCGATTTTTTTCATAGCTGCCCCTGTTGCTAGATTTCGGCTGCCCCTGTTGCTAGATTTCGTGGGCCCTCTCATAACTAACGCACAACACACAACGTCCCACTCTAAGAAAGGATTCTGTGACCGAGTAAATAGCACTATTAGAAAAAGTTATATTTACTCAATAAAATCACTGAATATCATGTATGTGATTGTTTGAGTAGGTCACACCAAACAAAATGAGTAAAAATCCAACTGTTCTTTTTGAGTTAGATGTACATATATTATTTGAGTTAATTTCATGAGAATAAATTAGTATTTGACCAACTGATTGTATTCATGAATTATACTCAATTTGTTTTGGTAATTTTCCTTCATAATATTTGAGTATGGAGTACTTATATGGATCAATTTAAAAAGACCCTTAATTATTATTCATTCCAACTTAATAATCTTTCATCTCTCACAACAACTTAAACAATTGAGTAGATTATGACTAAGATTCAAAATTGTACACAAGGGTTCATGGGAAAAAAAGGGTTCATGGGAAAATTCTACTGGAACATTCTGTCAACAAACAGCAGCAGCACACATCTTCTTCAACAAGAAACCTGGAGAGTGTTTGCAAATATTGGTAAGTAGATTTACTGTATCTTTGTGCATATAGGCTACACAAATGTATTGGGTATAACTTATGTTATTTACAAAGGTTTGCAGCTAGTTAAGGTTACAGTGAGAGGAATGTGCAAGCCCTCTAGTCATTGTGACTTTTTGCATTTATTACAAGCTATGCACAGCTGCATACAATGGTGTGTACAATGAAGATAAAATGCACAGGTATAGGCCTACATTATTATCTACATGTCTTCTTTTTTACTCTCTTCCCCTCATCTCTGTCTTCCAGGTTAGTGCAAAGTTCAGGATGATCACCACACTGAATCTTGAGCCAAAATGTATGGCAATGTTGGACTTCTATACCCCCAAACTACTGTCCATGTTCCAGTCCAAGAAGGGCAGTTTGGGCACAAATGAGTATTGTACTTCAGGTATGAAACTTTCATTTACTCTAACTGCTTTAATTATATTTCACCTGGCTAATGACAATAATTACTATATTAATTTATGCTAAACTCATCTTTATCCCCTGCAACTCTCTCTCTCCTGATTATTCATTTCTAAATGTATGTCTTAATAGCTACTAAGGCAGAGAGGAATCCCCAATCAACGAACACGAGAGGTCATCATCCGATGTCTCATCGACCATCTGGAAGAAGATAGTGTCAAGATCAAGGACTTTCAAGTTAGTAAAATAAATGTTTTGACGTTTTAATGTCATCGTGGATGAGACCATCACATGCAAAGGAACAGCATAGTGATGTCCAGAGAATGAGGTTGTGACATTGGCTGAATGGCTGTTGCATCCGTTGCATGTCTGGTCCAACTGATTAAAGATTATGCCCAGGGCTGCATGTGTGGAGACAGCTAGGATTGCTCAATGTGTGTCTGTGTGTCTTGTAACATTTAGCCTGAAAGTGAGCTCTAAACAATTATCTTCACAATGTGTGCAGGAAGGAAGCTGCTGGTGCACCTGTCAGAGTAGAAGAGAAGTTGACAGAGGAGGTGATGATGAAGATGAAGATCTACCTGCTGCAGAACCAAGAGAACTCAATGAATGAACCTACTGATGTAGGTATTGTGATTAAGGGCATCACTGCCCTCAACAATCTTGGGGTCTGCTGCTATCTGTTGGGAACTGTTCTATGCCTTTAATCTGAGATACCCCAAGAACCTCAGATATGGTCTTGAGATGTTCCAAAAAGTACTAGTTGAGTTGGATCCTGGACACCTTTCAGCCAAAGTTCAGAGACTGAAAAAATGTCTGCTTGCCGACTACTGTTCAGCAAGATGCTCTCAGAAAGTGGGTATAACCTACTGAAAGTGGATTTATTGTCAAAACAGCATTTTTGCAATGGTATTTGTTGCTGATAGTAATTAGTTAATGTAAAGTGTTTTGTTTCTGGTGCATTCGAGTCATAATGCAAACAGGTCAGTTTAGCATATAGACATTACACGTGTGCATAGTCAATATGTTTAAATGTTGAGCTACTGTAAATGCTTATTTATTATTTCATATTCCAAGTTGTGATTTTCTTTCATGCCAAATGGCCTCTGACTGTCTTTAATGTATTTTGTGGTTATGACTTACTGTTCATTTGATGGGCTCATTGTTCTTATGGTGCATAATGTTTGACAGACTGCTTACTTACAGTATGCACAGTTCAATTAGAGGTACTTATATACAGTATTGTGAACACACACTGCTCTTTAGTAAACAGAATTTTAAAAGTGTCAGGGATACCCCTTTCCTGATCATTATCTTTAAACATATTGTTTTTGCAGGCATTGTTGCATGTCATTTACATATACTAAAGTATGTTGAATGTTCATACTTGATGTGGTGTTACACTGGTCACAATTAGTTGATTAAAAACATAATTATCTGCATAATTATTTCATGTGTATTCATTTGACATCATGTACTCCTGGAGTAAAAGGTAAAGTAAATGAAAGGGGTAAATGGTACTATATGAATTAAATCAATAAAAGTAAATGAATAAAGTAAATGTGACATATTTGTTTTGTTAAATCATACTCTAATATTCAATTAGATCTACTTAATATTTCAATGTATTTACTTGTAGTCTTTTGTGGCATTGACTGAATAATTTAATTATATCTACTCAATTTCTTTAGGTCATTGTACTCAATTTTAGTTGTTAATAAGTACGTAAAAGTTTTGGTTACTTTTACTCAAATTAATTGAGTATCATCTACCTGATTTCATAACAGTAATATTTACTCAATATTTTTGAGTGTAAAAATGTTTCACCAATAAAATTGAGTAGAGCCTAGTTTTTGTTTTTAGAGTAAGACCAACCAAACCGCTGTTTTGACTCACAGGCACCCTTACTTGTCAAACAGCTTCTGCTCTGCACCAGAGCAGAGAGAGGAGAGCCTAGAAAGGGAGGGGAGGAGCAGAGGATCTTCTCGTCTGTTTGACAAGTAAGGGTGCCTGTGAGGTCAAAACAGCGGTTTGGTTGGTCTCAGAACGTTATATAAACACAATCCAATAGAAAAATACTAACTTTGAAGCTAAAGAAATAACCGCACTCGCCTGAGGACAATCCACCATGTTAGTTATGAGAGAGCCCACACAATCTAGCAACAGGGGTAGCCGAAATCTAGCAACGGGCAGCTATGAAAAAAATCGATTAAAGCAGGTATGAAGGGGTGTGATAAAAGGCAGATTTAACCCTATATGTGTTTTGGTCTGGATGCCTCCTTTAAGAGCTGCGTTGGTTTCTCTAATAAAGAGCCCAGGATTTTTAAGCAAATGAACAATGACCGGTGGATGATGTCAATGTGACAATTCTTCTCACCGTCTCTAATTGTCTTTAGTGCTTTGAAAAGTTCAAAGCCATCAAGAAGGTAAGAACGAAGACAAAAGTTCAGAGATGGCCATGGAAATAATAACAATAATTACACTTGACTTTTAAAGCAATTGGTTATAAATTGCTCCATATACGCCTTCCCTCTCAGCTTTCGTCCTTACTCCTTACGAAGACAACTGATCAATGCAGTACGTTTTGTGCAGGGCTGAGATTCTTTTCACTTCAGATTCAAAATCATCCTTAAATTCAATTAATTCTTTCAATGGACTAAACCTTGTTTTATTTGATGGCCTTCCTGCCCTAGCATTTGGCCTTTGTGCCCTCAAATAATTTACAACACCAAAAGGCCAAATGGCCGTGCCCCTAAAACGATGACATTCTATAAGCTACAATGCATTAGACCGCTGGGAGATGGATTGCTGAGGTGGAGCGCCATGCCTATACCATCAACTCCCAGTACCTACCGCACAACTTGCTGCACGTAAGCCATGCTACTCATATGCTCATTTGGTGGTGCCCAGGATCGAACCCAAGGCGAGAGCTAGGTAGACCGACCGGTAGACCATGTGGTCCACTACCCAGACACAAACAATACATTGTCAGAATAATAATTCAAAGTAGTGTCACTTTTTTCACCCTTCACTATAATTCCCTTCTCTTCTAAAAGTGTGTTTCAGTTCCATACCAGCTACACAGTATACAGCAGATTGTGAATATAATAGCCTACACAAGCACTCAAGCATTAATGCACGTGCACAAGCACACACGCACGCACGCACGCACGCACGCACACACACACACACACACACACACAGGTCAAATATATCATCAAACAATACACAAATCACCAAAGAGCTGGGTTTCTCCTTGGTCAAAAGGCACATTTGCTGATGCTGCAGTGACGTTGGTCCGCTGACAACGAAGGACTGACCGAGGTAATGAATGTGGTTGTTATTGTGCTCTGTGCAGGAGAGATCCTTGAAAGAGCCATGGCTCTCAGGGAAACAGCTTCTTCCCATCACCCATCCATCACCAGCTCCCACACACACACCTCCACTTTAGAACATGCTTGCACCTAGACTAGCATGATCTTCTCTTTTCGTTTTCTTTTTCATGTAAATCTGTCTCTATATGTTGAGAAAGCTACAAAGGAGTGTAATATGTAGTGCAAAAACGATGTATACAGTAATAGTTAAAATCACAGTAAATGATAATTGGTGCATTTACATTATATAGCACTATCAAAGGAGCGATGTGTAAATGTGCGTTACATTCACCATTCACACACCAATGGTGGAGGAAACTATTGTATTATACCCATATACGGATAGGGCACAAATAATAAGAGAGAGTTGCACTGTAATGTAGCTTCGCTTTAGTGTAAACAATAGACAGGGAGGCATGACGGCAGCTCAGAAGGGACAAACTAGGGCTGTCAAGGCCACAACAGGAACATCCAAGAAACCTGCTCATCGGGAGCACTTAGGGGTTTAGCATCTTGATCAAGGACACTTTGACACTAACCCATGGGGAGCTGGAGATTGATCGGGAGCTCTCCGATTTCCCAAGCGGCACTCTACTGTACCTCCTGAGCCACTGCCACACAGCAGGGGCATCAATTGGGTATGGCAGGGGTATGCAGCTGCCATACCCTGGGTCCAGGGGGGAAATAAAAGTTACTTTTAAATATAAATCCACGAATGTCTCTTTGTGTATCTGTGATTGTTATTATGTTGTTATATTATAATTATATTCTTCACACTTTTATTCTCCCCATCTTGACAGAATGGTAAATTCCCAGGTTCTGCAGGTCAGGCACGTTTACTAACATGTCAAGTTTAGCTGCACTTAAACAACCGTTCCAGGCTGCCATATCCAGCCCAAGAAACCGTAGAAACCTGTGTAAAAAACTGACAAAACTCCTTTTTTTCAGACATTGTGAAAATAGCCGATCTGAATGCTCACAACGCCGCTGCGAGGCGTTGTGAGCATGTAGATCTGCTATTTTCACAATAGAACCGTGTTATACAAAATGTAATGCCTATTTTCCATGAGGACTCCCATCTTTGCCATACCCTAGCTTTTGCTGAACTGACGCCACTGCCACACAGTACAACTGGAAAAGTGTTCTAGCTCCTTGATGGAGTGTATCTGCTCTAGGCTGGGTTGCCTACCCCAGTGGTTCTCAACCTGTGGGTCGGGACCCCCAGGGGGGTTGCCCAAATTATTTTGGGGGGTCCCCAGATGTTTAGCTAAATGTTAACATTGTTTTTTTACTCAACAACAGTAAACCGACCAACAAAAGGTTTAAGTGTGTAGAGGGTATCTTGATCTTCACATTTATAAAGTGACAATTTAAGGACTTTTTAATATCTCTAAAACGAACGAATTAAACATTGGCCAAATTGTCAAATATTAGAGGCAGAAATTGTGAAAACTACAGCGGCCGCTCATATCTAGAAATCGCACGCCATTCGCGTGCTCACATGCACACACGCACAAACTGCTCCAAGCCATATGTTGCCCACCAAAAGCACTGTTTCTTCATGTATTTTGTGTGTGTGTGTGTGTGTGTGTGTGTCGTAATGTCTGCACTACACTGTTCCTGCCACCAGGGGACACAGTAGGCCTACTACACTCGTAAGTACACTGCAGCGTGGAACTATTTGTAAGTCTGTGTTTCGGCCGGAAGGTTTATAATGGACGTACTATGATGTAATTCGCGTCATAGCATTAAATTATTGTTTTGTTTAATTGTACATCGTGCAAGTACAATACGTTCAGGGAAAGCAGCTAGGAATGTAGGGGGGAAATGCAGCGATGTATGTGTGAAAGGAGGAATCTGTAGAAGCAGTGGTGTGAGAGTCTATCAACAACACCAGGAGCTGGCCTGTCTATTATAGTAGAAAGATAGCCGATCAAAGCATGTAGATCGGCTATTTTCACAATAGAACCGTGTTGTACAAAATGTAATGCCTCAACTCTTATTGCTCCTCAGGGTGGGGGTCCCCAGTTAAAATATGATTATTTTGGGGGTTGCGGCCTGAAAAGGTTGAGAACCACTGGCCTACCCAAGGCTGTGTCAGTCCTGGGGTGCAGCCATCAGGACATGAGGAAGCTGCAGGGGGGAAATAGAGTTTGTGCAATGGGCGGTGCAACTGTTGGCATGTACAACCCACTGTATGGGCAGGAACAAGTAAAAGTGTTTGGAGGTGGTGGAAAAAGTACTCAAATGTTTTACTTAACTCAATAACTGCCGGGCGCCGCTAGGTGCCGCTAGAGTGCCAGCCATCTCTCTCCGTAGGCATTCACTATCACATCCGGGTCGCCAGCCTGAAATGGCTTGGCTTTTCACTCGAATGAGTGCTATGCTAGCGAGCCGGAGGAAGTTAGCTATCAGTTAGCAATCGACTATATAATTTTTTTAGAAGAGCGATCTAAAGTTATTCAGCCGCCAAAATAACTTGTCTGCTGGCCTCGGAACACAATCCGGAGAAAATCCGCTGTAAAGATGTGTTTTTCTATTGGAGTGGGCGGCGTGGCGCGGCCTTTTCTTCCCATTACGGGCCGTGTAAACAGAATCGCGGCCCTTGTGCTAGGATGCTAAATTAGACCGGGGCTTCGTTGATGCCTCCGATTATTTAATTCATTTTACTAAATGAACCGAAAAATGTCGGTTCTTGTAATCCTTAATACGTCTTTGCTGAAACAGCGTTTTTTTGGGGGGGCTCTAAACTTTTTTCTAAACCATTTTCAATGGAATAAATCATCGGGGACAAGTAGAATGGCTCGTTGGGAAGCGGTGGAGGAGCCAGGACCACCCACGTCGCTACTAGCAGCTCAGGGTAAGCGAAATAGATTAAAAAATTAGTATTGGAATGGAAAAAAGAACCGATATTATTCGGTTTTCGCACAGAAAGAGTTAAGTAAAAGTATCAATACTGCAATGTAGATATACTCTATATAGCCTAAGTAAAAGTAAACGTCCGGAATTTACTTGAGTAAAAGTAAAAAAAGTATTGGTATCAAAATGTACTTAAAGTACAACAAATAAAAGTACTCATTATGCAGAATGTCCCATTTCAAGTTTTCAAATGTATAGAATTGGTTAAAATATGTTTTGTAATAATAATCAAAATCTACAAAGTAACTAGTAACATACTAGTAACTAGTAAGTTTTCAAATAAATGTAGTGGAGTAAAAGTACAATATTTGCCTCCAAGCTGTAGTGGAGTAGAAGTAAAAGTATTAAGTATAGTACTTAAGTAAATGTACTTAGTTACTTTACACCACTG
>NC_137828.1:31372088-31441609 GCF_963921795.1 Nannobrachium achirus | reverse complement strand
GCCTCAAACCTTTTCAAAAACGTTTTTGGGACACAAACAGTGTTATATAAATTATTTTTTAAATGCATGGTGTAGGACCTTTAATGATTATGAGTGATGACTTCTATTAGTTAGGCAGCCACAGGAACATTAATGAACTGCATAAAGATACTGCAAATGACTCATCATTTGGAGCTATATAGGTACCACAATCTGTTGGCAATAATGGAAACCACCATTCATCTTCCAAAATCCTGAGTTTGTCATTTGTGAGCAAATGATTATCAACCTGTTCTATAATTCTTCATGGTTCAAGAGTGTTGTTCTGCTGTTTGGCATCAGGATTGTGGTGGAAATTAAGTAAAATAAAAACAATGTTTGTGTGTTCAATGATAGAATCATCATTTGGCCTTAGGTTTGCGATGTGGTTTAGGTTTATTGATACCCTTGTGGCAGTAATACACTGACATGCATGGGTGTTACAGTAAAAAGCAATTAATCAGTATCTAAAAGAGTCTAAATGAATCAATTAAGTAAATTAATCATCAATTCAAATAATACCTCATTTGAATAATACACTAGTTAAAAGAGAGTTAAAACATGTTTAAAAGAGGAGTCTGGAGTCTATCAGTCCTTTTTTATTCCATTTGAACTCTTTAACCTTTTACGCAGATAAATGTATTTTGTATTTCCCTTATCTGTCATTGTGTTCACTCCACTGCCAGCCTTTTTGTAAGCCCCATGCAGATGTTTGACTGTGACGCTTATTTTAACTCCTCCCCCTGAATTTGAAGTGGATTAACCTCAGGTGGGTTCTTTTTGAAGGCAATGGAGGACCTCTCATGTTGCAGGGTTACAGTAAGTGACATTTTGCTTGAGTGGACCTACACTTCAAAGCCGCTATAAGGAACATTTGACATGTCAAGAGTTCTGGTTGTTGGTTTTACACGATTGAGCCAAATTCAGAGAGACAAAGCGATCAACACTCCTTCACACTAATGATCAAAAGCTTTCATCTATCTTTCAGTGGTTCTGGCCATACTACTTCCTCTCATTTATTGCAGGATAGTGCAATAAATGGGGGGTTGCATCATTATCTAAGGAAGCCAGGGGCAAAGAATCTGATTTTGAATGTACGACCTATACAGTTCAAGAGTTAAGGCCTGTCCATAGTATCTCCGAAATGTTCGGTGAGTTGGACTTTCCGACGTGCAAATTTCATAACTCTAATTCGGTTTAATGCTTTTCAGAAGTCGCGAGGGACATAATTTTATGGTCGAAAAGGACCTTTTGTAGTATGTTAGTATATACAGGTCTTTATAGGCAAAAACGTAAAGCGGCTTGCTATAGCACTACAAATCAGAGGCCGATTAGAAACATTTGAGGTAGACTGCATTCCCTGGTGTGTGCAAAGTTTGACGTTGATCTGTGCTTAACTGTACACAGACACTCAGACGGACACATGAGTGAATGGGTGAAAACTTGGCCGAGTAAAGACAATAAACATACAGTACCACAGATTTAGTGATATCACAACTAAACGGAGCACTTCAACCGCAAAGCTGTTGAGGCTCATTTGTTCTTGCACAACCCTTTTGTTCTTCACAAAATGACATTTTCCCATGAAATGGCCTATGACATTTTCTTTAAGCGACACTTATCGAGAGGGTTGTGACTCCTGCGACTACAATAAGCACACTTAATGAGCTTGATGTTCTCTATAGTGTGTAATGAATTCTTGCTTCTGTCTGATTTGGTGACTCATCGAGCAGCTTCACTTATGAGTCACATGTCCTTGATGCTCATTCTATAGCTGTTCCCTTCCAGTCAATGCAATTTTGTGTGTGGTTGTGTGTGTGTTTGCGCGTGTCCGCATGTGCATGTGCGCTGTCATGAATGCCTGTATGAGAGAGATAGTTACCATCTACTAGATAGTCTTACCTAATGTCGGTCAAAATGGCATGTAAAGTGAGTAACCTACCTAGTGAGGTGTGTATGTTGACATGAGATTTAATTCATTCAATCATTACAATGAGTAATAGAGTGGACCATTTCTTCTATATACTGTATATATATATATATATATATATATGCACGATTTTATGCATTTATTGATAGGACAGTAGACTATCAAGGAAATGGGGGAGATATGGGGAGTGACACACGGCAAAGGTCGTCCAGATCGGGAATCGAAACAGCGCCGCCTGGACCAGTAGGCCAGCGGGCGCCCCACAAACACACACACACACACGCATATTTTAACAATTTATTTATATCAACACAAAGGAAATTGCATATACAAGGATATAAATATTTCAGGTGCAGCAAAGTTACATACTGTACACAAAATCAAGGCATGTCATGTCACCCAGCACTCCATGGGCACAAGCCGCAGTGTGTCCGCTAGCTGCCAATCAGAGAAGGCCCTGCACTCTGCCAGCCCTCCTGCCTTGTTTCTGGGCATCCCGAGTTGTCGAAACCCCCTCCAACAACCAGTCTGGGGGTCATGTCAAACATAATTGGCCGGCAAAGCGGGAGTGGACTGGGAATATTATTCCCAGTCCACTCCCGCTTTGCCGGCCAATGTCAAAACGCTCTCCGTAGCGTAGCTGATCCCACGGGCACAAAATCCCCCCACTATTGTTCTGACAGCGGACAGACACACCGCCAGAAGGCCGGATCCAACACCTCTCTTCCCGGTAGCTGCTCACGGGAGGTGCCGCCAGGCAGCGTCGGCTGTCGGCAGTGTTGTACCTGAACGCATTCTATGAACGATCGTTCATGAACTCGTTAATATTTTTGGGCGAACGTGAACTGAACGTTTTTTTATTTCCGCCTGATGAACGTTATTCATCATGAAATTTAAATACATGTGTTGGCACATGTTGGGCAGAATGGGCACATCAATATTTTATTTGATGTTTGGCACAATTGAAATTGATTTTGCATGAAGAAAAAGGCATTCTAAATATACGCAAGCTTTGCGTCCTGGTAAGTCAGCCTCGGAGGTGGAGGTGGAGGTGGTGTATTTCCCGACGTATTTCCCCGCATAATTCCCAGACAAAATAACAATGATGAATCTGACGTAGGAATTGTTATAAATGCCGGTACGGTCAAAATATGGGTGTAATATGGCCACAAAGTGCTTGATGAATCTGGCCCAGTGTTTCTAATGAAGACTGAACATGAGAAACATGCAGTTGAGAGGGGATATCTACTAATAAACAATCTGACAAACGTTGAGGGATATGAAGTGATGACCATCGGTGATGGAAGTACTCAGGGTTTTTATTGATGTAAAGGTATCAATGCCACAATATATCAAATACTCTTGAGTAAAAGAACAAAGTATTGGCACAAACTTTCAAAATCTTTTATTTGGAAAATAGCATGCACAGCTACAATCTCGCATCACGACGTGTTGTGAGCTTGTAGAACGCCTATTTTCGAATAGCTATTAGAATAGCTAGTAGACGTATATATGAAAATAAATAAATCAGAGCTCACAATGCACAACATTTCATATTTATTGGACCTCGGAGTTCCACACCATTTGCACCGTCTACTTTCCACTCTAGGGGAATATGGTTCCAAGATGAAGGGTTGAGGGACCTCTGTGTGGAGTCAGCAGCACACACGCTTGTCTAAATATTGATGAGGCATACCTGGAGAAGACATCCTTCTCTGACTAAAGGGAAAACATACTACAGAGGTTCACCTCCTGGAAGAAGCCCTGGGGAGCACTTCACAGCTTCCAACATGATGTCCATCAGGCGTAACTCACAGAGCTTTTTGAGAATTCCTCATTTACCCTCACCGTAGAGCAGTGCAAGTTCTACCTGAACTCTCTCAGCTTTATGTCTGTTCTTTGATTATGCTTCTAGAGAAGGCAACTGGATGCTGCACCTTGCATGCACCCAAGTTGGTTAGGGTTATGGTACTTCACCCTAAATTAAAGCTTTCCCAAATCTTTTTTTTAACCAATTAACTCAAAGGTCGCATATACTCTGAAAAACCGTGTCGCTTGAGTGACCTTCCTTCCTTCCTTCCTTCCTTCCTTCCTTCCTTCCTTCCTTCCGTAACCTTCCTTCTGTAACCTTCCTTCTGTACGGGAGTGATGTCAGTGTGATGTCAGCGAGTTGTGACATCACTTCCTGTACGGGGCGGCTACACGAAATGTGGATAACACTATATATGGAGATAGTCCAGTCCATCATGTCATATTGGACTACCGTCATAGACAGTAGCCAAAAGAGAAGGATACACAAGACTAAGAAAGACAAAAAAAGAGAAGAATAAAAAAGAAAAAAAAGGAGGAGGAGGATAAAGATACCAAAAGGAGAGAGAAGAAAGGGTGGATGAGGTACAATGTGTCTCAGAAAAGAAAATGTAACAAGGAGGTGGCAACGGGGCGGCTAGATAAAGTTATTAGGCCTGGATCCGACTTTAAGTCGACGCACAGGATTCCAGAAGTGTAGCGCTTATTCGCTCTTGTATCAAACTGGTACTCGAAACGTTCTTAGAATTTAACATATATTTTCTAAAGTAAATATGGGGGGCGGCTGTGAAAAAAAAGAGAAGAATAAAAAAGAAAAAAAGGAGGAGGAGGATAAAGATACCAAAAGGAGAGAGAAGAAAGGGTGGATGAGGTACAATGTGCGGTATCCTCCTTGTCAAGCTTGACGTTGGGCATTTGGACCTATACATGGAGAAATGGAGCGAACCTGTTTGGCCTATACATGGAGATGTGGTACAGAATGACTCATATATGGGCATAAAAAGTATGTCATGTGACATCTCTTCCTGTACGTACAGACAGTCAGACAGACAGCCATTGACTCCGGCCTAACAATGGCTACTGTCTATGACGGTATAATCCCATATGACATGATGGACTGGACTATCTCCATATATAGTGTTCTCCACATCTCCATGTTTAGGCCCTATCGCTCACACCCTAGGTGGGGTTGGCGATAGGGCCTTTCTGTGTGGAGTTTGCATGTTCTCCCCGTGTCTCCTAGGGTTGATACCCTCACAAAAACATGAACAAACTCCCCCCAGAATGACAACAACTAGAATCGTCAGAGAAACGCTGTGGTTGGCCAGATAGTCAAGAATTGGCGCGACCTCGCCCTTTAGGGCGAGGTCGCATGTCACCCTGAGGTCGCATTCCACCCTCAGGTGTCTTACTAGTTATATACACATTATGGCAGGCTTTAGATTTACTGTACCACAGCAGGTCAACTTGCCCACTCAAGGCCACTACACTTTTAGAAGCACTTGGAGTGGAGGCGAGACACCACAGGTGTTAACTAGAAATAAGTGTTAGTGGCGGAAAACATAATTGTATTGCAGCAGTCAGATGAAAAACGCAATGTGATTTTGAAAAAGAAAGTGTTCTCTAATATAGAGTTGCCCTGGAAACTTGCTTGACGTCAAGGCAAGTCAGCCACTTAAAGCGACTTATAATCACTCTATAATGCATTATAACAATCAGTATAATAAACTATTATATGAAATTATTATAATGTTTTACAACTATGAAAACACCTTGCCAAAAAATAATTTGTGAAATATTGGATAATTTGAACATTTATTGAAACTAGCGATTCGGGTTGCGTCACATCTGGAGGTTCGGTACGACAGTACGTTGCACCGCCGATCCGACCGTTATGCCCATGGAGATCGCTGTATCTGTCAGTCCCCTGTGCATGTATGGAACTGACTGATCTGTTTGTGCCTGATGCCATGATAACACACTGAGGTTAGACAGCAACACAAACACATTTGGGCATGGCTGCATTGGGTTTCTGGAACTCCTTATATGGTTATGGCTGAGTACATGAGAGTGATGACGGTCCTCACATTAGTCAATTTGAATATCGTCACTGTCTGGCCAAAACCTCTACTCCAATTTGAGTTTTTTGATTTTTTTTTTGCCATAAATGAGGGCTATTGAACACCCTTTACATCTGAGTGTTGGTTAAAATAATATTGAACCAATGGAAAGTAGTAAAAAGTGCTTGGGACTAAAACTCCTAACTCCACACTTTCTGCCAAACCAGCAGCCAACTCCACCCGATTGGCCCTCTCTTTTTTCCATAAATATGTGCTATTGGACACCCTTTACGCTTGTGTGTTGGTTAAAATAATATTGAACCAATGGAAAGTAGTAAAAAGCCCTTCGGTCAAAACCTCCTAACTCCTGACTACACTCAAGCTCAAAATGAACATTTTGGAGGTTTCGGCCCGACAGCAGAGATATACTGTATATATAATGAAACCATTTGAGACGTTTGGGGGGGGGGGGGGAGGGGGGGGGGCGATCACTATTTGTTTGTAAGACTTCTAATGGCAAAAAATGTTACTACTGGACTAATCCTTAACAAAATTGTTATGAGCTATAGTCAGTTTGTTATCCAATGTGTCAAATCTTCATTTGAAAAGTAAATAGTAACCAAAGCTGTAATAAATGCAGTGGATTAGAAACTACAAAATGTGCCCCTCAAATGTAGTGGAGTGGAAGCATAACGTAGAATGAAATGGAATCGCAAGTAAATTACAAGTAAAGTACGTGACGATATGATATGATATGTACTTAGTTACTTTCCATCACTGATCTTAAATGAAAGTGTAATTTAAGAGTGTTAAAGGGATCCTTACAGCTCACTTGAGTATGCTACTGTGTTATGGCAAAAATGTATGGGGCATACAGTGAGTTGGTTGACACAAACAAAACTTTGGGGACATACTGTAGTTGCATGCACATTATGTAGAGTGACACGGAGCAATAAATCAGTGTTCAGAAATATACCAACAAGCAGTTGGAGCAGGTGTATAATGCTAAATATGCAGAAAACAAGGACAAACTAGAAAGGCGTGCATCAGGCCTGGTGGCCTACCCAGGGCTGTGTAAGTCATGGGTTGAAGCCGCCAGGCCCCGAGGAAGCTGCAGGGGAAAATGCAGTACACTGTACAACATACTGTACGGTACAACTTTTTTGCATTTGTGGCACCCCCTATGGGCAGAACACGCTTTGGTGCCTTCAACATATAGTCCAGGCATTTTATCAACCTCCCACTAATTAACAACACTAAACAAAACCAAACTCAGCTGATTTTGTATCCTTAATACCAGTAAGACTCCCTAATCGGGAGATAAGCGACCGTAGGTCACATGTACACACAAAGAGGGCTGTAACTGCCATTATGTGCTGAACGACAGAAAAGAAAGTCGCAAGGAATTGTATGAAGGGAAAGTTTAGAAAATCGCCTATTTAGTATGACCCTACCAAAAACATCTGCTTTTAGTGTAGGCAGAATTTCAGAAAATGTGCTTATTTAAAGTGCTGAAGGCAAATTGTGTTAATTTAGGGCATACATGTTTTTTTAGGGGTTGTAAGGGGTGCTGAATTCACTGCTGCTTTTACAATATAATATTTCTTTTTTATGTCTCCCGAATTTACTCGTTATGCCAACGAATTCCTCCCCACACACATTTCTGTGTTGTCGCTGGTGTTGTATCCTACTGACTCACCTGCCTGTGAGGTGTGGGAGCCAATCAAAGTTGAGAATTGGTCCGTCTTTCACCCACGTTGCTCATGTTGTCCAGAGCTGTTGCTTCTGCTCTGGTAAACTTTGTGGGAGCCAATTAAAGGTGCGAAGACCTGGTTTGAACAACAAAATATATTAGCCTATATGATTCATTCATTCAACCTTCATTTATTTCTCGGGAATACATTGAGGGCAGGCCCTCATTTTCAAGAATGCCGAGATTACAACAAGAACAAGCAACAACAATAATAGTAAAAGTAAGAACAGCAGCAAAACAAGTTATGTTATTCAAAACCATAAGAAAGAACAGTACAAAAACAATAAAACAGACAACTTAATTAAAACAATGACAATCAAAAACAATAAGATTTGTGAGCAGATTTTTGAAACGTCCCAATGAAATCAAGGATTCTAATTTTAAAATACCTTGTAACTCGTTCCAACTAAAAGGAGCACTAAAACCAAAGGCTGTTTTGCCGAGTTCGGTATAGGCCGTGGGAACTATTTGTGGGAGATAGTTTTGAGAACGTGTGTGGTGAATGGAGGGGTTTGGTATTAGCAGAGAGGATATATATTCTGGTGATTTCTTTAAAAGGGCTTTATAAATGTAAACGAACCAGTGATGATCCCGTCTCACGGAGAGAGCGGGCCAACCTACTGTAGAGTATAAAGTGCAGTGGTGGGTGTTGTATGGGTTACCTGTGATGAAGCGTAAAGCGGAGTGATAAATGGCGTCTAGGGGCTTTAGGGTGGTAGCAGCAGCGTGTCTATAGATGGTGTCCCCATAATCAAAGACTGAGAGTAGGACAGCCTCTATTATCCTTTTCCTACAAAACAAGGGGAAACAAGATTTGTGTCTATAAAGTAGGGCCAGTTTAGCCCGCAATGTTTTGGTTAGGTTTTCAATGTGAAATTTAAAAGTGAATTTATCATCAATCCAGATGCCCAGGTATTTGTAGTGCTTGACTCTTTCCAGAGGAGTGCCATATAAAGTGCAAATTGACAGATTTGAAAAATCAACTGATTTTGCTCTAGTGAAGAGCATGACTTTCGTTTTTTCTGCATTTAAAACAAGCTTTAGATTAAAAAGGGCACGTTGTAAAACATTGAAAGCACGTTGTAGATTATTAAAAGCTAATTGCATAGTGTCTGCCCAACAGTATAGTATCGTATCATCAGCATATAGATGGATGTTACAATCTTTCACTTCCTTCGCAATGTCATTTATATAAATGGTAAAGAAAACCGGTCCTAGGATTGAACCTTGTGGAACACCTTTAGATATGGGTAGAAGAGCAGATTGAACTTTTCCAGCTCTCACACACTGTTTTCTATCAGAGAGGTTAGAAAACCATTTGAGACTATTAGAGTCACATCCAATGTGTTGCAACCTGCGCAAAAGCAGGAAGTGGTCCACAGTGTCGAATGCCTTTGATAGATCAATGAACAGAGCTGCACATTGCTTTTTGTTATCCACTGCGGACACAATGTCATTTAAGACCAGAGATGCAGCCGAAATGGTGCTATGGTTAGCCCTGAAGCCTGATTGACAAGGACTCAACAGTGAGTGTCTAGCTAAAAACCCTGTGAATTGTTCACATATTAAGGATTCCAATGTTTTCGATAGACATGACAACTTAGAAATAGGCCTGTAGTTGTTTATGTAGCCTGTATGACCTTTACTACAACATAAAGAATGATATTATCGATTGGCATAACCATATAATCCTATTATAGTTATGCTGGGGGGTTTTGGGCTAATTATCAGAAGTCCTAGGTTCGACTAAGGAGCCAGTACTTGTTTACACCAGAAAGAACACCACTGCAAAGGTTTTACTATTCGGAAGGCATGAAATGCAAACACTTCCTTTTAATAGCAATAATAAATGTAAATATGAAATATGAAAAATAACAAACAACATACAATACTTTTTTAACCTTCAAAATACAACCCGGGTAATTCAAAAACAAAATAAAATCCTAATTGGCCAATATCTAAATTCAGATTCAAAAGTTCAAGTGATCACTGTAATTCCCCTTTAATCTCCTTGTATCACTGATGTGAAGTCAGTATAATTCCCAAAAGTTCAGTTCAATTCACACCCCTAGTGGTGTGTACTTGACTCAGTCCCACTGCACTGTGGATGTGCAGTGGAGTTGGTTTTGTCCTACCACACTGTAGAGTGAGCTGGATGGGTTTGGAAATCGAGACAGTCAGTGGAATTTATCTTCAGTCTTCTGCATGCAATTATTGGTTCTCTTCTCCGGTTCTGCTGGTTCGTCTCTGTGGGTTTAGCTCGCCATCTAAAGTCCAGGATCTTCCAAGCAGTTTCAACAGGCTCCAAAAAACCTGACCTACAGTAGTAAGTCAGAGTATGCACTGTCATTTTATGGCATATAGGGAATTATAAACCAAAGCTAAATAAAACATATCTTCTTGTAATTATCTCTCATCATCATTTCACATAATTTAGGGAATTACTATTAAACCAATAAACATCAGCTTACGGTACAATTCCATTGATCAAAAACAAATAAAATAAATAATCAAATAATCTGGATCAATACAAAACAATTCTTTGTACCAAAATAAAATAAATATCTTTACAGAAATGGCATAACACTGCTACACCAGGATCAAACATGTTGCAATGTGGCCTGTACAATGCAATGGCAGCCTCCATTAGTGGGTGCAGGGCAGGCTGCCTGTACAGTCACATGCTGTAAAAATTAACTCTACACCAAAGTGCATTTCAGTATTCATAGAACCCAGGAAGAGTGTGTACACTTCTCCCAATAAACATCCAACTTGTAACTGCTGTGCACAGATACAGTACATGTAACATCAACCCAGTTCATTCATTCACCATGTCCCCCTCAGCTAGCATGCTAATTGTTTGTAGCATCAACCAATGAACAATCCTCACCATGCTGGTTATCTCTCTTTTCACATCAAACACGACGGATGGACCCTCTGGCTGGAACCATAGGAATTATCTCTGGCTAAAACAGTAGCTAAACTGCTTTTAGCTGGACTTTTATCACTTTTATCAGTTTAAAACCAGGTAATGGTTTGTAGCTGCTCTGTGGCTGCTCTCTCTCTCTCAGGTGTGGCTTCAAAAGGAAGTGTCATGGTGCTGCACATAGCACTATGCTCCCTCAACAGGAAGTGTCAGGTTACAAAATAAAAGTACTCATCTTCAGAATAAAACAACTTGGTTGATGTCTAGTAGTTTTCACATTGTACTTAATCATAAATATTTAACCCATTGTATCCTGTTAGATGGTGTTAAATATATTTCTGTAATATAATCAATATGTTGGCACATATTTTCTTTAGAACACTTTTTCAGGTTTTATCATGTACACAGCTAATCACTGGGTTACACCCTCCCCCCCTGAATCTATGCACGTCCCTGTGCATTGGAACGGCTGCTTGGTAACAGGTTTAAGGGATGGGCTGGGGTAAAGATCAGGTCTTAGTAAAGGACTGAGGTAAGTTTCAGAGTCTTTGGTTTCCATTAAGGCTTCAGTGAAAGCGGTGCTCAGACCATGGAATAGGGACTGGACAACTGCTATCAGTGGGTTCCCAGGGGTTGAATACTGAAATCTTTCAGGTACTCCTCTGTTCCTCGTTGAGCGTCGGACAGCACTGGCTTGTCCATCAGTTTCAGCATCTTCAGCTGGCACTGTATCGTCAGTTACCACTGGAACATCCTCAATTTCTGTTTCCTCTTCTTCCACAGGAACATCCTTTGTAGGAGTTTGTGAAGTTTCATCGGTAGGTAGTTCCTCTTCAGGACACGAGTTTCCTGGTAAGTATACATCACCAGAAGCGGCTGGCGGAACATCAGATAAGTCTCCCACTTCAGGTAGGTAATCAGGTAGGTTTTCTTCCTCCTCTAGGACATCATCAGGTAAATCATTTTCTCCTCCTGCAGCTTCATCAGGTAAGTGATCTTCACCTCCTGGAGCAACATCAGGTAGGTCGTTGTCAGCATGTGCCACTGGAACTCCCTCAGGGAAAGCACTGGCTACTCCCTCTGGAGGGTTGTGTTCAACAGTGGACACTGGCGTACGTTGTGACTCAGTCATATCTTCAAGGGTTGGATCCGAGCGGTTGTTTGCTCTGGGGATTTCACGGATGGTTGTAAATCTGGTGTTTTCCATATCAGGCTGCTCACTGAACCACTCATAAGGAACTTCATCCTCAGCGTCTGAGTGTACACTCACATCGTCAGGTTCTGGAGCAGAACTTCGTGTTCTTGGCTTGCGTGGTTTTGGCAACTCAGGCTCCTCTTCAGTCAGTGGGAGAGATCCACATGGAAGTAGCAGGTCTCTATGGAGAGTTCGCAAAGGACCATCTTTGTCCTCTGGTCTGAGAGTATAGACCGGGAGATCTCCAGCTTGCTTCACTACCACATATATGTCCGACTCCCATTTATCAGCAAGCTTGTGCTTACCGCGTAGGCGGACTGCTCTCACCAACACTCTGTCACCAGCTTCTAGCCTGGAAGCGGTTATGTGTCTGTCGAATCTTGTCTTGTTCCTTTCTGCTATCTTTTTGGCATTAAAGGTGGCTATCTTGTAGCTCTCTTCCAGATGTGCCTTGAGCTTCTGCACATACTGGGAGTGAGACTTGTATTCACCATCTTTCAGAGGTAACCCAAATGCCAGGTCGACAGGCAACCTTGGTTGACGACCGAACATTAGTTCATAGGGCGTGTACCCGGTTACGTCATTCTTCGTACAGTTGTACGCGTGCACCAGGGGTTTCACAAAGTTTCGCCATTGCGATTTGTCTTTGTTTTCCAGCGTTCCTAACATACTTAGCAACGTCCTGTTAAAGCGTTCGACAGGATTCCCCCTGGGGTGGTACGGGGTAGTACGAATCTTACGGATACCTGCAACCTTGCATAGTTCCTTGATAGTACGTGACTCGAAGTCCGGCCCTTGGTCACTGTGTAAACGTTCTGGGACTCCGTAATGGGTTACCGTAAATTCTCTTATAGGAACCCGGGCTATTATTTGTCTCAAGAGTAGCGGGCACCAGGCTCTTGTTGGAAGCAGGACAGTATAAGAGACAAGGCTTTTATTCCTATTTCTCAAAAATATCAGAATGATTCAGATCAGATTTTTTTATTAGATACCGTATTTTTGGAAAAAAATATAAATATTATATATTAGGTTATTTATAAAGAAAAGCGTTTTTATTGGAAAATCATCATAGAAAGGCTCATAAAGAGATAACATTCTGCTGTATTGTATTGCATTAACCAATTCATACTGAAAATCAGCTCCTCATAATGTGTATCAGAATAGAATACAGTCCACACAGCATACTGCTGGGGAATAAAAAACACTACATTTCCCATCAAGCTCAGCGGCTCGTTTCGTCATTCAGATGCGACTCTCCCTGGTAAACAGGAACCACAGGATACTAGCATGGATACTAGTATAGCCGCATTAGCTTCATTGAGCTTCATTTACTGTTTGGATTAAACTTCCACGCTAAAGATCTCATGTGCGGCCGTCATCCGATGTTCGCGAGGACTACGCACACGCACGCGCCCCGGTAAGTTGCCAAAGTCATCCGTCTTTGCCAAACGGAACGTGAAATGAGCGGCGTCCAAATATCGCTGCGCAGTTTGTAGACAGTGTACGGTAAATCACCGTAACAGCTGGCTTGGGATGTGAGTGACAGTCAGACAGAGTGGAGAAAGGTACTCCTGAATGATACGTAACGTAAAAAAAAGAGGAAAAAGGAGGCTCTTATTGGAGCGTCGGCTCTTAATTACTTAATTCAATTGCGCACCCGGAAATTAAAGCAGGTCCGGTTCTTTATTAAATATAGGATATTATTAGAGCATTTACGGTATGTAGTTATCCCAGAGACATTTTGCAACTGTCTGGGCCTTCTGGTTTGGTGTTGGGATGGCAACAGCGTATTTCGTAAAATGGTCGGTTATCACTAAGACATCTGTTGTATTACTTCTGTCAGGCTCTATGGACAAGAAGTCCATACAGACAAGCTCTAGTGGTCTGGTGGATATTATGTTCACCAATGGTGCAGCTTTTTCTGGTGGAGTTTTTCTTCGAATGCACCGGTCACAGGTCTTGATTTTTCTTTCAACGTCAGCTGCCATCTTCGGCCAATAGAATCTGGTTCTAACCAAGTCTAGGGTACGCTCAATACCTAAGTGACCCATATCATTGTGAAGGCTTTGCAGAGCAACGGCTCGGAGCACTTCAGGTAAGACCAGCTGGTAAGTGACACGGTCGTTGTCTTGCCGTCTTCGGTATAGAACTTGGTTGCGCAGTTCAAGTCGATTCCACTCTCTTAGAAGGAATGGAATATCAGGGAGTTCTTTTCTGACTGTTGGAGGGACTTTCTCTCCACTTTCGATGTGGGATATGACCTCCCTGAGACAGGGGTCAGCCTCTTGTAATTCTCTGATATCTGTTTCGGACAGATGGGGAAGGTTAGGTAGACCACCATGCTGCTCTTCATTCACAAAGTCATCTGGTAAGGCATCAGGCGAAATTGCTAATGACTGCACCAGAGTTAGAGCTCCATCACTGTCGCTGTCTTCATCTGTAGGATTACAGACCATGTGCTTCTCACAGATGGCATGCACAACTGCTTGACTTAGACCAGTTTCAGGGTCAGACAGATGTGTTTGAGTGAACTGACTTATGCGTTCTTGTTCCTTCTGGGACATCAGATCATTAGTCAGCTCTCCGTGGGGCCTTCTGGAAAGACCATCTGCATCAGAATTCAGTTTGCCTGCACGGTACTGGAGTTTGAAGTCAAAAGTGGACAATGCTGCTAGCCATCTGTAGCTAGTGGCATCTAGTTTCGCGGTGGTAAGTATATACTAGGGTGGATCTTAAATGACCTTTTTCTGATTTTCTTGAGTCTCACCCCCCAATTATGTTCCAATGTACAAAAAACTGCTTTGGTTAAAATTTGGTTGAATTTCAAGCATATTTAGAGGTAGCTCAATCAAGTCAAAGATTGTACATTTTATTGGTCAAAATCGAATTGCACTGCAGGCACATTTAAGTTATACATTACACATTATTCTTATACTAAGCACAGAAATGATATTTTTTAAGCTTACAAATCTAAACACAAATCTGATTACATGTTTGTCATATGTCAAACCAGAATTAATGTATTGTAGGTTATAGCAAAGCAAAGAATGACAATTTGCAATTTTTCATTTAACGTGCACAATGACATGTCTTTATTGCACACTCTTCAATCATACTCACAACACACAACAAGTACACAGCCCCACTTCCTTGTTTACCCCCAAAACCCCCGAAAGTCACTGCAGTATAGCAATTCAGTAGTTACTGATCAATTAAAGTTTGTTTACGGCTATCGGGATACTTGTGCCGATAGTCCTGCACAATTTGCAGCAAGTATTGGAGTTGGGACTCATCTTTAGTAATGAGACCACAATATTCTTGTATTAGGTCAACCCCACACTCTGCATGATCATTAACAACATTCATCGCCTTCACTACAGCCAGAGCTTCTTGGTAGTCCTCCCTGGGCTCCCACTCAAAGCACCTTGGAAAAAATCTTCAATGTTCTTCCTTGCAATTGTTCCAAGGTCAACAGTAATTCTCTTCATATGCCCCTGTTCACCATAAGTGATTGGAAAACTTTTGAGAAGCAGCTTTAGACACCTCAGCATTTATTGATGAACCGGATACCTCGCTGCTCGAGGTATCCGGTTCAGAGCTCCAGGAGCTACCCATCATGCCCGTTGGATGGCAAAGGTTATTTATTGTATGAAGATCTGGATGTTTCATGGCCAATTCAAACTGACCTTCAGGGAAGAAAAAGCATGCATGGATTTGTGCATTTTTGCAGTTTGCAATTATGTGAAGGCATGGATGATGGCACCTGTTGCTGTCAGCGCTCCACTAAATTACTTGGCAGCTGTTAAAATCGTTGCTGGAATATTCATCAATAAATGCTGAGGTGTCTAAAGCTGCTTCTCAAAAGTGTTCCAATCACTTATGGTATTTTGCTCCAGAGATTGTCGGACTTGCATTGTTTGACAGTCAAGTGAGCGCGCAAACGAAGAGGCTGATGGTGAGAGCCATGAAAGATGGAAATGAAGATCATGAACTGAGAATTACTGTTGACCTTGGAACAATTGCAAGGAAGAACATTGACGTGCTTTTCAAAATGATGGATCTCCCAGATGACTTCCTTGACGTTGATCCCGATGAGTGGGAGCCCAGGGTAGACTACCAAGAAGCTCTGGCTGTAGTGAAGGCAATGAATGTTGTCAATGATCATGCAGAGCGTGGGGTTGACCTAATACAAGAATATTGTGGTCTCATTACTAAAGATGAGTCCCAACTCCAATACTTGCTGCAAATTGTGCAGAACCATCGGCACAAGTATCCCGATAGCCGTAAACAAACTTTAATTGATCAGTAACTACTGAATTGCTATACTGCAGTGACTTTCGGGGTTTTTGGGGGTAAACAAGGAAGTGGGGCTGTGTACTTGTTGTGTGTTGTGAGTATGATTGAAGAGTGTGCAATAAAGACATGTCATTGTGCACGTTAAATGAAAAATAGCAATTGTCATTCTTTGCTTTGCTATTTCCTACAATACATTAATTCTGGTTTGACATATGACAAACATGTAATCAGATTTGTGTTTAGATTTGTAAGCTTAAAAAATATAATTTCTGTGCTTAGTATAAGAATAATGTGTAATGTATAACTTAAATGTGCCTGCAGTGCAATTCGATTTTGACCAATAAAATGTACAATCTTTGACTTGATTGAGCTACCTCTAAATATGCTTGAATTTTAACCAAAGCATTTTTTTGTACATTGGAACATAATTGGGGGGTGAGACTCAAGAAAATCTAAAAAAGGTAATTTAAGATCCACCCTAGTATATACGTTAGTGGATTACTGTCAGTCACGACAGTGAACTGGCTTCCGTACAGGTAATCACCAAACTTTTCTACTGCTGCCCACTTTAAGGCCAGAAACTCCAGTTTGTGGGCTGGGTACCGTGACTCGCTGCGAGACAAACCCCTGCTGGCATATGCAATCACTCTCATGCAACCCTCCTGCTCCTGGTATAGGGCTGCCCCAAGCCCGATGGTGCTGGCGTCAGTATGAAGGACATACGGCAACTTGGGGTCGGCAAAGCCAAGAATAGGGGCTGTAGTAAGTTTCTCAATGATGGTATGAAATGCAAGTTCACAGGTGGTTGTCCAGCGGTCACCAAAGGGTTTTTTCGGATCATGGTACTGGTGAGTTGTCACCTTGGGTTTGGCATTCTTGTGCAGTGGCGGGTATCCAGAGGTCAGGTCAGTGAGGGGCTTAACTATACTGGAGTAGTCTTTTATGAAGCGACGATAGTATCCTGAGAAGCCGAGGAACGATCGCAATTGTTTCAGTGTCTGGGGCGTTGGCCACGTTTTCAGGGCATTCACTTTTTCAGGGTCGGTCTCCACTCCAAATTGGGATACAATATGTCCGAGATACTTGACTGATGTCTGAAAGAATTTGCATTTCTCAAGGGAGAGTTTCAAGCCGTATTCCTTCAGTCGAGTTAGAACTCGCATCAGTCTTGTCTCGTGTTCTTCCAACGTCTTGGAGAAAACTATGTACTATGAATACAATCACTTCTTTCAGGTTCATGTCGCCGACACATTTTTCCATCAGACGTTGGAATGTACTTGGAGCATTTGTAATGCCTTGGGGCATACGATTAAACTCCCAGAATCCCATGGGGCAGACGAAAGCGGTTTTGGCTTTGTCTGTCTCTTCAACTTCGATCTGGTAGTAGCCAGATTTTAAATCGAGAACTGAAAACCATTTCGATCCGGTGAGTGTCGTGAATGTCTCTTCCAAGTTTGGGAGCGCGTAAGCATCCTTTACTGTCTGTAGGTTGAGTTTTCTGTAGTCGATACAAAGGCGGACTTCTCCATTCTTCTTTCGTACTACTACTATAGGCGAAGAAAATGGGGATTCCGACTCACGGATCACTCCAGCTTGCAGAAGTTCTTGCAGGTGCTTACGGACCGCTTCCCGGTCTTGAGGATGTATGGGGCGGGCTCTGTGTTTAAAGGGGGTTTCATCCGAGAGCTTGATTTGGTGCTTCACCTTATCAGTTCTTCCGAAGTCAATATCATGCTGAGCGAATACTTCGGGCATACTGTTCAGCTTCTCTGTGATACGCTCCTTCCACTCAGCTGGGACAGGAGAGTCATCAAAGTTGAACCTTGTATTGGAGTTCAGGGGAGATTCTGTTTTAGGTGAAAGAGCACTATGCTCTTGGGAGAGGACTCTCTGAAAAGCACTGAGCTCGCCGATGACACACCTCTGAGGAATAGTAATGTCATGTTCAGATTCATTGGTAAGTACTACTGGTACTTTGTAAGGTTGGTTCGTGGGCAAGTCAATGAGGCAAGTGTTCACCAGCAGTCCACCTGGCAAGGAGGACAAGGAAGGCTGCTCCAAAACTACAGAACTCTCAGTAGTGCATGCATTTGCAATGACACAACCTTCCAGGACCACTGTTTGGCCTGCGGGGACCAACTGGGGACTTGTGCTATGCATCTTAACCAGCCCGTGGTTACCATCCTTGTGTTGTCGCTGTCTCAGTTCAAGGACCTTTAGCACTGCCTTGTAGCCATGTGCCACTGGCTGTTGTGTCTTCGAAGTGGTTTCAGAATAGGTTTCATACAAGACATCAAGCGTGTTGGTTCCGATCAGCACAAGTGAGTTAGAGGCAGTTCTGATATCTGGGACTACTAAAGCGAGGGTGGGCACCTCAACTTGAGAACCAAGGAACTCTTTGGGAAAGGTGACACTTAGCTCGATGTATCCCAGATAAGGTACAGACTGACCGTTGGCTCCCTCAACTTCAAGTAAGTCATAGAGTGGTTTGATCTGGTATTCCGACAGATATTGCTGGAGGAATGACTGAGGGACCGTGGTAACTTGTGAACCTGTGTCGAGTAGACAGTTGACAACTTGTCCTTCTATTTCAACTTGCGCTGTGCTCTTTGTGCCAACCAAGCCTTTTGGTAGCTTGAAAGGAGTATCTTTTGTTTGAGACATTTTCATCAGGGCGTGCTTTTTGGCAGTTACTTTGGGTTTGTCTTCAATGGGACGTGGTTGATCATTTACAGCTCCAGTCTGTCCCTCGACAGGAGCTGAGTTCAGTTTAAAGAATTGATGGTTCTTTGTGTATCTGCTTCCCATTTCTGCTGTCGCTCATTCAACTCTTTCCTCTTTGCTGCTACGAGAGCAGGGTTCGCATCGGACTCACACGTGGAAGCGATATGTCCATCCTCTCCACAGCGAAAACAGTACCAGGGCTTTGGTTTTGAATTTTTGCTTTTAGGGGAAGGTGGATTGGATTCAGTCGGTGCATAGTCAGGTTTTTGAGTTTTAGTCTCCTTCGATTGTTCTTTCTTGGGAGCTCTTGGCTTGTTCTTGTCCAACAGCGAGGTTAGCTGACTCTTCAGGTCTGCAACTTGTTTCTGTAGCTCCTGTATGCTACTGGAGTCAGAGCTGGCTTGACTGTCATTGTCGTCAGTCACGCTCTGTACTCGCACCACAGCTTTCTGTTTTGTGGCTCCTAAGTGCCGTTTCATTCTTGTGGCTTTTGTCGCTTGTCTGTCTTCCTCAGTGCGTATGAGCAGTAACAGTTCTGCAAATGTTGGAGGATTATCTTTAAGCTTTTTGTCTTCCAGATGAAGGTCGGTAATCAGACTGTTCTCCCAGCAGCCTCTGCAAAACTGTCTGAGAAGATGCCTGTCTATGTCTTGCACTGGGACTCCTCCTCTACGTACAGCATTATTCAGGGCCACCTGAAGGCGTTGCAGGTAGTTAGAGGGTTTCTCTTCAGGAAAGTCTTGTAGTGTATTCATGAACCGAACGAACAGTTCTTCGCCATCTTCGACTGTGGCAAATGCAGAGTCTAGTATTTGCAGGTATGCAATAGGTGGCGCTTCAGGCCCGAGATGCCTGACAACATCAGCAGCTGGGACAAGAAGGCTTTCAAGGATCTTGCGAGTTTTCTCAGAGTCAGACACTCTTTCTTTCAACATTAAATCAACATGAGAACGCCAAGTCTCATAGTCAGCTTCGTTGTGTGGTTTAGGGAGTTTTCCTGAAAAGGCTCTCAATCTCAAGGTAGAATGAGAATGGGATGATTTGTCCTCACTTCGAACAATGTGCTCCACCACGATCTTTTGCACGTCAGTTGGATTGAGCTCACTGGGGCTTAAAGTGAGACCGGGTCTAGTGAGAGAAGGGGCAGGTACATTTGGGACAGATGCAGTATCAATGGGAGAAGGGGTAGGTGGAAAGGGAATGGCAGTTACAGACAGCTGTTTTGACAGTTGGCTTGGCACTCTGATCAGGGTTCTCTGTAGGTTTAGAAGTGCTTTGTTCAGTGGACTCATCCCCACCAATAGACTCTGCTATTTGTGACATGACGTCCCGTAACACCTCTGTAAAATCTTTCCCACTCAGCTTAGCTATGCCCTTTAACTCATCAAGGTAAGACTGTGTAGCATTGCTCCCCACCCTCTGTGTGTAGACTGATGCTAAGGCCTGCACATGGAAAGAAACATCAGGATTATCTGAAAACGGTTGACTGTAAGGCAAAAGAGGTTCTAATGCTTGTAAAGCTGTGCCACTGTCAAACACAACGATCATGTTTGTATGGAACTCTGATGCTGTGTCATCTATAGTATGGACATCATGGATGGAACCATACTTCTCCAAGAAAGTTATAATGTCTTTGTCATTCTCTGTACCTTTCTTTGTACCTGTTAAACTCACTATAACAGCATTTGGAACTTTGATACCTTTCTGTTCAACAATAGTATCCATTTTTGTGGCAATGCACGGTGGGTTATATAACAATGTGGTGTCTGTTCTGGTGTTATTCTTTTATCTGGCTCCTGGCTACTAGCTCGCCACGTATGTAGCCTGTATGACCTTTACTACAACATAAAGAATGATATTATCGATTGGCATAACCATATAATCCTATTATAGTTATGCTGGGGGGTTTTGGGCTAATTATCAGAAGTCCTAGGTTCGACTAAGGAGCCAGTACTTGTTTACACCAGAAAGAACACCACTGCAAAGGTTTTACTATTCGGAAGGCATGAAATGCAAACACTTCCTTTTAATAGCAATAATAAATGTAAATATGAAATATGAAAAATAACAAACAACATACAATACTTTTTTAACCTTCAAAATACAACCCGGGTAATTCAAAAACAAAATAAAATCCTAATTGGCCAATATCTAAATTCAGATTCAAAAGTTCAAGTGATCACTGTAATTCCCCTTTAATCTCCTTGTATCACTGATGTGAAGGCAGTATAATTCCCAAAAGTTCAGTTCAATTCACACCCCTAGTGGTGTGTACTTGACTCAGTCCCACTGCACTGTGGATGTGCAGTGGAGTTGGTTTTGTCCTACCACACTGTAGAGTGAGCTGGATGGGTTTGGAAATCGAGACAGTCAGTGGAATTTATCTTCAGTCTTCTGCATGCAATTATTGGTTCTCTTCTCCGGTTCTGCTGGTTCGTCTCTGTGGGTTTAGCTCGCCATCTAAAGTCCAGGATCTTCCAAGCAGTTTCAACAGGCTCCAAAAAACCTGACCTACAGTAGTAAGTCAGAGTATGCACTGTCATTTTATGGCATATAGGGAATTATAAACCAAAGCTAAATAAAACATATCTTCTTGTAATTATCTCTCATCATCATTTCACATAATTTAGGGAATTACTATTAAACCAATAAACATCAGCTTACGGTACAATTCCATTGATCAAAAACAAATAAAATAAATAATCAAATAATCTGGATCAATACAAAACAATTCTTTGTACCAAAATAAAATAAATATCTTTACAGAAATGGCATAACACTGCTACACCAGGATCAAACATGTTGCAATGTGGCCTGTACAATGCAATGGCAGCCTCCATTAGTGGGTGCAGGGCAGGCTGCCTGTACAGTCACATGCTGTAAAAATTAACTCTACACCAAAGTGCATTTCAGTATTCATAGAACCCAGGAAGAGTGTGTACACTTCTCCCAATAAACATCCAACTTGTAACTGCTGTGCACAGATACAGTACATGTAACATCAACCCAGTTCATTCATTCACCATGTCCCCCTCAGCTAGCATGCTAATTGTTTGTAGCATCAACCAATGAACAATCCTCACCATGCTGGTTATCTCTCTTTTCACATCAAACACGACGGATGGACCCTCTGGCTGGAACCATAGGAATTATCTCTGGCTAAATCAGTAGCTAAACTGCTTTTAGCTGGACTTTTATCACTTTTATCAGTTTAAAACCAGGTAATGGTTTGTAGCTGCTCTGTGGCTGCTCTCTCTCTCTCTCAGGTGTGGCTTCAAAAGGAAGTGTCATGGTGCTGCACATAGCACTATGCTCCCTCAACAGGAAGTGTCAGGTTACAAAATAAAAGTACTCATCTTCAGAATAAAACAACTTGGTTGATGTCTAGTAGTTTTCACATTGTACTTAATCATAAATATTTAACCCATTGTATCCTGTTAGATGGTGTTAAATATATTTCTGTAATATAATCAATATGTTGGCACATATTTTCTTTAGAACACTTTTTCAGGTTTTATCATGTACACAGCTAATCACTGGGTTACATTTAGGTCCATTTTATCTCCCCCTTTGTGCAGGGGAACAACATGGGCAACCTTCCATACATTTGGGATGACACCTGATAAAATGGATTGATTAAAAATATGAGTAATAGATTCAGAAATGAAAGGGGCAGAAAGCTGGAGAAGATAGGGATCCAAACCATCTTCACCAGTTGCTTTTTTGGGGTCAATAGCTGAAAGTGCTCTACCTACTTCCTCCGAGGTAAGGAGTTTGAGCGTAAACTGAGGGGTTTCATGAGGGTCAGCTAAAGTGGATTCATTTGTTTCTAGGTTCCTCATGACATTATCAGAGTGAGTGTTTTCAAAGAGGTGCCCAGCTGTAATGAAGTGATTATTAAATGATGTGCATATTTCCACTTCACCAGATATGACAGTTTGATCATACTTTATATGAGTAGGCATGGTTATAATATTATTATTTTTAGTAGTTGAGTTTACTAGTTTCCAGAATTTTGCTGGATTTGAGTAGCAGATTGAGAAATTGTTTAAATAGTAAATTGATTTAGCTTTCGACACTGATGCAGTAAATTTATTTCTAATTTTCCTAAAAGCGGCCCAGTGAGAATGGTCACCGTATTTTCTAGCTAAGGTCCATGCCTTATTCTTTAATCTGAGCAGTTCGGTTAAATCCATGGTGAACCATGGGCTAGATCTATTTTTTATTCTTTGATTTTTTAACGGAGCATGTTTATTTACCAATAGATTGAAATTCTTAGTAAAGTGATTTAGTGCCAGATTAGGTTCCAAAATTGTTGAAGTGCTTAAAATATCACTGTGGTGAAAATCATCAAAAAAGGCTTGCACATTAAAATGCTTAAAATTGCGTTTAGAAATAACTTGTGGCTGTGCTTTCTTTACCCGAGTGTCTCTGATGCAGGCAATGGGACAATGGTCACTTACATCAAGCTCAAAGACACCGGAGGCAGTTATTTTATCACTCTTATTGCATAAAATAAGATCTAAAAGGCTTGATCTTTCTATGTTATTAAAATTGGGTCTAGTCGGTTCTGTGATTAATTGGGTGAGGTTAAGATTACTACAGATTTCTTTCCATTTATCAGATACATTAGTTGCCCAGTCTAAGTTAACGTCACCCATTATGATCATTTCTGCATCCTTATAATGAGAAATTAAGCTGGCCAATTTCTCTAAGGCTTCAGGCTTAGCAGAAGGAAGCCTATAAATACCAATAACAATAATTGAATTGGTTGGTCCCAAATTAACTCTTAGGGCAATGAATTCAAAACATTTTACAACGGCAACAGCCTTAAGAACAATAACAGAATAACATGTTTTGGCATAAATGGCCACTCCGCCACCTCTAATTGTAGTTCTGTCAATTCTAAATAAATTATAATCATTTAAGAATACCTCAGAGTCATTGTGTTTGTCCTTTAACCAGGATTCAGTCATGACCAGAATATCAGGATCTGTTTGAGATATAAATATTTTGAGATGATCTAGTTTTCCATCTTTAACAAGACTTCTAATGTTCCAATGAATTAGGCCCAGTCCTTTTCTATTTTTAAAATGATGTACATTAAAGTCCGGGGTTGGGTCAGAAACAGACTGGTGCAATGAGGAGATGATAGTATTTGACTGCAGGGGGACCATAGTTAAATGTGAATTGCATACATGACGCTTTGAACAATTTGGGTAAGCTCTAGTAGTTATCCAGACAGATATATGTTGTACAACAGAGGATGAAACATAAGCAGTTTGACCATCGGGCCACCAGAGGGCAGCTGTATTGCAGGTACGGGGAACTGAGGCGGAACGAAACTCAGCATGACCGGAAGTAGCATTGTTTTGGACGGACGAATGTGTAACGTGGGACGTAAACAGTCAGGCATGAGAGTCCAGTGTGCGCTGTAAATTGAATGATAGTGATTTATTCCCTATTATGCTCGGGTGTAGGCCGTCTTTACTGTAAAAGGCCGGGCGAGCCCAAAACAGATGGAAATTATGGACGTAGATTATGTTGCAAGACGCGCAGACAGATTGAAGCCAGTGGTGCAGATCCAGCAGCTTTCCAAATCGGCTTTCACCGCGGCGCAGCAATGGAATAGGACCCGAGATGAAAACTTGTTTACGGCACCCAAGGAGGAGATCAAGGATGTCTTTGAAATTCCTTCTAGTGTCAACAGATTGTCGGTCATTGACACCTATATGAAGGACGATTTTCTTAATGGAGGATGGGAGAGAGAGTAGGATAGTGGGAAGTCGATCTAGGATAAAAGTAGTATTTGCGCCTGGATAACAGTAGACCAGGGCATTTGAGACACGAATGCCTCTGACCATACTATCCCCGATTATTAATACATTGGGAGGTGAAGGCCGACTACGCAGAGGACTGGGTCGCAAACCGCGACCGGGGATCTTGTTGGTCGGCAGTGGGGCTTTGGAGGGGCGCTGCTTAGCCCTAGTGGAGCTCACTGAGGCGGAATGAGACACCACAGCAGACCATGGTAGTGGACGTGGAGGAGGACCGAGCGTTGGCCTCGGCATGGGGGCGAGGTGGACAGCATTTGTGCGAGCAGCCGCCGGGCGCCTGCAGTGGACAGAGTCTACCACCTCGGTCAACAACCCTATCCATAGCAGTCCCCCAGCTCTTTACCCGCTTTCTCCTGGGGCTGGACTGATGTTCTTCCAGGAGTGAACCAAGTAGTTCAAATTAAGTCGAGTGTCTTTTTTTAAGATGTATTTTTGGGCTTTCGTGTCGTTATTGATAGGACAGTAGACTGACAGGAAAGGGCCCAGAAGAGCAACTGCACTGTAAAAAATAAAAAGTTGGGAAAACTCAACATTTTAAGGCAACAAACTTCAGAAAACTTTTAAGTTAGGGCAACTGACAATTTTAAACTCAAGCTAAAATTATAAAAGTTGAGGCAACTGAAAATGTTAAGATAAACCAACTAAACCAACTTAGTTTTATGTTTGATTGACTGACTTAAAAGTTTTCTGAAGTTTGTTGCCTTAAAATTTGGAGTTATCCCAACTTTTATTTTTTACAGTGTGCTCTCTCTGGCTCCATTGGTTAGGCGCCGGTGGGATGGATTGGATAGATAAATAGATGTCATTTTGCACACACCGAAGGACCTGAGCCTCCTCATGAATGTACTGTACATGCAACATGTTTTAACTGATTGTTGTCAATATTGTTTTCGTTTCTCTCTTTGTCGTTATGCTATTTATTGTGTTTTATATGTGTGTAATCTCTGCATCATTGTAAATGAGGGTCTCCCTCAATGATCTCTCCGAGAATTTAAATAAAGGTTGAATGAATGAAAAAGAAACAACAGACTGCTCCAGCCCTTGCTGTAGCGGTCTTGAGTTGTCAGAAAAGTCCAGATGCATTCAGAATGAAAATAATTATGATTTCCTTCAATCCACATGAAACACAAATTATAATGACATATAGCTTTGCTGAATGGTAGCCTACTCTGTTAACTGTTCCACCTGTAATGTGCAATGTGTGTGCATTTGAGTCCTCTATAGTTAGGTTTAATCTCTCTAAATAACCGTTTGTGTGTCCAAATCGGAATGAAGGCCAATGATGAAATGCTAACCTACATTTTTCAAAATCGGCCTCATGGTGCCGCTATTAACACATGGGAAGCCAAGGTTTCTAACATTTCTAGCTGTTGCTGCTGCCGCCGTTCACTCACGCTTTATTTTTAAGAGCCTCGGAAGCTTCGTGCGTGTGCACGTGAGTGTCCACTGACGATTGAGGAAGATAATCCATTTGTTTACAAACGCTCGCAAAACTAAAATCCAAACCGGGGCCGATCATCGCGGTAAAGTGTCGCCGTGAAAACAATCAGATCTCTGCTTCCCTGGCGTTCTTTGCACCTCATTCATAGAGAAAGCCCTTTTTATGTTTCAGCCTAGAATGGAAATCAATGCAGCCTAGTCGCGCCATTTTCTCTCTCTGCGAACCACGGTGTGACGTATGGACTAGGGTCATTCACAGGGCACACAGCATGCGCGCAGCACGCTGTACAGTTAACCCTTTGTTGTCTCGTTGAGGAACGAGACAACTCCTTTTGGCAGAGTGACCCCAGTGGCCTTATCTCGTTACTGAACGAGTTTGGCCCCTTGGGTGTTAACAGGCCGACTTGCATTTTTACCTATTGGGACCGACAGTGTGAAACTTTGCATGCGCACTCCCTAGAGGAAGGAAAATCTCTGCCCTACATGACAGGAATTTACACACAGAGTTCATAGACAGTTTGTGAACGTCATCATTCATTCGCTTTTATTGGCTGACCTGTTTCCATTGCACTGATGCACATTTTGTTTATTCGATAAAGCCTCAAAATCCACCTCCTCCATAAATGTTTTTGTGAATATTGAAAGTTTATTCGAATTTTGAAGTGTTTCCATTAAAGGACAACTTTGTTATTTTACTACAAGGTTCATATTTTAGATAGTCATTAGAGAAAAGAAAAGATGAGTGATTTTAACGATTTTGATTTGCATGCATGCACACAGGTTGGGCTAAATATGTACTTTTAGACACAATAAGCCCATTCCCAAGATGCACCACAATCTTTCATGGGCAGATGTGACTTATGGGGGCTGGCGTAAATAGTAACAAAGAAATTGACGGCTTATTGTGTCTAAAAAGACATATTTAGCCACTTGTACGCATGCCCTCACCCACTGAAATCAAAATATTAAAATCGCTAAAACAATAGAAAGCAGCAAATGAAAACATTTTAACACTCATCTTTTCTTTTCTCTAATTACAATCTAAAATATGAACCCTTGTTGTAAAAAAAAACAAAGTTGTCCTTTAAAAGATTTATGCGCAAAAGCCTTAATGTGCAAAAAAAGGCTTTATGGAAACGCAACTATAGTCATAATTACATCCCTGCAGAAGAAGTACTCCAATTGCTTCGTAAAATAAGCGATAACTCAATGTAGAAATACTCTAATAGACAGACAGATGGACCAACTGGTGGCATTGCCATCATCAGAGCCTCACCACTAGTGGCTCTAAAATCTCCACACGCTAATCACTAGCTAATTTACTTTAGGTAGCTAAACTTCCCCCAGTGCTTTGTGGGCAATATGCACAACCTTCGGGACAGCAGTAGAGTAGAGTGCTCTCCAAGGCAGTCAGGTATGGAGATGTAGCACATTGATTAATATGCATGGACTCACTAATTAATTACACCCCTCTTATTCTAATAACATGGCCTTGAGACTGGCATGGAAGTGAATAGACAGACACACACATACTGTACACATTATGCACATTATGCATACTGCACCCAGACGGTGCAGGGGGAAAAGTCCTGATCACATTCGCTCTCTATTATATATTATAATATACAGTATAATATATAACAAGCAACATAATTGTGAAACATAAAACCGTGATTTTCGATTGTCGTGCCGCCCTAATTAAATCCAGACACGCTGTATTTAACAACTTAAGGTGATATTCCATCAGGAAGAACCATGATGTTCTTTATGGTTTATGGTTCACATAAAACATAATTGTGTTTCACAAATCCATAGCAATTTAATATACCTCTGTACAAATGAACATCCAATGGAAACAAAACTGTCCTTTGAAATGCAATTGAGATGTAAATATGACAACTCTTTTCAGCCTTTAGATACTCTCCATCGAGTCTTGCTAATGTTGACATAACGTTGATGCTATTTGCTCTTTCCAGACTGGAACTAACTGACCTCACACGTGTGCACATTTAATCAAGTACATGTCATGATAATTAATTGTCTGTTTAGGACTGATGAACTGAACATAATAAATAATTTACAATATTACATAGTACTAAAGTTTACTATGTTTATTTTACCCTAGTAGATAAAATATTTCCTCATGCAATACCATGCTGCTCTATCAGAGCTACAATCTTTTTCAAATCAACAATTATAGGTGTCTGATGGGATATATTACATACATTGATGCATGGGCCCAATGTCACAATTCTGCTGGCTAGATATGCCACAAAATCTGCAATGTTACTGTAAAGGGGATGTTTATTTATTTAAAGTGATAAATAAGTGTACAAATAGGTCCATATTCTGCAATCATTGCTATAGAGTGTTGTCCAGGAACAGGGGTCTCCCTGTCTCTCCAAATCTTTAGTAAACAGAAAATACTGACAATACTGAAAATAATTGACACTGGGTGAAAAATGGGTTACAACATCTTGGGATAAAAACAAAAAACACAAAAACAAACAGGTACCGTATACATCTTCAAATTGGAATAAACAAGTGCAATTGGTATTGGTAACATGCTGGACTGAGCTAGGACACACGCACGCACGCACGCACGCACAGACACGCACGCACGCACGCACACACGCACGCACACACACACACACACACACACACACACACACACACAATGCCAGAAAGAACGCCAGCAGAGAGAGAACTGAGGGCATTGATTTAAATGCATGCCCAGCTCTGGCAAGCAGCAGAGCTGGGCTGTATAGATTTGACCCAGCAATTGTTGTTGTTTGTGTGTGTGTGTGTGTGTGTGCGTGCGTGCGTGCGTGCGTGCGTGCGTGCGTGTGAAACCTTGCTTGCAACAAACTTTTGAACAGATCCCTGAGGAATCCACTGTCATGCCATCCATAGCACAGCCTCAGTGGCGCTCGGTCTTTCAAGGAAACCCTGCAGAGTTTGTTTACTCCTTCAATCCAAACATCAAGCACATAAAGCTCTCCCATGTCCTGCCCTGAATCTCCCACCTTGAAAGCACCTTTGCTGCATCAAGATCTGTGACCTGCAGGCAACGCGCCCTCCGGAGCATGGAGGATACCTGGTGGGTGCAGAAGAAGGCACAAGAGAACCAGAACTTAGCAGACTGCAACATCCATGGCATCAAAGCCCTATACGGCGTTAGGAAGCAGGCAATTGCCCCTGTCCGTTCAGCTGATGGATGCACCCTTTTTAAGAACCATCACAAGATGCCTGGCCGCTGGGCAAATCATTTTCAGACTCTCCTCAACCACACCATACATTTCAATTCAATTCAAAGGAGCTTTATTGGCATTAGAAAACATCCGTTTACATTGCCAAAGCAAGTGTCAAAATATTTTTTTTTAAATGGGGAAAGATTATACAGTTGGAGGGGTACAGCATGTAAACAGAGCTATCACATTCCGTCGTTATATTATTATATACATGTTATATAGGGTATAAAGCTTTTTCAGACACATAGCAGCAATCCTTTGCAGTCACTTTGCGACAAATAGCAGCATTTTTTCTCAAAACTATTTAAAGTTGTTAAGATGCCCGACTTGCGGCTGGAATCAGTACAGAGTCAAGTATTAGGTTGCAACCTGTGTATTTACTAAACAAAAGAACACATGCTGCTCTTCTTTCACAGCTCTTAACTCTCCGCTCCCCTGCTCTTTACTGGCAGCAGCATCATTTACATTATTATACCCAGGCCAGGTGACCTGGACTGCACCTTTCAAATGGGGGTGTTCTAAAACATACAATAAATACATTAATAACACAATAAATACAATAAAAGAAGAATATAAACATAAAGTGTCGAAAAAGCTGTCACAAAAAAAGAAGAATATATACATAAAGCGACCAAGAAGATCCAAATCTGCTGCTGCTTAGCTGCCTCTTCCACCCCAGCCTCCACCTTTTGATCAGAGTCTGGCAAAGGCTCAAATACTTGTGATTTTGTGTCTGCTGATTCAAGTTAATATGTCAATGTATTGCTATTGTACTACTATTTTATCCCTATGGGGGGTTTTGATAAGCATCCCCTGATTTTGCATAGCAAGCTGCTCGAATAAAAATTCAGGGAACATCTCCCTTTAAAACCAAGATTAACTGGATGGTTAAATCTACTTTGAGTGTTCACGACTAAACATCAAAACACTGTTTCCTCACTACAGCAACAATCATAAGCAATACTAAAACACATCACAATCCCCCTCTGCCATCCTGACTTGGTCCAGCCCAATTATACTGGACAGAATAGCACCACTTGAAGCCACCACACCTATAGTGTGCTGCAGAACAGAGCAGTGTGCACACGGACCCACGTCCTCGCGCGTGATCACCATTAGAAAACTTAAAATCACCAGAAAACGCTGCCACTGAAGAGCTAAGATTATTTAAAAAGTCTGTTGGGCACTTAATGTGTCAACAAGTATCATATTGTACATATTCTGATGAAAATCTGGAGACTTGACATTCATTCAGTAACTGGGTGTTGTGATCAAAATGCGTGTAAAAACTAAAATCTAGAATTTGCCACGGAAAAGGACAAGTCTTCGCCACGCATACATTTGTCCGTGTACGGACACATTGATGACCCCTGATGGCGCTCTCAATGCTGCCACGTGTGTACGTGTGGTGGCTGTCTTGCTCGCAATGTCTTTTGTGCAAAGGACTTGTATATAGGCCTGTCAATATTATTACATAATCGCCTAATAAAATTATTTGATATAATCGCAATTATTTTTCATAATCGTCATAATCCTGTCCATGTTGAAAAATGTTCATATATATTTTTTTAAATAAAGCATAGTGGAAATAGCAGATCTACAAGCTCACAACGCGTCACGACGCAACGCGTTGTGAGCTTGTAGATCGGCTATTTCCACTATCAATGTTCTTTTTTTAAGTATAAAGTTATATATATCTCAGTAATTTCTGAGATATATATAATGTGTCATATCTGCCATGTGCAACTTCAAAGCCTAAAAGCCAAACAGAAATGTAATTGTCAGCAACAAAAACACAATTAAATCGTTAATCGCAATTATTTGAGTGACAATTAATCGTCATGTAAAATGTCATAATCGTGACAGCCCTACTTGTATATTAGAGTCATGAGGAAAGGCGCAGCAGACCACAGCAAGTTCAATTGAACTACCTCACAAATAGCTTACATAATTCTTATCGTTTTTTTGGGGGGGTGTTTGTTTTACGGCTAGAATCATGTCTTGGTATATAATTATAACCAGTAAGGCCTACTGGACACAAGAATCCATGGCTGTCAAAAAGGAGGAATGGCAAAGGGAGAAGCCATGAACCTTCTTCCCAGCACCAGTAGCAGGACATATTTTCATGGGGAGGCTGCCATGCGGTCCCTCAGTGCCGTCCATAAAGCCTGGCCCTCCTGTCACCCTGTGGCAGTGAATAATATGCAGCCTCCTCCCCAGTCCCCCTAATCAACCATCCATTACACCACTGACTGTCTACATGCAGCTCTCCACAACTACACTGCCACAGCCATGATGAACAACACACACACACACGCACGCAAGCACGCAAGCACGCACGCACGCACGCACGCACGCACACACACACACACACAGACACACACCCACACACACACACACATACACGCACACATGCACATTCACTCCATTTCCTGCATCTGCAACATGTTCGAAACAGAAACACAATATATTATGATTACTTGATAACCACAAGTGGGCAAAATGTGGGAGCTGATGTCTCCGTCTGTTCAGTGTAGATTAAGCACTTGCTTTGTTTTTCACACACACACACAGACACACACACACACACACACACACACACACACACACACACACACACACACACACAGACGCATCAAGTAAAACAGGTACTGTGGGAGTTTACCGCAGCATGAGTCCTGACTCCTGAAGCACATGGAGGCGAACATGTTCTAGCCAACAGTCGTGTGTCGCTATGCTGCAGCTATCCTTTGAAGAACACCCCGCCTGTTCACAAACAAGAAAATGCATTCCTGCTAGAAATGTTGCTCCATTCTGAGGCTTTAATGTTGCTATGGGATGTGATTGCATTGTTTGTGTCAAATAGAAAAAAAAGGAAAAACAAAGCAAGTGCTTAATCTACACTGAACAGACGGAGACATCTCCCACATTTTGCCCATGTGGTTATCAAGTCATCATAATATATTGTGTTTCTGTTTACACGTGTGGCTCTCGCCCATCCAAGCTTTTATTATTTTTTTATTGTTTTTTATTTTTTCAGTGAGCGACAAGCACAGGGCTGCATTCACATCTCCCCTCATGAGAATTCCGACTGCAGTGGTCGACAGTGACTGAGTATATTTACTTGACTACTGCACTTACGTAAAAAAATATTTTTGCAACCACATGACTTGCACTCTTTTCAAATATCACTCTTTTCAAATAGAGATGTTGTACTTTTAACTACATTACATTTCTAGGAAGGGACTCTTGGGACCCAAACTTCAAAATATATTATGAATTAACCACTTGTTCAAATATAGTGGCAAAAGCCAATCTACAAGCTCACAATGCGTTGCACACCACACACGTTGTGAGCATTTAGATTTAGATGTTTAAAAGAACTGTACTTTTGAATACTTGAGTATTTTATTGAGTGTATACTGACTATAATTGAAAGAAGGAGATTCTGTTGGTTCTCTGCTACAGTACACCGTGCCACCGGTAGCTGGGGGGGGGGGGGGAGAGTGGGACTGAGTTACTAGGGCCCAAGGTGGAAGGGCCTTAATTATTGTATACTTTAGTTATTGAAAAATAGCAGATATACAAGCTGGTGCCGCGCTGCAAGCTTGTAGATCTGCTATTTTTGAAAAGTCATGAAAATGTGTGCAAATCTTTTAATATATGTATTTTTTAAGCGTAACTCAATTTTTGCTTCTGGGGTCCCTGGAACTAAATATTTTGAGATGGGGGTTCGTGGCCAAATACATACCATTTTGGAGGTCCTTCACATGAAAGAGTTTGAGACTTGCACACATTTTCATGATTTAAAAAAAATAGCAGATCTACAAGCTCGCTGTGGGCTTGTATATCTGCTATTTTTCAATAGTTAAAGCACAAAATAATCCGTAATAATGCGTCTAAATGGGTTTAACCCCCTCCCCCTATGAAGAACATTCATGGGGGGCCCACAGTGAATCCTTGTACCCAGGGCCCAGAATTTGGTGCGACACCTCTGCAGGTAGCAGGGGAGGGAGGGGGGGGGAAACAACAACTGAATCTGAATCCCTGTCCAAACTCTGTGCTGCGGCAGGCTTTCAAACAACCATAAAATGCATCAATAATTCAGTCACAGACACCCGGCTGCACCGCTCAAGTACAATTATAAGCCTCAGAGGTGAGACAAGGAGTGAATGACTCATGAGTCATGACCAACTGTCAAATGGCATTGAGCGGCAACAGCTTACCGCTACGGTGAACAAAGGAGAGTGGCAGATATTTGCAGATTTCTTCCTTCGAAGGTTATAATATCGACCTACGCACTGTGGTCTGCCATACTGCAGTACAGTATGTGACAATGCGTTGATGTTCTTTTTCCCACCATGTGTCTAAGTCTCATGTACATATCTGCTGCTAATGTGGACCTACTGAATGTGCGTGTGCCTACTGAATGTGTTGCATCTTATGTCAAACCTCATGTTGCCTACTGTACCTGCTAATTTATATATATGTGTATGGAGATATTATTTCTTTTTGTCTCTCTGACATTTTTCTTCTTTCTGAAAGCAACAAAAATATGGAACGTGCACAATATTCACCCTCTTCTTAAACCTGTAGACTGTGTTTGACAATAAAGTTGAATCTGAGTGGCAAAGACAGGATTTATGCTTTATACTCATATCTCCGCCCCCGTTGCCAAAATTTGCACACACACTCCTTGCTTGCCAAACCACTACCTCCTACCTAGCGGAGGACCCCCGCCACTGCATGCAGACCGCTAAAAAGGCTGTAACATGCGACTTGACGGTCGCTTATCTCCCGATTAGGGAGTCTTACTGGTACTAGCCTACCAATAGTCCATGGGCCAAACCAGCATGTGGTATAACCTAAGGTGGCAAAATCTATTTTGTACCAGTTTGTTTGTATATAGGGTCTATTTCTACAGATATGTCTACCTTGAGTGAAACCAATTAGTGCCTGGGTCTATTCTAGCCATGTAGCCTAATTCAACTTGTAGCAACGAAAAGCCCTCGTCGTTCTTCTCCATAAGAGAAAAAGAACACAAAAGCTGAGTTGGTTGTCGGACCACAATTGTGTAGTGGTCTTGTAATGATTGTGCAGTGTTCAAACTGATGGATGAAATGCGACTGTGTGTTGATCGCTTCCAGACATCCTTCTGTTCAGTCCTGCCCACTCTCTAGCTTTTGGCTGGGGGTCAGTGCAGTCCTGCCAACTCTCTAGCTTTTGGCTGGGGGTCAGTGTTGAATTTGGTAGAACTTTGAGCTCAATGGCAGACAGTGGAGACACGCTGCGACACCAAACAACTTGCCATTGATATCAAGGGCATTTACCACTCATGCACGTCCTATGTGAAAGACTGGTCAACTGTCAGATGAACTGTGCACTCTCCACTTCCAATCCCCTTAAAACAGGGCCACGGACCCCTTAATTGAGAGAGAGATGAAGCAGGGACCCCCACAACCTTTTCATAGATTCCATATAGTTTCATCTTTTGACAGCACAATCATCAGTGTTTTTTTGTTGGATTCTTGAACCGTCAATACTTAATAAACTTGACCTTTCACTCTGTAATTAGTCTGCTCTTTTTCCCCTCTACACCAAAGCTATTTGCCAAAATATGCCGATCTACAAGCTCACAACGACTCACAGCGCGAGGCGCTGTGAGCTTGTAGATCAGCTATTTTTGGCTAAAGTTCTCAGAATATGGACGCTAGGGTTCAAGTGGTTAATATAAAAAAGGAGGGAAATAAAGTTTCTATCACACAAAGATTTGGAGGACCCCCTGTAGTAACTCTGAGGACCTATTGCATCGCACTAGGAGGCAGCGCAGTCTCAGTTTGTCTGTGTGGTTGTCCTGTGCTAATCTCTCATACTGATGGACCTATCACCTCCAGATGTATTGTATATGCTGCCAGTAACCCAAGGAAATAACTGCTTTCTTTTTATTTTATTTTTGTTGTTGAAATAATGAACTTAATAATGAAACTAAATTACTTTTTTGATCAGACTGAAATCTTGCCCAAATGGAGTTATCCATCGCAAATGACTGATGTCACATCAAGCCATCCACATCTTGATTCTTCTTCCTCACTTTGACTTTTCTTCAATCACAATAAAGTACATCTGTGTGATGTGCTTTCTCGAAGAAGTAGTGGCAATGGCCCTTTAACTATGGCATATGAAGAAATGTTGCTGCCGTACTGTTTGAACTTAATTAGACGCTAGTGGACCTTTCCAGCCAGTGGGACTCTGCTGTTTGCACAATCTCCAACACTGACCTAATTGGCAAAGTCATATTCCTAACAAAGCTATATGCTCAAAATCCCCCTCCTCCCCCATGGCTGTTCGTATGGGTGGTTGACAGAGGGAGCATGATGCTGCTTTAATTGCTGTTTTGTGTTTTGCTCTGTGCTGAGCTGCAGAGGACACTGAGCCAGGGAGACACACACACACACACACACACACACACACACACACACACAGACACACACACACACACACACACACACACACATACACACACACACACACACACACACACACACACACACACACACACACACACACACACACACACACTCCCCCTCGCATGCTTGGGCGGAATTAAAGCGTCCTTATACACAGTTTATTGGTTATACTGTATGCAGAAATAGAAATGAGATGAAATTGTTTTTAATGACATTGCCTCGTCATCTTTTCATATTCAGTGCAACTGTGCCTGTACTGTATGTGCATGCACTTCACTCAGTACACAGTGGACAGTCTGCCCAGCACGCAAACTTGCTCACGCACACACACGCGCGAGCGCGCGCACGCATGCACGCACACGCACACGCACACACACATTGATGTGTAACCAGGGGCATAGTTCCGCCGATTTAAAATGATTCCAATATGGAACTAAAACTTCCTATGATTGGCCGCTAGTTGCGCTGTTTTCCCCCCGGCCGATCGCAAAAAGAATTGTTCTCCATTGGACCCCATGCATTTTCCCCTTTCGTTTTCTAACCTTAATTAACATTTTCATAAATACTTTATGGTTCCTATCGCTAGTTAAAAATTGCCTTTCAATCACGATGATATGCGTTTTGTGAAAATAAGGTCCCATTTATGTTAAAATTGATGATAAAGTTGCGGGGGGCGTGGCCAACTAAACTGATACCAGTCGGATGTGTTCTTCTTCGTGTGCTGTATTTCGGGAGGCTCCGACCACATTCTCCCATGTATCTCTGCGGTTGCACGTGACCGTTGGCAGCCAATAGCATCCTCTGGTGCATTTACAATCTATGATGGCGACAGCCATGCCAAGGACCCAAAATGCGTTATTTGCGCTGCATAGAAACCAATGGCTTTGCTTTGTCCATATATTTTGCAGTCTATGTGTGTAACGCAAGTAACTTCCACTGGTAAATTGTAATGTCATCTATCCTGGAAAGTGTGTGTGCATGCGTATGTGTGTGAGTGTGTGCATGCGTATGTGTGCGTGTGCGTGTGCATGTGCATGCATGTGCAGTCTGGTGTGTGTGTGTGTGTGTGTGTGTGTGTGTGTGTGTGTGTGTGTGTGTGTGTGTGCGTGCGTGCGTGCGTGCGTGCGTGCGTGCGTGCGTGCGTGCGTGCGTGTGTGCGTGTGTGTGTTGTGTGTGTGTGTGTGTGTGCATGCACGCGTGCACAATGCACATACGTGTGTGGTGTATGTTGGGTGTCGAAAGGAATGGACGGTACGAGGGACAGAGACATAGTGAGAAAGACACGCAAAGCGAGATTCAGTCAAGGACTCTGCATGCTGACTCAGCTGACTCAGCGCTGTGAAACTACAAAAACACCTCTAAAAAGTGGGTAACCTCCTGCAGCTATCACGATGCTGTCATCACACTGGCCTAGAACGCCCCGGTTATATTGCAACCACTGTTCTCTGAGTGGAGAGAGTAGAGCTACATTTTACTACATTTCATCACTGTTGTGTGTAAAACCCAGTATGTCCCAAACCGTTACTTTGCAGTTTTTAATGTTGTACTGCTGTATACTTATCGATAAAATATTCTATACATCAATATTTATAAAACCCACAGACAGACTTAAGCCCCTTTCCTTTCACTATCAAGCATTTTTTTTAATACCAAAAATAGCAGATCTACAAGTTTACAATGCGTTGCGATCCAGCACATTGTGAGCTTGCAGATCGTCTATTTTTTACTTTCGCACTGCAATGTTGTACCGGTATATGATGAAGTAGGGCAGTCGTTTGTGAAAACAAAAGCATAAAAAGTAGGAATATGGAGATACAAAGTTTCTGCCCGACAGTGACAATATATACGGTATAAGGATAATAACCCTACCTGGCAGAGAGGTGGATAATTATTTAAGACACACAGTAGTACTACAGGAACACATGGGTACCGGTATATGGATTATCCAAATTCTGGGGTATCAAAAGTATGCATAATTCATAGGATATGGAATACTAAATGACTGCAAAGATGGATAAAAGAAAAACGTACTTTAGAGATTTCTTTTGGAGGGGCGGGGGGGAGTAATTGACGAAGATTTATTGAACATTAAACCACACTAGCAACAGACTGCAAAAAAGCTTCTTTCCACAAACAATCAGGCACATGAACAAACGGTCAAAGATGAGAACGGTCCAGAGCTAGCCGACCCCCCACGCCAAGGAAAGGTGAGTTGATTTGGAAATGGCTTGGTTTCATTCTTGGGGGTTATATTTCAAACATTATTATAGCCCAATCAGACCGACTATGCCAGTGGTTATAGCTGTAAAAGGCCATACATGCCATTTTCCCTCCTGTTGTCCTCCTGCCGGAAAGTGATTGCAGCTCCAAGTCCTACCTGGCCACAGGAAGGTATTTTCCTCATCAGACTTTAGCCAAAAATAGCTCACAGCGCGTTGTAGATCGGCTATTTCCGGCAAAGAGGTTTAGTGTAGAGGAGAAAAAGAGCAGACTGAGTACAGAGTGAAAGGTCAAGTTTATTAAGTATTGACGGTTCAAGTGGTTAAATACTGTATCTGAAAACAGAAATTGACATGAATCCAAAATACGCTGATGATTATGCTGTCAAACAAAATGATCTGTTGTGACCTGCTTCATCTCTCTCGAGTCTCGACTTAAGGCCTGTCCATACTTTGACCGAAACCGCTGTTTTCGGTCAAAAGGTCCTTTTCAACTATAAAATGTAATTCCTCGAAAGATCTGGAATGCTTTTTCTCCGAACAATAGTTCTGAAATTTGCACAACGAGATGTTGTCACTCGCCGAAATCAGGTTCGGTGAAACGGCAAACGTGATTGGTCGGTTGGATCACGTGTGTGTCTCCGACCAGATCTTCAAGCAAAAGACGTGTTACTTGCAGCTTAATGTAAACATTTATCCATAATTCTCTCATCCTAGTAAAGCCAGATAAAAGTATCAAACTGTAAAATGCAACAGAATACAGGAAATAACATCTACTCTTTTAATTTTTTTCTGGGGGAGGACCCCCGGACCCCCAACCAAAATGATCTACAGTATAGGCTATTAACTACTATACTATATTCAGCCTGCAAGATAAATTTGTAAAGGCAAGGAAGCGGGTTCACAAGAAGACGAGTGGTGACGCTTTTCCCTGAACCCTCCGAACAGGAGCGAAGTATGAACATCCAACGCTGAACGCGGAAAAGATAAAAAATAAAAAAGTGTATTTTTCAACCGAAAAGTTCGGTTCTGTCGAAGTATGGAGAGGCCTTTAGGGGTCCTTGGCGTTGAAAACCCCTGTCATAGAGGGTTGGTTGGTGGACCGTGGACCGCGGTCACAAACGGAACATCTGAACCTACGAGGCGCACTGTATCTCTGATCCGCACCTCAGTTGTATCTCCAAAGTTAATACGTTTCAAATATGTGTTTTTTTTAATTAAAGCCCTACTTCATGTCTTCATCATACAAGAGTATCGCACAAAAGTAGTGAAAAATTGCAGATCTACAAGCACACAACGCCTTGAAATAATTTTTAAAATGATAAATACAAAACGGACGGTTTTGGATATACAAGGTTTCCACCCGACAACAACAATATATTAGGGGTTGTATTTCAAACACAATAGCCCAATCAGACCAATATTCTAGTCGTTATACCTGTACCTGTACCTGTATACCATACCTGTATACCATATACTGTACAGACACACAAAAAAAACAGACGATTTAATTTTTTTAAAGAAAACAATGATTATCTATGACCTCATGCACACCTGCTCCGAATTTGCCGTGCGGCAAGGTGCTGCGGCAGTGCATTTTTTTGGGAGCGTGTCATCATTTCGACATATAGGCCTATAGCATCTTTTTGACAACAAAACCTAACCCTAACCCTAACCTCCGTGGGGTGAGTAGCTAACCTGCCTATGCTCCGTTGTCGAAATGATGGGAGTTCGCAAAAGCGAGATTTCCCCGTTTTTTCCCCAATCGAACCTAGTTCCATTTGTGCGTCTTTCCGCATGCGGTAAAAACTCATCACTCCTTTTATGACTCCTTTTCGGATCCGCAGCACGGGTTCCGCCCAGCATTGCACACCAAATCCAATGCGTTTTAATCATGCAGCAAACGAAAAAAAACGCAATGGTTGAAAATTGCACCTGTGTGCAAAGCCCTTTAGCATGCTGTACCTTCACGCACAGACATAGGTCACATTGTAGCAATTACTTTGTGACAAAGTTTTCAACACAGGTCACATATGCCATTAGCATATGTTTAGCATACATTTTAGTGGCCACCTGGATTTTTTGTTATTGATCCAGCAGATGTTCTGCCGGCTATCATCAAAGGGATTTATGCAAGCTGATTCCAGAAGTGAATAAACATACAAGTTTGAAATGGGCTGGAACTTCCGTGCCTGAGCAAGGTTTGGCTTCACCCGGAGGCCATGAAATGTCCAGTACTATTACTTTTTTCAAAAAATAAACTGCCCTGATCATTTGCTGGCCGGGCAATTCACCCTTTGTCAGCCTTCTGATTGGTCCCTGACTGGCCAACCAGAAAAATCATTCACTTTTGCTACTGGGGGCGGAGTTATGCAGTGGGACAAAGTCCTTTAATTCTTTCATCGCGGTGTGGTGATGTGCGGCATGGCCGTGGCGCAGTACGGCGCTGCGCAGTCATAGCGATTTATTATAATGAATAAGCTTCAACAAACTAGTTCACATGAACAATATCGATGTAACTAAGATATTCGATTGGGTACATATATTTTAAATGGGCAGAATTACAATTAAAATACATTTTATGTTGAGAGCGAGGCTATAGTTCCTCAATTTCCTGGTCAGTGTGAGTCACCCAAGATGCACTGCTCTCTCTCTCTCTCTCTCTGCCCTCTTCCTGTTTCAGAGGATTAAACTAATTAAAACATGTATTTTCGGGGGGAAATGTAACTACTGTACTTTTTTGTTCCTTTTTTATTAATACCACGTAGATGTTTTTCTTTTGGTACTTTAAATAGCAATAATGAGGATATGAAAAATCTTGTTTTTATAACGGACTTCCCTGGCTTTTTTGTCCCACCTAGTAACAGAGCGACATGGGGTGGGACTTGACAAAGGGTGAATTGGAAAGGAAGTGGGAAGAGGAGTAAATGGAGAAAGGTGTAAAATAGTAAGAGGAGGAAGGCAAGGAGGGTTCGATTAGATTCAAATCACATGCGAGATTGCAAGAGTGAGAGAGGGAAAGAGAACCCCTTGTGTCAAGCCGAAGTGTTTATTATGTTCACATTCCTAGAATGTAAACATAACGTGCCCAAGTGCATGTGTTGAACAGTTTGAAGGTGAAAATGTCCCACTTGATTATACTGCAGACAGACATAGTGAAGTTCATTTATATACAGTATACAGTATCATATCATTCTGAATAACAGTGATCGAAGCTACTGAAGCATCTACAGTATATAATTGGGTTGATTTTTATTCATATAAATCATGCGAGAAAATCCAAGAATGCATGTCAAACAGCTCATATATGAGAAATGCAGCATCTAATATACGACATAAAATACAGGAGTAGCGAGTGAGAAGACATGCAGGAGGGAGGAACTGGAATGTGGCTGTCAGTCCAGCCGACGTGATTCCTCTGGACTTGCATATAATCCTCTTCTCCTCGCTCGGAGGCTAATGCACGAGTAGAGGACTCGAGTGGAGTGGGCGAGTGTGGAAGTTGGTGTATTGGAATTAGAAACAATTACCTTTTTTATACAAATACCTTTTTTATACGTATTTAAAATACATGTATTTCAAATACTGCCCATCTCTGTGGAGTAGCACAATTCCTTATTTGGTGTGTTTATTCTGCCACACCCAAGGCTTAAACTCACAACCTGAAAGATCCTGACTTTCACCACTGTATGGCAACAGATAAGATGCTGCAGAAAATTGCAATGTCTGCCAAGGTTTAACATTTGCACAGGGATTGGATCAAGCTAAGTCAAGCCTGGAAGAGCTGAAATTCAAACCCATGACATTCTGATTTACAGACACAGCCACTGTAGAGATGTTAATCCAATCAACCAAATCAGTGTTGGAAACAGCTGGGCAGAATGCTGAGGGATAGTGGGTATTGTAGTTTGACTACTTATTATTGCAATTAGAGAAAAGAAAAGATGAGTGTTTAAAATGTTGTCATTTACTTTCTATAGTTTTAGCAATGTTAATGACTGATTTCAATGGTTGGGGGCATGCATGCAAGTGGCTAAATGTTTTGTTTTTTTAGACACAATAAGCCAGCGATTTCTTTATTAATATTTACTGTAGCCCCCATAAGTCACATCTACCCATGAAGGATTGTGGTGCATCTTGGGAATGGGCTTATTGTGTCTAAAAATACATATTTAGCCACTTGTACTCATGCCCCCAACCAGTTTGAAATCAAAGTCATTAAAATTGCTAAAACGATAGAAAGCAATAAATGAAAAGATTTTAACAATCATTTTTTTCTTTTCTCTAATTACAATCTAAAATATGAGCCCTTGTTGTAAAAAAAACAAAGTTGTCCTTTAACTTGATACAGTTGATGTACTGTAACACCCCATTCTGGCCCACAATGCCAGTTGAGGAAGTTGGGCCACGTTTTGTTCATTTTCATGCATTTGGAAGGCAGATTTCCTGGCAACAAGAAAAGAAGAATCAGAGGTACAAGAGGGCATAGCCAGCCCTTAATAACATTGTAAAACTGTTGGATTAAAAAGAACACTCTGCAGTCTTTAATCACTTAAACCCCAGCATCCATTCCGCATAGTGGGGAAACCGCGATAGTGGGGATCGCTGATCTACAAGCTCACAATACGCACACAACGCCTCGTGGTGCGAGGCGTTGTGTGCTTGTAGATCGGCTATTTTCACTACTTTAACTTGTTTTTATAATAATAAAAAAGGAGCGCTTTTGGACATACAAGCTAGGTTTCCACCTGACAGCAACGATAGGTAATATAGATCAAACACAGAAAAGTCACTCGTATAGAGCCCTGAGGGACTTTGCCAAGTGGGGTTTAAGTGGTTAAGTAGTATTGTGTTATCAGATCATAAACCCATAAGACAAATATGGGTAAATTCTCCTTCTACAACACTGCCACCCAGGTGTGGAATTCCTTGACTACCTCCCTTAAAACATGTACTGTAGCTAGCTGGCATCCTTCAAAACTGCCCTGAAAACTCACCTTTCAGGAGGCCACTGAAGGAGGTAGTTATCACTTCTCCCATAGACAGGCGAGAAGTAAGCACGCCCCCCCCTCCTTACCTTAGCCCCAACCCCCTGTACATAGTGTTTTTATAACTGCAATATCATTGAATGCTTATTTTTTTATATTTTTTGCTTTTTGCTTGCTATTTATTATGTCCATGAATTAAATACAGAGGGCTTTCAACGTAAAAAAAAGGTCTTATTTGAGTCCCTTTTGGCAGGGTGTTTAACTGTGCTGTACTACATTTCAATTGTATTGACTATACTTGTACTGTTCTCCATGTTTGTCAAATAAAATAATCAATCAATCAAGCTCTATGAGACTAGCCTGATAAATCAGTCCGCACATTACCACCCCCTGTTGGTGGGTGGTGAAGTGAAACATAGTGTGTGAAGAGTCTGACGCTTGCAGTCAGGCTACTATGAGACATGTACCCAGTGTTGAATTAGTCCTGGGGGCGTGTTCCCCCGCCGCCCCATATCCTTTTTATGTACATGCCTCTCCTCATGTCAGTGTGTGCCTGTGCCTCCATGTGTTCTATTGTGGTCCCGGTGTTCGTACAATCACGGACCACTGAAGACCATGAATTAGGCAGTAAACAGGTTGTTTGTCTGAGCCTAAACATTTTAATTAGCATCTGCTTCAATCACTGTAACTGTCTGCCTGCGAATCATCTCACAGTCCCCAGTGGCCCTGTGCCACACGCCTGTGGCCCAGTCTGTCTATCAAGCATTCACCCACACTGGAAAACGTTCAATCTTAAATGGCACCGATTCATTATAGACAGGCACAGCAGGCAATCACCATCACCACCGTCTCCTAGGGTCCTAATTGGAGCTATCAAGAATGAAGGACAGTTAAGTAAGGGATAAATACTGGCTCCGCGGGGGTTGTCCATATATAACATCAGTTCGAAGGGATATTATACATGGACAACCCCCAAGGAGCCAGTATTTATCCCGCTTATTACCCGGCTACTAAATAAAATTAATAATTTGACTCAAAACTAAAAACAAAACAAAGTATTTCCTTGTTTACAGATGGCTGGAAGTGTTCCACAAGTGTTGCGCTGGGCGTCCCCCTAGCGCGACACGGTCGCCTTGGAAAACAAGGAAGTGCTGATTAGATAGAATCAATTTTCTGATACTACGTCGTCTATTTCTCGCTTAAAATATTTTTAAAAACATTCTTGAGAGCAACGTTTAGTTCTAAATGTGGCGACACTTCCATAGAGGTTAAGTTTATGGTTAGGGTTAGAGATAAGGTTAATGTCGGAAAGGAGACATGTCGGAATGGAGACATGTAACCGGTAGAGATGTGGTCTCTTACTAGTGAATTGACACTGACAAATATCACCTTCCCTGCCCAGATGCACCGCAATGGATTTGAACCCCCAGATTCCACGGTGCTGGGCAGGTACTTTACCACTGGGTCACTCTAATTACTGTAAATCCTTCATGCCACCGTTAACGGCTACATACATTGTGGGACAGATCTATATCGCCAATCTGTAAAGAGATAAGAACTGGACTGCTGTGAGCTTGCAGGCGCTGCAGTGGCATTTGCAGTGAGGCAATAGAACATGGAGAGAAAGAAGAACAGCCTGTGTAGTTTGAAAACATGTTTGATTAATATGCTGATTAACATGGGCTATGCTATAACATAAATACTGTATGTATATATATATATGGCTGTCAAGCAATTACAATTTATAATCAGATTAATCATAGATTAGTCATTCATTAATCGTGATTAATCCCCATTCATAACTATGCCTCTGTATATTTTTGTGGGAACGGAAAGATAAATTAATCTGTCTGTCTGTCTCTCTCGCTCTCTTGCTTGCACCCCGTGGTGCTATGATGTGATTTGAGAAATAACGATTGTGTTTTCCCCCATACAGATAATAATAATAATTGCGACCGTCAGGTCGCAGTTACTATCAAAACCTCCACTGGCTGTCAGTCTGTCAGTCAGTCTGTCAGTCAGTCAGTCTGTGAGTCACACATCACACGTCACACTTTTGCCCTTCTCATATCTCCGCCACCATTGCCCCGATCCATTCCAAACTTTGCTCACACACTCCTTGGCTGCTAAACCACAACCACTCATTTCTCACATCGCCCTCTTGTAGCGCCACCATGAGGCCAATTTGGACACTGCTCCAACAGATTTTTCCCTAAAATCACGCAAAGCGGTACACAGTATCTCGAAAATCATGTGATCAACATGGACAGACCAATTTGTGTATACATGTGACCTGACGGTCGCTTATCTCCCAATTAGGGAGTCTTACTGGTAATATCTTGAATTTATATAGCGCTTTTCTGAGTACCCAAAGACGCTTTACATGAGGCGCAAGAGAGAACTAAGAATAAAACACCTTTATTAGATGGAGTCATGCACAGGTTAGGACAGTTAGTGCAGTGTGTTAATCTAATTAATCTGATACAAAAGTTACTTCCAATGAATTATAATGTCAAATGAATTACTATTATCTCACAAAGCAAACTGTTAAAGCAGTCCCCCTCGTGTCTCTGAGGGTTTCATTATGAGCTGTGCTTGAATGCTGAGAGGACTGATTTAACAGCAGTCAGTGTTGTGTGTCTGGGAGCACAATTAAAATCATTGATTTTCCTGCTGCCAGAGATTTCTCTCCCCTATTGATTGCTTGTCCATTCCAATTTGCTGATTATTTTTAATTGATTTGCAGGTTTGACCTGATTACACCTTCGATGTTTATATAGAACATCATCTGAGAAATTTGAGACAAGCACGCACAAGAGCAAAAACCCAAGTCGCGCAAATAAACATTTGCACAAGACAAGTGCACATGACCACAAACGCATACTGTTACATACCCTCACAAGCAGGGACGTGCAGAGAATGTTAGAGAGGCAGGGGCTGAAATTTCTAAAAGGGCCTTTTGGTGAAAATATAAAAAATAGCAGACCTCCAAGCTCACAACGTGTCGCGCTGCAACACGTTGTGAGCGTGGAGGTTGGCTATTTTTCGATGTTTGATTTCTACACAGAGCAATTCTTTCAACATAAGATGCTGTATTCAAGAGAGTTGGGACAAGGCAATTCTCTTGAATGCTGCCTTCAGGTATGGCATGGAAAGAGGGCCTTTGCATTTCTTTTACCATAATAAAACTTTCATTCATGGTCTGGAGAGGGCACTTTTTACAGAAGGATAAAAGGGCAGGGGCTCAAGCCCCCTTTGATGTCTATGTGTGCACGTGCCTGTTCACAAGCCCTTTCACTTTCAAATAAGATCTGTACTTCAACTCATGGCTTTCAGCCCTGCAAAGAACGCTTGTGGTCGAAACATGTTGGTTTAATAAAGGCTGCTCACCCTTTTAACTCTGAGTGCCATAGGATCTCCCATTTATTTATCTGATGTATGCGCGTGCACACACACACACACACACACACACACACACACACACACACACACACACACACACACACACAGAAGACACCAGTTGAAAGTGCAGAACACTGTGTGCCATCTTACTCCCTGTGGTCTGCTTCCGGCTAAGCTGCTGTTAATTCCTCTCACCACCTTGGCCATCTTCGTCCACTTTCTCATCATCCATCATCTCTCGCTTCTCTACTCTCATTCCCTCTCCACTTCCCTCCTCCTCTTTATTCTCCCATCTCTTTTCTGTAACCTCGCGTCACCAGGCTTTCTCGGGGGAAAGCCTGGTGATCGTTTACAACGGGCCGTTTGATCCGGTCTAGGCGGAAACCACAAGCGGAAGAAGCGGCGTCGCTTTGTTTTGGTTCCCCCCGTTTGTTTCCCCAATCCCTATTTAAATGCTTGAGTAGCCTAGTGTAGTGTTGCCAGTCGCTACGAGTTGGACTAAAAGATGCATATACCAAACAAATTGTATTAGTTAGGCCCTAAAAGTATGTCCTTGAGCACATGGGGAATTATTTTGGGTTAAAACTGTTTCCGGTTTGATAGTTCCGGCCAAAGTGTAGTCCTTTAAGGACTACAGCATAATAGAGTGGTTTCTGCTCCCGACCGGATCAAACCCGGAAAAGTGAAGGGATCCCGGGCTAGTTTTCTGTAACCCGCTCATGTTCTCTCTTCTTTAGTTCCTTTCCTCCCCTGTCTTCTCTCCTCCTCTTTTGTAGTTATTGTGCTCCGGCATACACAGGATGCACAGCAAGTCTACTTCAAGTAGAAAAGGCGCTGCAGTGACGAGATTGTATAAACAAGGTTAGCGGAATTGAATGCAACAAGGTTAAATGGCCGTCAACGGACGGTGCAGAACTGGAATATTGCTTCATTGAGTTTGTTACCTATAATGTACTGTAGATCATCTGCACACTTTGTTTCATGCATGTGCCTAAAGGCTTATTTTTTTACTTGCGCTACGTGGTGTATGTTTCAGGCGTTAATGTTAGATAAAGGATAATCTCTCAAGACAGATTCAGAGCTCAGCAGCTGAATCTGTCAGCAACTCCCATTATAACGTGTATAGCTGTTGTCTCCACCAGCCGAAAGGCATGGGGAGAGATTATGTTTTCGCCCCTGTCCGTTTGTGAGTGTGTCCGTGTGTGCGTCCGTCCATCCAATTTGATACCAGCTAATCTCCGGGGGCGTTGGCCCCGTCACCCCATCTGCTGCTGATCAACGTATTACCTGGTTCCCCCACCCCCTGTGGCTTCATTGGTCAGCTGCTGATTCCCTAATTCATCCTCCACCAATCATCCTCCTCTGCTGCCCTATGAAAGGGCTGTGTTTAATTCATTTTCAGCTCCCTGTCACCCACACCAGTCATCTGTTTGTTGCTTGCTGAAGCCCATTGAAAACAAATAGTTATTCTCCTACTTTTGATCTGTTCTAATGTATATGCCCTGCCTTGGGACAGGTAAGATGGGGGCCCCTTTACATAGACATCACGTAGGTTGAACCTTTGTTAAATCACACAAGGTGGTTGCCACTTTTGTATTTTTCATGGTGGATAGAGTAGTTAGGCACTAGGCAGGCAGGCTTTTGTTTTCTTTAATAGTTAGTTAGACTGTCTGAGTTCCCCCTAGCTGCTTAGTTCTTTTTTTCTTTTTCTTTTTTTGCAACATCCACGTCCCCTGGCAATTGCGTTTGTTTTGACCTTAACCTTGACTAAGTAATACTTATCTTAAAAAGACAAGCGTAAAAGCATTTCGCACCTTTGTACTTTTAGACTTAAAACAGATTTTTGCTAAACATATTTTTATATTACTCCTACAGATTTGATTACCCAGATTGGCTAAAGGATGGAGGATTAGAAAATGTGCATACTCCCGTGCCAACTTCATCCACTTCTGGATCAACAAAGACAGGTGTGCTGATGGTGAACGTATCCTGAAGGCTATTTTACCTTCTTGAAAAATTAAATTATGGCCTTCGGCCAAAACAAGTGCATATGAAATGAACCAGTAAATTATATCAGCCCACACAGCAGTTTTGTGTTTTTGTGCTGAGAAATGTTGTCGGTAATGAGACTCGCAATGCATCGGGTCCCCCGTCTCATGACATAAACAAATGAAATAAAAATGATCACATATCATGATTAAATGTTGAGTAATGCCTAGAAATACGAACACATTGTACATTAGACTTTTGACATGGATACATGAATGTTGATAATGCAACCGGGTTGTTTGGTCCAGAAACGAAGATATTCAACAGAGCAGTGTTTTGCAGAAACATACAATGCAAATGCCTTTTTCCTTTGGTGAGCAGGTTGAGTATTGGGCTTTGACGTATATTTTGCACTTGCCCTGTATCATATCTTGAATGCAATGACTGCGGGAGGTTAAAAAGAGGTCAACCCTTGCGTGAAATAGGCTGGTGATGGGGACAGATACTGTAGGTCAGCACATCATTTACACCCATCCAGGGGTGACGCACCAAATTCTGGGCCCTGGGTACAAGCATTCACTGTGGGCCCCCCATGAATGTTCTTCATTACGCATTATGTTGTGCTTTAACTATTGACAAATCATGAAAATGAATGTTCTTCATTACGCATTATTTTGTGCTTTAACTATTGAAAAATCATGACAATTTGTGCAAGTCTTTGAATATCTGAAATCCTTCTAAGTCTTTTTCTTTTTTTTTACCTATGTTTCTATGTCAGTGGTGCTCAAACTCTTTCATGTGAAGGACCCCCAAAATTATATGTATGTGGCCACGGACCCCCATCTCAAAATATTTAGTTCCATGGGCCCCCCAGAAGCAAAACTTGAGTTACAAATACATATTCAAAGATTTGCACACATTTTCATGACTTTTCAAAAATAGCTAAAGACAGGCCCCTCCATCTTGGGCCCTAGTAACTCAGTCCCACTCCCCCCCCCCCCTTGCGATGCCCCTGCACCCATCTTCCACATGAGTCACATTACACACTTCATTTGATCTTCGGTTTTGAACCTTTTCTTATAATGAAGGTTATCATTCATACTGAATGAATGGATCCTATGATAGGCCTATCCTTTTTTCTTTGGAAATTAGTGCCCCATAGTACACTGTGGTGGAAACGGTACTCACATATTTTACTTGAAGGCCGGCTGACATGGCCAAAACAGCTAATTAAGGCTATCAAATTAGCATATTTTTTTAATGATGTCATGTACCCCCATGTTAAATTACCCAATCAAATTAATTTATTGTAGTTACTGTACTGAAAGTAGTACTTTCTGTACAGTAACTGCAATAAATTAATTTGATTGGCTAATATGGGGGGAGGGGCGGAGTTGAGCGGCGAGCATTATCTTGTGAAACAACCCCAACATAACTGTGCGAGGAGGAGAAATGCGACAATTCATAAACCGAATTTTAAAACAAGCAGTTCTAGGGGTAAAAATGTTATAGAATCTGTTATAGAATCCACCCTAACCGCGTACAAAGTACAATTCTTCTACCAAAAAGGTGTCGGAGATTAGAACGAGGGTCCAACGTTTCCTCCTCGGCAGCTCTGAGCCCCTTTTAGCAGCCATCTCTGTCCTGCTGTCTTCACCGGAGCACACCGAAGGACCGTGGCTCATACACTGTGTGTGTGTGTGTGTGTGTGTGTGTGTGTGTGTGTGTGTGTGTGTGTGTGTGTGTGTGTGTGTGTGTGTGTGTGTGTGTGTGTGTGTGTGTGTGTGTGTGTGTGTGTGTGTGTGCGCGCGCGTGTACACACACAATAGCTCTCGAAAATAGCCGTGCGGTGCGGCGCTACAAGCTAACAAAAACGCATCACGTTGTGCGCGGCACCGCACGACGGACAAAGTATACATTCACTACTAACTGATAAGGCCCCGCCTCCTTTTCAGACTGTTTGGAGAAAGACCACGTGACCTACTGTATCATAATGTTAAACTTCTGGGCGTGTCAGCATACCTTTAAGTAAAAGTATCAATACTGCAGAAATAACTCTGTTACAAGTAAAAGTCCGGAATTCAAATGTACTTAAAGTACCAAAAGTACAATGTTTGAAAATAGCAGATCTAGCCTACAAGTGAGCTTGTAGATTGGCTATTTTCAAATAGCCAAGGTATAAAGGTATAAGGCTAAAGTGGTTTATGTAAGTTTAATATTATAATGTATATCTGCAAAGTAACTAGTAACTAAAGTTTTCAGATGGGCTGAATGTAGTCGCGTAAAAGTACAATATTTGGATCCGAGATGTAGTGGAGTAGAAGTAAATAAGTATTGGAAATTAGAAATTTAAAGTACATGTCACGGGGCAGCCCGTGCCCTATACAGATACAATGAGTGAGGACAATGCACACACGCCAAACTACACAGCAGTTTCCATTTATCGAACAGTGCCGTAAATTACTGTGTGACGGGTTGGTTCATGGACAGTGTTCTTAACATTGTATTTAAATGCATTTTAAGGTTCTCCTGTGTGTTTATTGAATCATTGGGGTGGTGGTAATCAGGGGTGTAGTCACCTCCCTAGTTGTCTCTCCGGCACGGCTGGGGACAATTCCTTAGTAGGGTTAGGAATGGGCCAAGTGCTGTGTAGGAGAGGGGTGTTTGCTATATGTGTTCAGAGTAATGTTCATTAAGTTCACCCCAAGTTTAATTGTAACGCATCAACTAGAATGTTTAAGTTACTCTTACTAGCTGTGGGTTATTTTGGAATGTTTATATGGAAGTATTTGGAAGTCATAGTTACTAATTAATTTGTGCTGTCCTGTGGTAGGATCCACTCCCTATTTAACGGAGACTGCAGTGACAGACATGTTAGTTCTGATGTGGGCAAATACACTAGTGAGCATTCCCTGAGGGAGAACTACGGGGCCTTGCAGAGACTTGGTTTTACCCGGAGAGAGTTCTTGGCCCGTTGGGTTAATGTTAGTGTTAAATAAGTGTTTATTTATTTTGCAGCTTGTTCTATTTTCTCATTTTGGCCAGTCTTATTTTTTGTCTTCTTGGACGCACTGTGAACGGCACTGCTGATGGGAGGTGTTTGGTGAATAAAAACCCTTAAAGCTATACTGTGTAAGATTCTCAACTAGTGGTCAGTAGCCATATAGCAAACCGCGGTCGCGTTCGCGTCTTTCGCCCGTTTTTCGTACCTTCACACCCCCGCGTCTGCCTCCACAACGCCGAGAGCTATCTTTAGAGGGGTCCCTGGTTCCTGTGCGTTCAGGCATTCCGGAGAAACGGACTATTTCACCCTGCCTGGTAGGCGAGAATTACCTTTTGAGTAAAGAGACACACGGGCGACTACAAATATGGCGACCCCACTTCAAGATGCGCTGCATTGGCCGGTAGTGTACCATGTGTGCATGATCGGCGATGTGATTGGGCAACGTATACACAACGTATACAGATGATGCAGATTACGTAATCATGGCGCGAAATTCTCCCCCCCTCACGGCTCATAGAAAACATATAAAGAGAAGGCTTCAGAAGCTGAAAATAACGGAGTGGGTGTTCTAAAACTTTAGCGATTTAACAGTTAGGACAATTTTAAGATTTGTTTTATAAAAAAAGTTACATAGTAAAACTTTAAAAGACCATTCTGGAACTGTTCTTTGAGCCCTGGCTGCTCGGGCAACTTTCCAGTACAAATATCTCAAAATTGTACCTAAGTACATTACTTAAGTAAATGTACTTAGTTACTTTACACCTATACAATGTCACACAAAAATATAGCTAAAAGCTCAAAATGCTTGCTATTACCGGTATTTCTTTTTTGTATGTTGAATTCTGAAAAGTACGAGTTTGGGACATGAGGTTTCTAGACAACAGTGAGGATATGTGATACGGCACGGTACACATAATGGAGGAGTAGTTCATTAAGATGGGAGAGAACGGAGATAATTCTTATAGGTGTCTCTGTATGCCGTAGTTAGGAGATTAAGGCAATATGGCAAGAACCTTTCAGCGATGAATTATTTAACTGCCATATTGCAACACTTGAACCAGACTCACTACTCACTCGTGATTCCACATGCTATACTGTACCTTGTCCTTGTTCATTAGAAAACACATTTTGAACAACATTAATGGTGTTTATTACATTTGTTTTGGGACACAATGTAAAATTGTACATAATTATGGGATACATTCCCATAACTGTTCACAAGCAAGGCTGCTTTTATATTTCAAATGTGTACACTCAAACCCAAACAGGAGCGGCTTGCTTTGAACAAAGTGCCTCAAATCACTAACGCAGTTCAGCGCCACAAGATCTGTACCCCAAAAACTGAAGCCAGTGTAAAGGTCATTTAGGAACCACACAACACTACACTAAAGCCCACCTTTGCCTTAATCCTCTTCGCTCCGAACGGAGCATAGGGCTTCTACGATTTGCCTCCAGGCGACACGATCTCAGCTTTTCCTCTTGGCTTCTCCCCAGGTGATGTTGATCTTCTGCAGTTTGTTATTGGTGGTTCTTCGCCATGAGTTTTTGGGCCTTCCTCTGCCTTTTGCACCTTGGGGGTTCCAGTCAAGAGCCCACCTTGTGGTGTTTGACTCCGGCTTCCTCAGTGTGTGTCACTTCCATTTTTCTTCTTTTTATGGTTGTTTCTAGTTAGGACCATACGATGCCAGGTATATTTTTAAACTGAGATTTTTCGTTTCTGAAAATCTCAGCTTCTACACAGCCCTGTATAGAAAAATCTCTCTGCCCACATGACAATGGCTATCACGTTGCACATCAATCATACCAAAGCACAGAAGTTGACTGCCAGTAAATAAGGGCTGCTATTTGTATATACCTCTTCTAATAGTGGTAGACTACTTTAATGTTGACATGAAATGATAACTCAGTTTAGTGTTCCATAAGCGCGATTGTGAGTGACAAAACTGTTTGTGGTGGCATTCACATAAGGTGGAAATATGTTTGATTCTTACTTGCAATGTATCAGATCAGTTCAGTCTATGACCATTGGATCTCCACTGGGTGAGTGTCTGTCTGTCTGTCTGTCTGTCTGTCTGTCTGTGAGTGAGAGTGTGTCACGGACTGCGCTGCGGCCCCGCCCCCAGATCAAATGGATCAGCTTGGCTCTTCTTTTTTCTTTTCTCTAAAATTTTTTGGTGCCTTTTGGCAACGTGATGCCTGACGCTCACAGCGCCATGAGCGTCATAGTAGCGGCGGCGCTGTCAAAACCTCAGTTTATAAAAATACCCGGGTTCGTGTGGTCGGCCCCTAAGTCTCGGCTAAAAGGTGTGCGTCACCCCAAAAAAATACTTATTTTATATCAATTACTCAGCCTATTGAAGTTAACAGAAGATAAGTAGGCCTCTCGGTGATTACACTGAGAGTTGTTTTAGAGTTTTTTATTTGGATTATTGAACAAAAACTAAAACATCTTGAATTCAAGGCTTCATGGGGTGAGTCACAGATAGATAAAAAGTAATTATTTGAAGCATTCCTTTAATCTAAACCAGGCGTCTTCAACATTTTCAGGCCAAGGACCCCTTAGTTGAGAGAGAGATGAAGCAGGGACCCCCACAAACTTTTCATAGATTCCACATAGTTTCATCGTTTGACAGCACAATCATCAGTATATTTTGGATTCATGTCAATTTGTGTTTTCAGATATTTAACCACTTGAGCCGTCATTACCTAATAAACTTGACCTTTCACTCTGTACTTAGTCTGCTCTTTTCCCCCTCTACACCAAACCTCTTTGCCGAAAATAGCTGATCTACAAGCTCACAACGCCCCGCAGCGCAGTTCTCAGAATATGGACACTAGGGTTCAAGTTGTTAATATAATAAGGATTGGAAGATTTGGAGGACCCCCTGTAGTAAGTGAGGACCCCTGTTGAAGACCCCTGATCTAAACTGTTGTATTCATAGTCCACTAATTCAATTCTACAGCATAGCCATAGACCCATAACTACAATCAAGCATGATCTATCGTACATTTTTTACAGTCTGGTTTTTAGTTTTCTACACTGCCCATGTGTAAATAAACAGATGGCTGCATCAGAGAACCCTGTTTCTGGCTGGTCTCTCTGTGCCTCCATCCAAAATGTCCAAATAGTAACGCCCCCCACATCCCCCGGGTCTTCTGGTTTGGACAATCTGACAATCTGGTGTCTCGTGTCCCCCCCCCCCCCCCCACACACACACACACTCGCCAACAATAAGGGGTGTTATGTCCTACCAAGTGACAACTCCACAGTATCCATGGCACCTCCCACCAAGTGGCTAATGAGGTCAAATTATGAATTACACAGTCAATTTAACCCAGGGGGCTTGGGACTATACACACGGAACAGATTGCAGAGGGTACAATGTTAGCCAGAGGCCATGACGCCTCACATGGCTTGCAAGCCCCCCGTTTCTCCCACCTCATCATAGGGAGTACGGCAGGAGCGAGCAAAGTAGGCAAGCAAAAGAAAGCAGAAAAGAAATAAAAGAATCACTGTGAAGACGAAAGGTTACTTTTGTGTCATCCCCCGTGAGAAGAACTGAAAGGTGAAGGTACCTGTCAGGCAGCAGAAAGATTTGAACACCCAAGAGAACGTTCCATAACTGGAGGGGCAGATCTGCAGGCCACGGGAAGGCCAGCAATGCACTGAATGCAGTAGCAGGATGGGTTCACAGACAGTACGGCTGCCCCTCCTGGGCTGATATTAATTGCTGTGATGGATATAAACCCATTATGATTGACACATGAGTAGTATTTAAATAGATGTGAGAGAGATGAATGCACAATACGGTGCAAAGTGGGAGAGGGAATTAACGCTAGGGGGTTCTCATCAAACTGTACACTGGGCATTGTGCTTTTTATTTAATCAGATGGCGGACTGCATGGATGTGTAATGATGAATGGTTATGGATGAAGATGAACAGTCGACCACTAATATTGACAGCCCCTGGAGCTTAAACAGGTGTTCGGGCTTACAGTATGTCCATTCCTTCGCATAAAATAAAAAAACCTAGCGTGAGAATCATGCTCCCAAGTCCATTAAGAACTTGACAACAGGGATGAGTTTCAGTGCAGGTCACAGCAAAACTTCCTCCAGAATTAAGCGGAAGCCTATGAATGAAAGACAATATTGGTTAGACACACACATGAGCACACTTCACATGAGCATATTTAGGCTATTACTGCCTAGCCTCAGACATTATACTTCATGTTCACACATTTGAAAGAAAAACAATATCTTCACCAAATTAGGCACACATGATTTTGGGAGTAATTTGACAATAAGCACAACAGAGAGGGAGAGATGCAGTTTGACTTTACTGTATCGGACAGCAGGCCACCGCATTATTGTGGCCTTTATACTGCACATCATCCCCACAATGGACCCTAACCCTGCCATTTACACAGCCCTGTAGGCCAAAGGCTGGAGATAATACTAACGCTCCATAAAATACATAATCAGGGTCTTTGTCACTGCAGTACGCATTTACATGAAAGGTGTGTTTAAACCTAAGGCAGCTAACATCATTATTGGTTGGCTTAGCAGGAACTCCGCACATCACATCATGCTTTGTCAGGGGCTGTTAGAATCCATGTGCAATTAAAAGTGAGGATGTTCTGCCAAAGTGATGTACTGTAGCTTTAAAGGGCAAAGCTTTATTAAACCTATAGAGCATTAACTCTCCCCTCCCCCCTTCCACTCTGAGGTCGCAGTTATCCTCAGTTCATTGTGATTTCAACCGACTATGAAATAAAAACTTTTCAAGTGCGTTGATGACGTTGCAATATAGCTCAGATATGTCTATTTGAAGTCATAATTGTTCCATTAGATATACCTTAACTGCCACTCCTTTGCAGTAGCACTGTACGTCACAAGTCCACTGTGACATAAATAGGTTTTTGCACAGTAATATCAACTGCAGGTGCCCTGCAGTAGCCTAGTGTGACTGTCACTATAGGCTTAGGCTATAGTACTAAGGTCTGATTATTTCTATTCTATTCTATTCTATTCTATTCTATTCTAGGGGCTTTATTGGCATTACTCATGAGGAAATATACGTTGACATTGCCAAACAAAACATGAAACAGAACAAACCTAAATCAAGACTAGTATGTACAAAATAATTACAATAAAATTGAATAAAATGAAATAAATAAAAGGGAATAAAAAAAACAGCTATTAGAATAGCTTGAAAGAACCAGGATAATTGTGCATTTGCTGTTAGGAGCAGTATAAAGTCTTTCGAACAAATAGCAATATTTCAAGGTTTAGCTGTCATTGTTATAAAACCTGTACCTGTGATGCAAATACCAATCATTTTAATTAAAAGTACAGATGTAGCACAGCACAGAATTGTACATCTGCTTTTTTTGAACAAGTGTGAGAACTACTGATTTAGAAGGCATTTATAGAATCTCCCTCAGATCTTATTCTTAATGGGTTAGAGTTGTGTTTCAGTGGACATCCTCCTTCTGTCACAACAACAGTTCATAAATCTTGCTGTGTTTGCGCACTGTTGTTTGTACTTCACCCAGCAGATATGAGTTTTTTGTCATTGGTCATGTTTTAGATTGGTTAGCCCACAGTCAACGGACACAGGACAGTCAACGGACTTTGAGACACGCCCACACTCGAGCATAGGCACAGGGCACAGGGCAGTCCACACTCAACGGACTTCACAGAGAGAGACGCACACTTTGGGGGGGGGGGGGAATGCACAGAGAGACGCACACATCACCAATACGTTTTATTTCTTATTTTTTTCAAAACTTTTTTTTATCCTAATTTTTTTTTCTCAATTTTTTTTTTCTCAAAATTTTTTTTTTCTCAAAATTTTTTTTTCTCAAAAAATTTTTTTTTCTCAAAAAAATTTTTTTCTCAAAAAATTTTTTTCTCAAAAAAATTTTTTCTCAAAAAAATTTTTTTTCTCAAAAAACTTTTTCTCAAAAAATTTTTTTCTCAAAAATTTTTTTTTCTCAAATTTTTTTTTTCTCAAACATTTTTTTTTCTCAAAACATTTTTTTTCTCAAAACATTTTTTTTTCTCTTTTTTTTTTTTTTTTTTTTACTTTTTTTTTTTTTTCCTTTTTTTTTTTTTTTTTTTTTTTTAACTTTTTTTTTTTTAACTTTTTTTTTTTTTTTTTTTTTTTAACTAGATGTGAGCGGGCGCAAACCTCTAGTAGAGTAACAGTTTTGCTTCAATATTAAACACAAGTGTTTCGAACCAAACACCTGTTTGTTAAGTTCTGGAAGGAAGCACTCCATCCTATGGGAGGCGCTAGCGCACAACCTAGATTACAGAAACGTCTCACGTTTGCTCCCGGAGGACAATGCTATTGGTTGAAGGGCATGTCACTCATGCTTTGGGGGTAACCATTTAAAGCCGGTGACTTCCTGTCGCTCAGTCTCTTGAAGAGCTCTGCCCTGACACGAACAGAGGGCCGAGAGTCGGATGGAGTGCTTCCTTCCAGAACTTAACAAACGGGTGTTTCGTTCGAAACACTTGTGTTTGTCTGCGTTCTGTCAGTTCAGCACTCCATCCTATGGGAAGCATAACCTCCCGACAGCGACGACGGCCGACCCCCAATCACCTACATACCCGAACGGCACAGGCCACGCCCCCAGGCATGGCCCCACCCCAACGGACCCTGAGCCTACCAGACTCAGGGGTAGGGATCGGAAGGAAATAAGGACCCTGCCAGGCTAGGCCCACTTAAGCCCGCCTCAATACTAGCCTGCCTTATGAAAGGAAAGAGCCCCCCTTCACTGCGACCACTACCATCTGGTCAAGGAAGGAGAGTGAAATTGATGAACCCTCCACCAAATTCACCAGTGAGTAAACTCACTCAAACAGGGTGAGCAGCTACGACCGAATGCGCAAGAGAACGCGGGGCCACATCCAAGTGATAGTAAGCTGCAAAGGTGGAAGGCGACTTCCAATTAGCCACCATACACACCTCCTGAATAGAGGTCCCTTGAGCAAGACCCCAGGAGGAAGAAACAACAGCCAAATAAGCCAATCGTCCAGGTAGTTGGATATCCTGATGCCTTGCTGCCTCAGAGTTTCGATGGCCGTCTTTGTCACCATCACGAAAACGCGAGGGCTCAGTGACAGACAGAAGGGGAGAACAGCGTATTCGTATACTTTCCCCTGAAAAGCATCCCTTAGGAATTTTCAGTGGGGTGGGTAGATCGAGACGTGTGTGTACGGCTGTACGCGTCCCTGAGATCTATTGAACAAAACCAAACGTTCTCCCTCACCGAATGCAGTGGGCTGTCAGGAGTCAGCATCCTGAACTTGAAGGTTTTCAGGTACTGATTTAGCCCACGTAGATCCAGGATGGGTCAGCCCCCCCTTCTTCTCCAGTACCAGGAAATAATTTGAGTAGAATCCGAGGCGGATCTCTCTCTGCAGGACCTCTCTGATGGCACCTTTCTGAAGTAGGGACTGTATTTCCTCTTCCAGTGCTGCAGCTGCAGAGCCCTCGGCTCTGGTAAACGTCACTTTGGAAGACAGTGGGGGCTTTCTGTCGAATTGTATTCTGTATCCCTTTTTTCCTCCTCAAGGCCTGTAATCTCCGGTAGGAGTTTCATCACTTGGGGTGGCGGACTAACGGGATTCTCCCCCAGGCGGCGCTTCTCAACGGCGGCTGGTCGATCCTCGAGGGGAAATAGCGGAGCTGTTCTGCGAGCCCGACCCTCCGGGTGAAGAACAGCATGGCTGGTCCTGTGTTGGCGAAAACACTCCCGCTTGAACCTCCAAGCGGGCCACGCTGTGGAACGCCGTCCCCATCATTGCCATTAAGGCACCGGGTGAGAAGGAAGAGGCGAAGCCAAGGAGACTAGCCAATATATCGGCCCGGAGTTCACGGTAGGTTAGCGGCATCGTCTGGCAGAGGGGACACTCTGGTTCCTCGTCCATGCCTAGCACTAAGTTACTCCAACCCAAACATTTCAGGCACGTGGGGTGGGGGTCGTCCGGGGCGATAAAGAAGGAACAGTCTGTAGTCCCACAAGGGGTAGGAGTGAGGCAAGGACGCTGCTTGCGAGCACTCATACTGAAGGAAGCTAACGTAGTTAGTGGCTTGCTAGCTAACAACAAAGCTGTGTATAGCAAGTTAGCTAGCGGACTGGTTAAGCTAGCAGGCTAAGTTTAAGCAAGGTTAGACGCTGTAGTAACGCCGATAAGAGGGAACACAGCGCTGGCGGTTCTTACCACCGAGCTTTTGAAGGAAAAGGTGAACGAGGTTCTGCATTGAGTCCCGGAACCGTGTGACGATTCCATAGTCGTCTGGATCTTGAAGTGTTTGCAAGGAGCGTGTGAGATTCGCGTCTGCGTTCTTGGCAGGGCAGAAAGCGAAAAGAGACTGAGCGACAGGAAGTCACCGGCTTTAAAGGGTGACGCCTAAAGCATGAGTGACATGCCCTTTGGCCAATAGGATTGCCCTCCGGGAGCAAACGTGAGACGTTTCTGTGATCTAGGTCGTGCGCTAGCGCCTCCCATAGGATGGAGTGCTGAACTGACAGAACGCAGACAAACATAGCATTTATCCAACCAACAGACCTAGCTAGCACTCATGCTGAATAACTGAATTTCTCATTAGGGATCCAGTTTCATCTTATCTTGAATAAGTGTATAGACATGCATATTGTAACAAATAACCTCAACAAGAATGAAGCCACAGGTGCATTGACACTTGATGGAATTATTTTCCCAGTGGCTCCAGGTGCAGGATGTGGATAACCACAGTCTATCACCATGACACCCAGACAGCTAATGTAGCATAAAGAACAGCTCCAATATTTGCCTGTGGTCAGAATGACCTATTGTTGTAAAAGCAGGTCCTGTTTAATGAAGTACAATATGTGCCTTGAATGACAAATAAATGGTGCTGCTTTTTAGCCCAATAAACTGCTCAGTGCATCGGTAATAAGGTTAATTTGAGTCCCAGTGTGCAGGAGGCATTAGGCTAAGTGTTTATCCGCTGCAGTGTGGTTCCCTTTGTCTGGCAGGGAAAAAACCTGATGGATACTGTGAAAGCCCAATTTATTCATCCGGGCTGAGACAAAAATAGACATTACTCATTCTTTTATCATATCATGTGTTACGTGATAATATGCATGTTGTGGCAACTTTGGATTGGATTTTTAAATAAGGTAAGTTAGCCAGGAGAATCAAGTTGATATTGTAGGTAATGCAGTCAGGAGTCAATTGCTGCTCCTCGCTGTGAAATAAACTTTAAAAGACAACAGCCAAACGTGAGATTAAATCAATAACAAACAACTGCACATGTAGCAGTACCATTTGTCAGGTATTTATTTCTTTACCTATCTATTTGTATGTGCAGTATGTATACTATGTAATGTATAATGTATGTTCCTGCCTGTATGGCCCATTTCCACCAAACTGATTACAATTACAAATTTAGGTGCGGTTGACACAGCACCACGGCTATCTCCGGTAATGATAAACTTCCTTAATTAAAAATGGCAGACTTTGAGAGAGAATGTGGAATGAATTATTTCTCGGAGATACTCCCACCGCCCCCTGCACTATTCATTCCAATAGACACTTCATACATGCTGAAGTGCTAAGCTGGAGGCTGCTGCTGTTCAATTCACCAGGGCTACTGTTGCATACAGCCAGTCCAGATAAGCCTCATTTGAATAATTCCCATATAGCCCCGCTGCTTTATCTCTGAGTTTACCAATCAGAAATGTGTGGTGTCTTACTTACGATGTTTTTAAACCACATGGCCACCAATAACAAGCTTTGGGCGTTTGCTTTTTAATTTAGATAATATTGACATCCTCTCAGACTCGGCGAGATCTGTAGAAGGCTTTGTTCAGTGTGCAGAAACTGACATTTGAGTTAACTGCAGCTATGTTTGTGTCACTTTAGTATAGGGAAAGAACACTGTGCTGCACAGTAGGATGCCAGCTTTTGTGGATTTTATTGCACAGCAACAAGGCAACTGCTGATAATGGCAGAATTCTTGTGTGTTGGGAGGTCTCAAACAACTCTAATGTCTAGAGTTGCTCTACAGTATATAACATATTGGCAGCAACCTGTAGCTTGAATTGGGCCCATTGTCACTGGGCCAGATACAAAATATCTGTCTCCATTCAGATATTTTTATCTGTATCTTACCATCCACTTGAATGGAGACATATATTTTTAATCTGTTTAGCCCTATAATACGTGCCTGTATTTCTTGTGTGTGTGTGTGTGTGTGTGTGTGTGTGTGTGTGTGTGTGTGTGTGTGTGTGTGTGTGTGTGTGTGTGTGTGTGTGTGTGTGTGTTAAAGGTTTCATTTATAATGATATGACCAAAATGGGGACTCCCAGGTTAATGTGGTTAAAGTTATAAGATATCTCATTAGTTTTTCCTCTTCTGAAAAGACACCAAAGAAACAAAACCGGTATCTAAGGATCTAAAAGCAACAGCCCAACTTGGAACAGTGTGTCATTAAGGACTAAGGGTGTAACGATATAGTAACTGAATCAAAAAATCGATTTTAGATTTTTTAGATTTTAAAATCGATTCTAGATATCGATATGCAAAAGCAATAGATCATACCGTTTGGCTTTGTATCGTATCGTTTCGGTTTACAATGCAGATAATCGGTATCAAATCGTTTTGCAATGCAAATAATCGATTGTATAAGTATTTGTGCCTTGTATTTAGCAATTTTAAGAGGTAAAATTTAAAAGAGGGGTCTAATTACTTTCCCATTCCATATAGCTCTCTCTTGGTCTGTTGATAAATGTGTGTAATCTCTGTGTTCATGTCAAGGTGTGGGTTTGTCCATAATGTGTTGAAATATAATGTCCTTGTATTTGCTAGAGAATCACAGTGTTTACTTATTTATATCCATAATAATAAAATGTTCCCTTAAACCTGCACTATTGACACGTTTCACACAGATTTAATGTCTTTGCTAAATAGTTACTATATCGATCTTAAATCATTGAATCAAATCGTATCGTATCGCCATAAATGAACCAATGTCGTCCATGTATCGTATCGTAAACCATGTATCGTGATGCGTATCGTATAGCTATTAAATGTATCGTCACCCCCCTATTAAGGACAACACTTTAGGCCTGCAGATTGATAAGTCAGTCTGTTGGGATGTTGGAGATGGTGTGTATGAGATTAAACGTGACTGATTGCACCAAAACCTCCCAACTAAGTAATGTAAAGGCTTTCGTGACATTACAGTGGTGTCTACCGACAATATAGGACTATTCCATGTACAGTATATTTCAAGCTAAATTGTCCAGTGAATGTTAACCAGTAACATTAGCATGCACACATCAGGACAGAGTGTCCGAGTCCAACGTGGGGATATGGCCTCTGCAGTATGAATATATGAAGATGGATATTGTCTGCTGGTTGCCAAGACTATTTTCAGTGCCTGAGTGGCTGGCTTGTCCCTTGGCTCTCAGTGATCAGCTTTGTCACCAGGTGTGACAACCGATTCAACAATCAGTAGATGAGCTGGGATACACCCTGACACTGTACTGTCACGTAGTATACACACCACAGAGAAATAATCGGTCTTTCTCACTCTTGAGAGTGCTACTATTTTCTTTTTCTTTTTTTTTACTCCTACATTGTATTCTCCAGAAAATGGAAAGTCTCTGACAGTTTTCCATTCGGAGAAGCCTTGAGGTGGACAGGATGGAATGTCTCATCTATACAGTCCACCGCAAATTCCTAAGTATTCATTTAATTCTGAGAGTGAAAATTTGACCTGCAAGAGTACAGGGTTAGGGTTAGGGTTAGGGTTACACACACACACACACACGCACGCACGCACGCACGCACGCACACGCACACGCACACGCACGCACTCACACACTCACACAAAGTAATGAGAAGTTGTTGTTGTTTGTTTGTTTTTGCTCAATGTATTTTTATTGTTCCCTCAATGTTAAACCACTATACCTAAGCCTAACCCAAACCCTAAAGCTCCGTACAGACCGGCGAATTAGCGAAGCGTCGCGAATAAGCGAACCAAAAAGGCGAAGTATTCGCGATTCGCCTTTTTCCATACACACCAAAAAGCGGCGCGAATATGCAGTTTACAGTTACAGTTTAGGCATTTAGCAGACGCTTTTAATCCAAAGCGACTTACAATAAGCAGATAACATCACAATAATAAACAAGATAATATGTCAGTACATCATCAACAATATAACAAATGCAAATGGATATCTATCTAGAAAAAACACAATATAATCAAAGTTCTGAAAAAACCTAAAAAACAAAAACAAATGCTAATATGCATATAATATTCGCTTAATTCGCCTAAAAACGAGGGGGTGATATCTGCATGTAGCCACAGGAGAAAGGAGAAGAAAGGAGAGAGAGGAGAGAGGAGAACGGCCGAGACAGGGAAACAAATAAAACAATGGAAACTACATCCTCAAGTGATGATGACTTGGCCGTGGTTGTTAGCCAATTAAATAAGAAAAAGAACAGAAGAGACAACATGCGTTCACCGTTCCCCCTCCCGTCAGCTCCGGGGGCAGTGAGCTTGCTTTGTTACAGAGAGAGAGAGGAGTTCACCAGCGAATGTTAATATCGCTAAATTCGACACAAGGGCGAATACAAAACAGATGCCTTTTCGGTGTGTACGGACCTTAACCCTAACCTCAGTGAGGGAACATAGGGCTGAGGGAGTTTGAGCATGACCCCAACTCAAACAAAAAGTTGTTCTCCTGCTATACCACCAACATGTGGAACGCCTTACCGAAGGCCTTAAATGAGTGCCAATCCCTAACATCCTTTAAAACCGCCCTGAAGGCGAGGCGGCAGCCACTCGTAACTGGTAAAAAACTAGCCTAGCCTTACCCTCCCCCTGACCCTTCTATTGTAAATATCCTTATTTTTTTGCATTGTTTAAAAAAAAAATATATGATATCTACGGCATATGTACTGTGTTCTATCCGTCTGTCATTCAATGTTATATGAGATACCTAAAGGTTTCCTGTGTAAATAAGCCAAAAAGCTTACTAGGATCTCCTTTTAGTTGACCTTGTACCAGTGAACTGTACTGTACTGTGTACTGTACTGTCATGAAACTGTACCTTTTCCTATGCAAACTTCTAATAGTCTTCAATCAATCAATCAATTTCGATTTGCAGATTTTAAAGAAAGCAGTTAAGGCAAATCTTAAACAGACAATTAGCCCTATTCACGGCCCGCCCACTCAGCAAATTTCTCAGCATCCCCCGGGTGCTGACATCAATTAAGAAGGGGAAACTATAACAGAAATAGCTGGACTTAAAGCCAACAAATCATTATTTCGAACGGTAAAGTAAATTATAATAATGCTTTGTGCCTTTTACTATCTTGTGTTCTTGATCATGCTAGCCATATTTAAGTGTGCCTGCCATGCAACGCAATGGCAAAACACTTATTGTAATCCGCCATACTTAAGTCATTAATTAAGTCTTTCGCCACGAATTTCTGCACGTAATAACTGCCGCACAATTTACGCCACCGCCGCAATATATACATCAAAACGTGCGGCTCGGCCGGGAATAGGTTGCTATTACTTTTCTTTCCGATCCGCGTTACCATTGCGACGTAATTCGCAAAAAACGACGCCAAAAAACCCCATTGACTTAGAATGGGGGAAACTTCGGCACGTAATAACTGCCGCACGATTTACGCCACCCCCGCAATATATACATCAAAATGTGCGGCTCGGCCGGGAATGGTGTGCTATTACTTTTCTTTCCGATCCGCTTTACGATTGCGATGTAATCCGCAAAAAACAACGCCCAAAAACTCCATTGACTTTGAATGGGGGACTCCGATAAAAACCCAGAAACTTTGGCGCCACATAACTCTGCCATACTTTTGCCTAGCAACGTCATTTAAAATGTAAAATGCTCACACAACTTTGGTCTTTTTCCGACCAATAGGGATGAGCTGTAATTGATTAAGCCCCGCCCCCTCTTTAACAGGAAGTGCCCTTCACCAAACAGGAAGTGCCTCTATAACTCATGAACCGTTTGTCGTACAGACTCGCGGCTGGTGTCATACCTTTTCTTTTTTTCTCAATTTTTTTTTCTCAAATTTTTTTTTTCTCAAATTTTTTTTTTCTCAAAAATGTTTTTCTCAAAAAAAATTTTCTCAAAAATTTTTTTTTCTCAATTTTTTTTTTCTCCAAATTTTTTTTTCTCAAAAAATTTTTTTCTCAAAAAAATTTTTTTCTCACATTTTTTTTTCTCAAAACATTTTTTTTCTCAAATTTTTTTTCTCAAAATTTTTTTTTTCTCAACATTTTTTTTCTCAAATTTTTTTTTTCTCAAATTTTTTTTTCTCAAATTTTTTTTTTCCCAGAAACTTTGGCGCCACATAACTCTGCCATACTTTTGCCTAGCAACGTCATTTAAAATGTAAAATGCTCACACAACTTTGGTCTTTTTCCGACCAATAGGGATAAGCTGTAATTGATTAAGCCCCGCCCCCTCTTTAACAGGAAGTGCCCTTCACCAAACAGGAAGTGCCTCTATAACTCATGAACCGTTTGTCGTACAGACTCGCGGCTGGTGTCATACCTTTTCTTTTTTTCTCAATTTTTTTTTCTCACATTTTTTTTTTTCTCAAATTTTTTTTTTCTCAAATTTTTTTTTTCTCAAATTTTTTTTTTCTCAAATTTTTTTTTTCTCAAAATTTTTTTTCTCAAAATTTTTTTTCTCAAAATTTTTTTTTCTCAAAAATTTTTTTTCTCAAAAAATTTTTTTCCTCACATTTTTTTTCTCAAAAATTTTTTTTTCTCAATTTTTGTTTTCTCAAATTTTTTTTCTCAAAATTTTTTTTTCTCAATTTTTTTTTTCTCACATTTTTTTTTCTCAAAATTTTTTTTTCTCACATTTTTTTTTTCAAAATTTCTTTTTCTCAAAAAAGTTTTTTTCTCAAATTTTTTTTCTCAAATTTTTTTTTTCTCACAAAACAATTTTTTCTCAAAAAACTGTCGTTAAAGTGCGACCCGTCATAACGGCCAAAAATGCTCCAAAACGCCACTAATTAGTCGAAATGGCTGACTTCCTGTTTGGTTTCTGATTGGCTGCTGGCCTTGTGACGTGGGTAGAGCTGCGAGGGCCCGGTCATCGCTGCTTGCAGCTTTAATTCATTAATCGTCCATGACCTTAATTGGGGCCTATTTCGCCAAACAGGAAGTGCCCCTCACCAAACAGGAAGTGACCCTTGATCTCGTGAACCGTTTGTCATACAGACACGCGGGTTGCGTCAAATGAAATAACGCTAATGCTAACACCAACCGCTACACAAGGTTGCACAGACTTAGCGAGCTGCAGGCACACTTAAAATTTCTTAGAAATTTTCTCTTCTAGTTTATACTTTACTATTCGGAAATTGCATTAAATTTGCGATTTCTGTGTTAACTCTATAGCAGGGGTAGGCAACCTTAGGCACGGGTGCCAACATTGGCACAGGGGAGGGTGATCACCGACACACTGGCAGAAGTGTGAGAGAGGATTTTTATTTTAAAAACAAATCTTTTTTTAAATGTGGTCAGTTAAATGAAGTTAGCTAATTTATATCAAATTACATCTTGCACAAAATTCTACATTAATTAAAACTTTGAACTTTGACTGGGGATGGAGTCGGGGAGGTGGATTATTGCTCTGAGTCTAGTCTAATGATCGTTATATCAATGTCTTTCCAATTAAAATATGTAAAGATATTTGTCATTAAAATTTATGTTGACATGGCACACTAACACTCAAGAAAATAAAAACATGGCACTTCATTTCAAAAAGGTTGCTGACCCCTGCTCTATAGGCTTATAGGATTTTCCCCTTCAAAACGTGACTTCAGCACCCTGGGGATGCTGAGTGGGCGGGCCGTGAATAGGGCTAATAGCCTTATTAGCCTCTATGCAAATTAAAAATGAAAGACAAGATTACTACAAAAGAAAAATCAGAGAGAAGTTTGTTATGAAATCAATTATTATTAGTTATGGTAAATGTGGGTAACCTGACGCCTGACGGCGCACATCTGAGGGGGGTGACCAAAGCTTTGGGCGACAATTCGTGCGTGTTTTCAGAGCGAGTGTGAATGATGTGGGCGACGAGCGATCTTCTGGTTTTGTGGCTCACTCTCTCTAAGGCTACTCCTCGTTTGAACTTACTTGTTGCTGGTCTTCTATCTATTTGAAACATATATCGGGTTTAGCCCTCTTTCTTCCATTGCCTCTGCTATTGCTTTTTTTCTGCTTACCTCCACATTTTCGGTGCGCGCCGACGGAAGAGCTGCTGAATTCTGCAAACATAGGCGCACGCACAACTTATCTAGGCTACTTTTCCCCGTTTTCACGGATACGAAGTCTGGTTATAGGGAGATTATGTTCAATATATACACCCCCCCCCCCTTCTAAGTGTGTTAGGATTTGTGCTTGTGGTGCACTGGCTTGTAGAGGTGAGACGTTCGCGAACGAATCGATTCTTTTGAACGGCTCTTTGAAATGAACGATGGGATCCGGTTCGCAGTAGGGAGCCGTTCCTTTCTAAATGAACAGTTGTGGGGAAAGTACAAACATTCTTTACTTTAATGTAGTATCAATACTGCAATGTAGAAATAGTCTCTGCCACAAGTAGAAGTTTGGAATTAAAATGTAGGCTACTTGAATAAAAGTAGGCCTACAAAAGTATAAATGCACTTAAAGTATCAATAGTAGGCTAGAAAGTACTCATTATGCAAAATATCCCATTTAACAAGTTTTCCCTATGAATATAATGTAGGGGGAAAAACATTTGAAAATAGCAGATCTTTAAGCTCGCATTGTGAGCTTGTAGATCGGCTATTTGCAAATGGCCGATTTGTAAATTTTGTCCCCCTCCACTTAGATTTCATTAATTTTCCTAAATCGATTTGTAATTATAATAAAAATCTACAAAGTGACGAGTAACTATAATGAGTATTTTGAACGGCTCTCTGAAAGGAACGGATCCCAGAGATCCAGCTCACTTGAAAGATCCATAAATCCCATCTCTATTGCTGACTGTGTCGCCGCCAACTCGGTGTTGAATGAACGAAGCAACGAGCAGCGGTTGGAGGAGGAGGAGGAGGGTTGATCATACATTAGCCCAACTCCTGCTGGCTGCAGGGAGTCAGGGACTCCTCAGTTGACAGAAGGGAAGACGAAGCTATAGGAGGACTGACTGGGAGGAGGAGAGGAGACTCAGGAGAGGATGCTCTGACTGGAAGCTCAATCCACTGCTTTGAGAAAATACAGTATTAGGAGGAGGATGAGACAAGAACGAACCCCCCACTTAATGTTTTGACTTTCTGTCTGTTTTCTTTTTTGTACACTTTCGCAAAAATAGTTAACGCGTCAGAAAATGTACGTTGTTTGTGCTTCGTGCTTTTGTGTTTCGTGCTTTTGAAGGACCCCCTTTCCTGATAAAGGGACCGAGGAATAAGCATTTAAAGGCTGCCTTTTATTAACCTCTCAAAATCTTAAAAAGAAGATCGCAAAGGTGGAGCGCTTAGGAGGAAAGGCTGATGACGGGACTATTCATCCTTTCTGTGCATCAAAAGCACCAAAGGGTATTGGAAACGTTTGGATGGAAATCGGGCGAGTGTTTAGACCTGTTTTTGGTTTTATACGAAACTGGTGATTAGTTGTTGCGACATCTTTTTGTCAGGGATTAAACATTTGTTTCTCTTTCAGCAGTTTATTGAGAGGAGTGAATTTGCCCTGTCATTTCCCCCCGAAATATTTAATGTTATAGCGCGGTTTCCACATAATATTTTAGAATCTCCAATCTCAACCTTTTCCTTCTTGAAGTATTCTTTAATCTAAATGGAATTAGTTGAGTCTGAAGCCCTTCGTGAAAGGAACAGACATGGTACATGGGAACAGCTTCCTTCACGGTAAGTCCATCTGTATTAATCAACTGAAGCTTAATTGGCCAGGCCTCTCATTGCTTTAGGCTTAGGCTATTTATTTTACACTTCTTCGACTGTTAGCTTACTTAGAATTAACAAGAGTGATCAATAAGTATTCCCCACAGAAACATGTTGGAATTAGTGATCGGGTAGACTCAGCCATGTACCTGACAAAATACTTACTAAACGTCAAGGATGTCCATTACAACACCAGAGCAGAGGTAGCTCCACAGATCACGTTCAAACCAGATTTGGCT
>NC_137828.1:31284588-31367088 GCF_963921795.1 Nannobrachium achirus | reverse complement strand
CTGCGAGCTTGTAGATCTGCTATTTTTGAAAAAGTTGTGAAAATGTGTGCAAATCTTTGAATATATGTATTTTCAAAGCGAACGTTTGTAACTCAAATTTTGCTTCTGGGTGGTCCCTGGAACTAGATATTTTGAAATGGGGGTCCGTGGCCAAATACATATAATTTTGGGGGTCCTTCACATGAAAAGGTTTGAGCACCACTGACATGGTAGTCTCTCAAGAACAGACTAACTGAGCTCCAGTTAAGTGAAAAGGACCTTTTCTTTGACGATGGCTGGCCAGATTGCTGACATAGGAACATAGTTTTTTTCCAAAAATCTTAGAAGGATTCAAAATACACTTATAGAATCGGGTCAAAATTCAAATTTTCACGATTTTTAAAAAATAGCAGATGTACAAGCTCGCAGCGCGGCACTCGGTGCCGCGCTGTGAGCTTGTATATCTGCTATTTTTCAATATTTAAAGCATAAAATATTGCGTCATAATGTGTTCAGGCCTAAATGGGTTGTTAAACACACAAACTAGCATCTCTATTCTGGGCATGTCATAATAGGTGAATGTTTGTTGAGACGAGGTGAATAAATAGCCAATTGAACATTTTCGGCGAACAGATTTGGCGTAGAGGGGGAAAAAAAGGAGGGGGCCAAGTACATACCCCTGGGGACCCTGGTCAACGAAGTATATCTAGGGTTTAGATGGTAAAGGGCCATAAGAGTGATCTGGCATGTTTATCCCATTGATTATGAGTCATAATGTATGACTCATGGTACAATGTACTTAAATGTATTAATAACGACCATTTTCCAAAGCATAGTCTACCGTTGTTTGTTTGGTTTTGGAAATCAACTTGCAGAGTTCTACAACTTGAGATAGGTAATTTAACACACTAAACATTATTGCATGTTTATTTTCTTGGTAAATTTTAATTTTACATTTAGAAAAAAGTTTTAATGGTATTGTTTAGCTGATAAATTATTGGTATAGTTTAGCTGATAATCCCTGGAGAAATGATTGACTTACAAACTAAATTCATTCATGAATCCATGATTTACAGTGCAATGAGGTTTAGCCAACACTGACTCAAATTATATGTGTAATTTCAGAGATCATGTGAAAAAAAAGTGAAATTGAATAAAGCCATTAATGGGAAAATGGCCTATGTATGGCGGAAGCTACAGCTGAGTCCTTTTAAGTTAAATTGCATGTCATTGTTGATTTATGACCTTATGACAAACTATAAGGCCTCCCACCAGTATGCTTTTAATGGACTGGTGTCTTCCTTTCTGGAGTAGAGTTATTGCCATACTGACTAATGACAATGGAGCTGCTGAGGTGAAGAGTGCACAGAGTGATTTATATCTATAGTGAAGCCCATGCCTATGTTTTTATAGAGAAGAAAAAAATGTCAAGCTCTAAATTAATTAAAAGAGTTTGATATAAGGGGTGACATTTCAAACTAGATAAAAGCATTGCCCACACGTTTTGCTATGAAGTGCTAATGGAATATTGTTAACATTTTTTCCTAATGGGAAATTTGCTTAGAGGAAAAAAATAAACTGTCTTACTGTACATCTTGATAAGACATATTGGCATATCATTTACATACTGTACTGTAATTAACATGGATAAAAGTGGCCCACATACAGTATGCAGCTGCACTGCTAAGCATGCTAACCTACTCACATAGCCCTCTGATGAATGAAAGGTGCATGGAGAAACGACTAACAAAGGCGCCAGTAATCAGCGATGCAAGCGAGACACCGGCTCTTCTCTGTTTTCCCACCCATCTTGGGATTAAAGAGATAAAACCTTTTTATGAGAACTGACGCCCCTTCTGGTTTCTGCAAATACCCCTTCAAGAGCTTCATGTAGTAGTAGAGCAGCCAGTGAATGAGAAGGCAGTTACAGTACAGTCAGGAATCTCGCATCGGCCTGAGTCATCACATATTCAGAGGCACTCCAAGGAGCCACACGGAACTGTAGAACATTCATTTGATTTGTATCTGACAGCTGTGTTGTCGACGGGAGTGCGATGTACAAGCACCAGAGTTGAGTTAAAACCGAAGAATATATAGGACCGCAATGTGGTTACGCTACACCATCGGTGTTAAAAGATTTACGTACAGTATTATACAATATGCCTTCTAATCTAATGCCAATGTTTGCATCGCACAGCAGTCTTTAAACCACCGTCCCAGGTTGTTTTTGCAAGGTGCTTTGCATGCTCTGTGTAGGGATAGGAGTAAAATGATTGACAAAATGAAGAGCAGAGCCACTGTATTCACTGAATTACTTTAAATTAAGGCAGCTGTAAAGATGGTGATAAAGGATGATTGATGATGGTATTTTGTAATTGGAACAGTGTACAACATTTTCTTAATGGCATCAATCCAATAAAAAAAGGGCAAAAGAATGCATAGATCTTGGTAGACCATTGAAGATGCTCAATAAACTGCACAGATTCCATCTGGTCAGCTGCATTCATGACTCACCTTAGTTTTGTGACTGATGCCCGGATCTTGCATTGGGGCCAGTAATTACCCGCCTATCTGCTGCAGCCTCTGCCTCCTATGTGTCACAGCTCCCCAAACCATCAAGCCTACATACTGGCCCTGATTTCTCTAGTCTAGACCATACATGGGCAACTGGTGCCCCGGGAGCCCCACCTTCACTTAATGTGGCCCGCAGTATAATATTGGAATACTGGTATAGTATTGATTTCAGCTGTTACAATTCCATTTCCAACCATGCAAACATGACTGGCTTTAATTACTTCTGTCAATATTAGCAGCTTAATGACTTAGCGATAGTTAACATAAGAATATATAAATGCATTTGAAATTAAATGAAATTGTTACTTTTCAGAATTCCAATTAAAAAATAGCTAAAACTTTACTTATTCCGGATTCCAATTCAAAAATAGCAAAGCATAGATCTGCTATTTTTTCTATTTTTGACTGTATATGCATTGTGGCCCTCTGGAGTGAATGTGAAAATATAGTGGCCCTTTCCATCATCAAAGTTGCCCACCCCTGCTCTAGACAATATGTACATGCTTCATAGTCTCTGTATTCTCTAACAGGCTTAAGAATATGTGTATTATTGAGCACACCGTTGGCGAGAAAGGTTCTGTAAGGGTCTGTGTCCTCAGAAGCATTTCTTGAGCTGCCAGCGCTGTTCTTCCCTGCAATCTGTTGGTAAAGACCCGCTATTAGGAGCTCCTCTTTCTCAGGAAGTTTAGTGACCGTTTGGGAATCTGGATGTTCAAGGTTTGATCCCTGGCTCCTCCTGGGTTATTGTGCCCTTGAGCAGGACACTGAACCTGAATGTGTGTGTGAATGGGTGTAATGTAATGCACATGTCATGTGAAGCGCTTTGGAGAGAGCCAGTACCGTAATTGCTGGACTATAAGCCGCACCTGAATATAAGCCGCACCAGCTAAATTTAGAAAAAAAATCAAATGTTTACATATATAAGCCGCACCTGACTATAAGCCGCAGGTGTCCTTCCTGCTTCCCGCTAGAGCGCCCCTGGTAGCCGTTAGCTGCATAAATCTATATATAAATCCTTGTTAAAGACCATTGTAAAACTAACTAACTGGCCGTTAGCTGTAAAAATCTCTATATAAGCCGCACCTTTGTATAAGCCGCAGGGTTCAAAACATGGGAAAAAAGCCGCGGCTTATAGTCCGGCAATTACGGGGTATATAAATGCCTCCACCGCTGAAAACTGTGGACATAGCCTCTAATACAACTTATGACAAGAAGCCCCTCCTTTCTGTTGCCAATGGCCATGTAGCCTAGATTCAGAATTATAGTTATGACATTAGACCTCAGGCCTACAACTGCACAGTATCAATGTACCAATGTACAGTATGTTTGGGAATTATATATATACACATAGATGGATGAATGAGAGTATACACGCACATTGCATAGGTGCAAGTATCAGAAACTGCATCAATATCGTCAGCGCCCTTGCTCCGTGCCACAAAAGATTAATCATGACATTTCGATCCTACTGGGATCTTTGTCGGGGCAAAATGCCCATATTTATATGTCATGCTGCACCCCAATAGGTTGACTATACCTAGCCACATAGGCTCTATACCTAGTTGACCGCATTCCCATGGGTTACACTAAATATCTTTGCCTAAAAGAGCAGTTCTACAAGCTCACAACGTGTCGCATTGCGGTGAGTGAGCGAAAGTTCTCCCCCAGAACAGGGATGCTAGGGTAAAAACCTGAAAGGAAAAGATAGGGGAAAACAGTAACATAAAAAACATATTAAACCTCTACATCCCTGTTTTCTGATTTGGTCCCTTTGCACCTGGATAAACGGAATAATCCCCAGCAATGAATTGGACCAATACAAACCATCCGCAGTAACCACGTTTAGTGGCCAATTTTAGTTCACGTTTGACATGATGACTTAGTAGTCAGGTCACTCACGGTGACCGTTAACTACACAGTGGCACTTGATTGGTCCGCTAGCCAGTTATCAGCCCATGGCTGATGCCGCCTATAACCCTCTGTCCTTTTATCACTCCCCAGACCCACAGCAAATAAAGGCTGAGTATAAATGTAATAGTATAAAATATGCATCACAATGCTGAGTATGTGATATTATGAAATAAGAAGTGCAATGCAGTGTGCGTATGAGTGCAATAATCTGGGGTGTAGTATGAGGGAGAATATTTTATGGATCAGTACAGGCAGCTGTTAATGCATGTATGAATTTGCATGCCTGTGTGCCTGCGAGCATTGTGTGTGACTGTGTGTACAGTAGTGATGCAGGCAAAACAGTTCAAAACAGTTCACAGTGAAGGAACGATTTTGTTCATGTTCACGGCAACGATCCAATCAAAACATTTGTTCACGTTTACCGTTCAGTAGCGCAAAAAACACTATCGCGGGAGCGTTTTTATTACGTCACGCGTACAGCCCACCCACCCGTCCAGTGTACCGGGGGAGGGGAAGGGGGGGGGGGGGGGGGGTTTAAGGAAGTGAACGAGTTTGTTCATGTTCACAGCAATGAACTAGCTTGTGAACGACCCATCACTAGTGTACTGTACAGTGTGTCTGCGCTTGTGTAAAAGGAAAGCCACAGTCTTTAGATACATACATTGCTCTCCAGGTCGGTGTAGGGCGCCATGACCTTCAGACCCCCTGGACTGGGAGATTAAGTGGTTTTCCAACACAGCAAGCTGTCGTTGGGGCAAATAAAGGCTGTAAGTCAGCCCCCAAACCCCCACCCCCCTTGGTTTCCCCTTGCCCCTCACTCTCTGATCATTGGCTGCTTGAAGAGCCAAGGCCAGCCACTGAGGCAGATGCTACTGTACTTGGAGTCTGTGTGATATGTTGATCTGAGGATTGCTGAGTACTGTTGTTTTGATAAAATACTGTGACTGATAAAGTGAATACAGAACTTATTTGGCCCCCTTAACTTTCAACTGCCTCGGGAGATGCTGCAATGGAAATCTGTTTTGTGGTCTGGGGTTGGGTTTATACGACATACTGTCTAAGCTAAGGCCTATGTGTGAGTGAGTATGGAGAGCTTTTCTGTTGGCTTTGTATACAGCCTAAATCTGGCTGAAAAGTAATGTTCTAAATTTGAGTTTTATGGTCAGGGCTCGATTTGTAAAAAAACAAACAAACACAAGCCCTATACAGTATGCTGTTACATAACAATACAATGTGTCACATTGTAAAGTGTTGTGAGCTTGTAAATCTGCTATTTAAAAAAGAATGCCTGCAAGCATATTGAACCCTATTTATTAATCAGATCCTACTTTGTATTCTACAATACTCACATTCAGTACATTTAACAACCGCTCGTGTTATCATTGTGGGAAATTAATCAGCCCTACAAACGACTCTAAATTAATATGCAATTTTTGCCATATAGTACTGTACCATACTCCAGAGTAAAATGAACCATTGTCAAGTAGAGGTCGAATATCTCAGCAATCTAATGGAAACGGCTATGCAGTTGAATGCAGGGTCAGCATTCACCCTGCATCCCATCATGCCATGCAGCCGTACATCCATTACCAGCAGTGGCACGGCTTTCCATACTGGCCGATGACTAATGCAACCATAATCTAGATGAGACTTTGATCGATCTAAGTTACTTACTGTATAGACCCCACCAAGGTCTAACTGGAGTGTTTTTCAATTGAAATGAGTCTAATGGCATTTGAGATTATAGCTGGGCTTGGATATATGGCCCTATCATCCAGGACGAAAGTTCCATGAGATTGAACGCAGATGGGTTCAAACTGCAAAATTGAAAATTGAACCGAAGGGATCAACCCTCTCCTCTGTCAGACCCACCACCGGGGCTGCTGCAATGTATTCTAGCAGTTTCACTCTTTCTACAAAGAAATGTACCACAGGCACTGACATTTAAATGATAAAAGAGTCTCTTTGTGTTCAGTTTGCATTCCTTGATCTCAAAAAACGAACATTTTCTTACACAAAGTCAGTGACATTCTCCAGCTTGGAAGAGTGAGCAGGATAATCACTTGTCATTATTTCCATTTAGGCTATATTTTTGACAGACTCGCAGACAAACACACTCAATTCAACAACTGACAACAGGGAATCTGGTCAAACAGTAGAAACTGCATACTGTACACACAAGGAGAGGCTAAGTGGTTCGGTTGGTGCTATTTTTCTGGAGCTGCGGTTGTTTTGCTAAGAGTTAAGTCCAAGGGAGAGTAAACCAGAGATCCAGTAGGGTGTATTTAAGTATTTTCTTTCTCCAGGACCAGGCTTAACAGTGACAAGCAGTGTGTCAAATATGTTTAATTCCTCAATCAATGTATGTTAGTTTCTGAATAACAGTTTATGCATTTATTTTTTTGCTGTTTTTGTACTTTTATTAGTTAGTAAAAAAGGTTGTGTTAGAGACAATGCAGGTATGCATCCAATTGGCTATATAACACATTTTGCTTGTACTTATTACCTAGCATGCCTCATTTAACGATTTGAATCCTCTAAAGGTAGCTCTCCACCGCACTGAAGTCAGTGGCGGATGGCAGGGGCGTAGGCAGCGGTAGGCGAACGAGGCGACCGCCTACCAACTGAGAAATGATCTGGCAAAAAAAAAAAAAAGAAAATCTCAAAAAAAAATTGCCTTGAAAATTTTTTCAAGGCCACGCCCACATCTCAGTGTCCATAGATCGCGGTTGGTGCGCTTGTGGAACGCCGGGAAATACAAGGAAACACAGAAAACGTTCAGATAAAAAAGGTTCTTATTAAAGAACACGGAGGATACGGGTAATTATAGAATGCCATACCGTATTTTAGACAGGAGTGAGACTTTATTAAGCACTTTGTTTGTGAAATCTGAATGTTGGTGTAGTTGGTGTAGTTGTTGGCTAAATAAGTCGCTCTGCCCGACTGCCCGAACCCATGTAAACCCGGGAACATTATGGTCGGGGCTTAGTCTCTACGACCATGCGTGAGCTACGAAGGGCTAAAATCGCTTTGGGAAACCCGGCCAATGCCTGTTGGTAGCAGTGGGGTGGTGGGGGGTTTGTGAAGAAAGCTATTGGTAAGCATTTAGTTCCCAGATTGGTCAAAGACTTGGCTACTGTAACTTTCCCTAACTACTACAAGCCTAGATAAACGAGACATTGCCCATCACACACTTGACTAGATAGTAGATACCATATTCTCATTTCTCAACTCAACTCTCAATTCCTATAGCGATCAACTCCAAAGCAAAGCAGTAATACGACTATGCTCTGTGCTTTTGTTTTGGTCCAAGCTCTCTGAGGACTGCGGGCTTCTTCTGTGGAGAGTTATTCCGTCTGATTTACTCTGACGCTTGTGCACAACAAGGTGCCATCGACCGTTCAGATTCACAGCAGATCACACGGATAGGTGGCCAAAACAGTTGAAGAAAAATAACAAAAGAGTGAGAGTAGTAGAGAAACCCCCCTGCAGTGTGCTTCCCGGTGGTTTCCCATGATCTCTAGTAAAGGGCATACTGTAATGAGCTTGCCGACGACTCCCCCATAAATCACACAAGACGCCAAAAATATAAAAAAATAAAATAAACAAAATAAATGCTCGTTATATTTTCCCTAATGTTTTGCTCTAATGCTTATTCTCATTACTTGCACCCTGCTGTAGCAGCCTGCTCTCCTGAGTGTCTTCTCCCGGCTTGAACTCAACTCTTGTGCTCAATCTTCCATACTGTAGCTGTCACGCATCTTCTGCTTAAAACATGCAGGACTGGCTTGTCCACGGTGGACACTGGTGGAAAAAGTACTCACATTTTTTACTGCAAATTAAAAATATTCTGTTACAAGTAAAAGAATTCAAAATGTGCTTGAGTAAAAGTACAAAAGTATTGGCATCAAAATGTACTTAAAGTACCAAAAGTAAAAGCACTCTTTGTGCAGAATATTTCAAGTTTTCAAATGTATAAATATTTTTTTGAAAATAGCAGATCTACAAGCTCACAAGCTTGTAGATTGGCTTTTTTCAAATGGTTAAAATATATATAGGGCTGAAGTAGTTAATGTTTGTAATAATAATCAACTTCTACAAAGTTACTAGTAACTAAAGTTTTCAAATAAATGTAGTGGAGTAAAAGTACAATGTTTTGATCCAAGATGTAGTGGTGTGGTGTCGAAGTAAAAGTATTGGAAATTGAAATACTCAAGTAAAGTACATATACCTCAAAATTGTACTTAACTCTTTGAGCGCCAGCGCCCTCTAGGGGCCAAAGAATGCCAGCGCATCTCTCATAGGCGAGCGCTTTAGCTTCCAGGACTTCAGCTTCCAGGACCTGACGTCCTCACGTTCATGCACGGCATGGAAATGTCCCGGATGAAGATGCTAACAGAATGGCTATTCCCATTTTGTCATCTAAAAGATCATTTTTGGGCGATTTCGCCGTAAATAAACCTCGCGCCGCTTTCCTAAAACACAAAAAAGAGATATAAGCCTTTAAAGATGCGGTCTTTCATTGGATTAGGCGGAGATTGGCGATTGCGTTCGCAAATTACGGCCGGCCGGGACGTTGTTAGCTTTCGGCTAGTAGCTACAAAAATCAAGCCAGGCTTCAGAAGGCCTCTTATCATTTTATTCATTTAATTAAATAAAGCCAAACTACTTCGGGATCGGCACACTCGTGTACTCATCGGAAGCGGCGCCGAACATCGGGTGAACATTGGGGAGCTCAAAAATGTATTTTAAACCATTTTTAATGGAATATATCGTCGGACAGAGTAGAACGGCTAGCTGGCTAGCGGCTAGCGAGCCAGGACCACCCACGACTCTACAAGCAGCTCGGGGTAAGTGAATTAATAAAAAAAAGATTGTATTGGATTGAAATAAAGCCGAACTAGTTCGGGATCGGCACCAGATGAGTTAAAGGAGTAGTTCACCACTTTTCAACCTGTCCTCACTAATGTTCATGATAAAATATCAACATTTTTTTCTAATCAGTCCAAGTCTCCTAGGAGAGCTGTGGGAAGTTCAGAATCCATCGTCTTGTGACATCATCATTTTCAAAATTAATTGCAACTTTTCAGGAATAGAAAGCCTGCAGTTTCTATAAGCTGGATTGGCAATCGATGATGTCACAAGACGATGGGTTTCTGACCTGCCCACAGCCCTCCTCTGAGAAAAAAAAAAAAAAAAAGAGCAAAGGTATTTTTGAGTGAGGACCAATTATATGAACATAGGTTGAAAAGTGGTGGAGTGCCCCTTTAAGTACAGTACTTTCTATTGATTACTCACGCCATGGAGACTTGAGTTCAGTAATATTTTTAGTTTTTTGTCGCATTCCTAAGACAATAATTTGATAACAATGAATTTCCCCCTATTGATTCTGGATGGGGACCCAAATGCACCCGGAATAAATACGGGTACATTTACCATATATATATTTTTTGTCTTAGGATTGTGACAAATACAAAAAAATATTATTGAACTCAAGTCTCCGTGGCATGAGTAATCAATAGAAAATTTTGGGGGTGAACTACTCTTTGAGTAAATGTACATTGTTACTTTACACCACTGACGGTGTTTACACACACACACACACACACACACACACACACACACACACACACACACACACACACACACACACACACACACACACACACTCTTATCTAGTTTGAAAGAGGCACACTGGGCTAGTGTCTTGTGTCAGAGGGAGTGACACGTACTTGTTTGCGCTCTGCCGGAAATGTTCTCTCTCACCTGGCCCCTGTGTTTCAGCGAGATGGAAAAGATTGAGTGAGTTTTATCCCAGACACATCTCTCGCATCAGGGAAGAGTTTGGTCAACAACACACCACCCCCTCCTCCCCTGTTTCTCATTGTACCTCTCTCTCTCTCTCTCTCTCTCTCTCTCTCTCTCTCTCTCTCTCTCTGCTTTTTCTCCTTCTCTTCCTCCTCCTCCTCCCGTCCCTTATTTTCCTAGTTATTTTGCTGCCACTAGGGATGGTACGATATGAACATTTCATATCACGATTATTGTGACAAAAGAAATCGCGATTTACGATATCGCGATACAAATCCATTATCCTGGGGCAGAACATTTGCCAAAAAATAGCCGATCTACAAGCTCACAATGTGTCGCAAAAGACATTTGATAGAGAGTGGGAAAAAAGTCTGTATCGAGTATATTATAAGTACCAGGGTTTAAGTGATACCGGATATGCAGCTTGGCAAATAAAAGGTGAATTGATCCCAGTGCATGACGGAGGACAATATTACGATAAATTAAATCTCCACAATACAATTATCGTGAGTGTTTTTGATCACGATAAACGATAATATCGCTTATCGTCCCATCCCTACCCCCCTCCCCCTCCCTCCCTCATGAGAGAGGAGCTGTGTGTTTGTGCAGCACACAATGTTCAGCAGCTTATCAGACGGCGTGCGCCCTCACAATCAGGCCTTATCGCCCAGTGGAACTTAACTTACCATCCAGCAGGATGGTTATTTACCTCCATTGGGACTGCTCCCAAACGCTAACCCCCCTCCCCAAGCCAATTTATACCCGCAGATCAGTCAGTGTCCCTGCCTGCCTCCGCCGCACCCTGTGGCAGTTTGTTAGGCCTGCACGCTGTCCTACTACTGATGCTCTGGGAGGGAGGGGGTGGGTCACGGAGTTGTTCTGATGTGGCTGGGGTTACATGTATGGAGTGTGATTGTGTGTACATCCATACATGTGCTATGTGCAGTAGAGGCCAGGGTAGCACAGGTCTTCTAAGACCTGATTACCCGAGACCCCCCGAACCAAGCCGTTCGGGTCTAAATATTCACTTGTCCCTCGGGTCAGGGTAGGGTAGGGTCTAATTGCCTCGGGTCCGTTCGGGGCATTCCGAACTACATTTACCTGCAAGGATCCGAGAGGACCTGAGATTTAAAAATATACTGTGTATTTACCCTTCAACTTTAAAATATATATTGTTTTTAATGAGACATGCATTGTAATTATGCTCCCAAATCCATATTATCGTTCTCGCTCCTGTCCCGTTCAGCGCAGCCAATCTGAAGTGTTGCACTGCTGCTGAAGTGAAAATCATGGATTTATTTATTTGCGAGGTGAAACGCAAACAAAGGCCACCTGGAAGATGCAGGTTGGAACGTAATTTATGTGGAGCATGTTTCTGGACATTCTGGCTAAACTCTTCTGTCTAACTACAACACAAGTAGTCTCTTCTCAGTCTGTGATTACTCTAGTGGGGCAGCCGAGCAGGAGGAGGAAGGTTTTGTGATGCGAGCTGTGGAGTCGTGGACAGGTTTGTGTTTGTTGTGGATGTCACGGTGATTGTTGAGCTGGGGACTGAGCTGAAAATCTAACCCTCCGCAATAGCTCTCGCCTCTCGGAGCAGCGGCCGAGGTGCGCTGCTGCTGCGCTCATGTCTAGTGTCTAGGCTAGTCTAAAAAGTAATGGTGAAAAATAAGCATTATATAGCATCGGACACAGTTCGGGCCAAAGACCCGACCAGATCGGGTCCATTTTCCCCGGTTCCATTTTAGGTTCAGATCCAATTTAACTCTGTTTCGGATCGGATCCAATCAATCTCGGATCCATTTCGGCCCGGGACTAGATAATCTGTATTTTTCTCTGGGCCATTCGGTTCGGTCCCAATGTCCTCGGTTCCATTTCGGCTCTGCTCCCATTTTTTTGACCTGTGTTACCCTCTAATGTGCAGTACTTGCCGAGTTGCCGCAAGGGGAGGCTAACCTTTGTTAGATCTGATGTAGGCTACACTCCAATTAAATTGACGACAGGGCTGATAAACTAGAACTGCACTCTGTCGAGGCCATCTATGGCCTACTTGTGCCATGAGGTGCGCTCACCCCTGGCATCACCCCTGGCATCACCCCTGGCATCACCCCTGGTGATCACCCCTGGCATCACCCCTGGCATCACCCCTGGTGATCACCACTGGCATCACCAGGAATGCTGGTCCCTCATTGGCTGTTTGATGACGTTGCCACCAGAAATGCTGGTCCCTGATTGAGCTACAGGCTTAAATACACACAGACACCGTCCGTCCGTCCGACATACCTACCTACATACATACGCAACCGAACGCAGTACTTGTGCTCTCTGCTGGTGCTAGTAATTACAAGCATCACATGAAGTTTTCTGTCCTACGTTCATTTCATAAATGAGGGCCAATGTGTCCTTTCCAGTTTGGATGCACAATCTCCTGCAGGTTCTGCTGAACTACACGCAGGTTAGGTTATACAGTTTTTTCCGCCCAAGGAGTTGCACAGGAAATTAGCTTTGTCGTTGTTAGTGCGTCGTTTTGCTCCATTCCCTGCCTCTGTAGTGATAACGGCTCGCTTGGGGCTGTTTGTTTCATTAGCCCATTGCAGTGGTGGATTCTTGGCTGTCAGGCTGAGAGCCTGGCTCTCTCCATTACGCCGTATTAGACAGCAATGAGATTTACCTGCGCTGTTTACCTATGTCTGCACACATTAAGGGCTTTACCCCATAGAGAATGTGCCTGAGAGAATTATTCTATCGGGAGCTCAGAAAAGGGTTGTCCCTTTTTATGTAAGGTGATAGAGGTTTGCCCGCGCATTAATGTTGTTCTTGATCGCCGCTTTGTCTTCAGAGCCGGTGCATCAGCAGTATAGAACAGATTGCTTTCAACGCTTGACCAGTTTTGCTTTTGTTAACATCCATCGCAGGGATATTTCCATGGGGAGTCAATGCATTAACATGCTCGTATAGAACTTCTAATGAATGGTATGAAATGCGTGTGAATAACAACAATATGCAGTACACAGTAGGGATTTAGTGCAAGCATAGATTTATATAGCTTTTATAGTGCTGGACTGTGCCTCCTCACCCTCTGTCCTCTGACAGATAGCCTTTGTTTTGCTGCTGGGAGAATGATACCATCATTTTCCCACAGCAACAAGAGAGGACACTCACCACCATGATGGGATTATTAAAGGGGGAATCGCATAATCCACCACAAGTGGTCGTGATTTCATAACAAGACAACAGTTAAATTCAAATATGTGCCCACAGCAATATTCAAAGCAAATGCAATTATTTTATCGAAAGGTTATGGTATGGTGTCCAGCATTCTCATTTCAACTATTACAGGGGGTGTTACTGTAATGTATATCATGGAAAGCCCTGACAATATTGGTATTGCTGATTAAAATTCTCTAACTCATATTCATATTCTCATATTATTCACATATGCTAGTGTTACCGATAACTGAACTTACTGTATAAATACAATAGAAACTGCTTGCCTGATTTTGCATAGTAAATGGTCACATCTAGTCTTTCTATCTGTCTATATATTATCTGGGGGGGGGTGGATGGAATAAAATTGGACAAGACAAATTTCTCCTTGGAGACAATAAAGGCTAAGTCATTCAAACACACACACACACACACACACACACACACACACACACACACACACACACACACACACACACACACACACACACACACACAGTCTCAAATGTATATTTCAAAGCCGAAGTAGACTGAATTTCAATTTGTTCCATTTGGATTTTCTCCACGTCTGATAACGCGTGAGCATAAACTGTGTGCGAAAGAGCAAATGAAAACTTGGAAACTGGTCTGAAACTCATTTTCAGCCGTGATATTTTGTCCTTGTACTTATTCCCATGACTGCATTGAGGGGATGAGATACAGGTTCCTCTGGGATAGTTGCATCTTACCGCAGACCTAATTTAATTTGTAAGGAACGAATGCTGCCGTGGTATTCCATAGCAAGTTTGTTGCAGCTGCATATTAAGCACATTTAAGTATCCAACAGAAATGCAATATCATGAAGCCAGTCTGGGTCATCCAACTGATCAGGAATAGTCCTTTCTGCATGTAGAAGAAAAAAAAAAGATTTGAGCACAGTGCCAGCGGCCGTGTCCAATTTAGCTTTCGGACAAAGCAGTGTCAAATTGCAGATGGTTGAGTCCCTTGGCTCTGATAGGATGCAGGGTGGTACAGTAGGTGCTTAGCGGGTGGTTAATTGCCGGCTGTTTTCTAAGTAGCTACACTCAACAAGCTGCTGGTGCAGACATAGGCCAGTCAATCTAAGCTAAAAAAGGGCGTGACCCAAAATAAATTGCAATAGTAATGATTCAAGGTTTTTTATGATCCTTAGGGTCATCCAAATAACATATTAAAAGTTGTGAATTATATATTTAGTGGATCAAGGTAAATTCAGGGGGTTCAAGTTTGGGTCCATTCACTTACTATACAGGGAAAAAAAGACCCCCAAAAAATCTTCTTTAAGTAGCATGTGAGAGGTCTAACTAGGGGTTTTTCATGATTCTGAATCCATAATGTCCGCGATTTGTTTAAAATGCACGTTGGGCGTGCACGCGAAGTGAAGCTCCTCCATGTTAAGTCAATGGAGAGGCCCATAAAGAGACTTCATTTACTCCAAAAAAAGACTTTTAATCCCAAAGCACATCCCTAAACAGCACTAACAAGGCTCGGCTGGCGGCCGCCATGACACACTGTCACATGACACATGTCATGTGACTAGATGACGTAATTGTTGATGTCATTCACCATTCCGTGTGTGTACACACATTCCAGCCAGGCCTTTCACAATAACAGCGTGTGCCAATGGGAGGATCTGCGTGGCGTCAAAGAAAAGTTAACCCTTCATAGTAAGCAGCAGTTATTGTGTTAAGGACCAGATCCTTAAGATAACCTGAAGAAGGTCTGATAGACCGAAACCTTGTTGTATTCCAAATAAATATTTTTCTTGCATTTGAAGAAGTATTACTGAAAATAAAACACCTCTTTTTGCAGAGGCATGTTTTAGAGTAACCAAAGAAACCCCATTTCCTGCGTCAGAGTTCTCACAGACAGTATCCTGGTTTTAGTTGTGTGTGCATGTAAATGTACTGATCTCTGAGCTTACTGGGAACTGGGGTAATAGGATTGTGGTTGTAGCCGTGGCAGTGCAAGTTGTGACTCAATGGTGATTCAAAGTTGAAGGTGAAATTGGAGCTACCAACCGTAGCGAGCTCACACTGCTGAAAGCTTGGAGTAGAAGAATTTAATCATCTGCACTTCTGCAGTGTTGCTATTGGCTTTATTGTCTGTTTGCATGTGACAATAAACAACTTAACCAGTTAAATCTTATGCTTAGTTGACCGGTTATACTAGGTCGGTCCACTTGTATTTACCTCTAGTCTACACCAAAATGCTTTGCCAAAAATAGCAGATCTACAAGCATGTGCAAAGCGTGAACTTGCATTGTAGATCTATTTTTCGACCAATGTTCATCTCAGAATAGGGATGCTAGCATACAAGACGACCAGTAAATTATGCCATTGGAAATATATTGTGCCAGGCTGCCAACGGCCAACCTATGACTACACAGCCTCTCAAAATAGAAGAAGGAATGGATGGGATCTCTTTTCGATTTTTATTTTGCTCATCTTGTTCCAAACCCACTTGGCCGGCTGTGCACAAGCACATCACATTTGACACCAGATTGCATAGAAAACCAGTGAGTCTACAATGCTGGATTGGGGCAAAACACATGATCCAGGACCCTGCTCCAAGCAGTGAATCATTAAAGAACATTTAGAAACATTGTCATTATTGGACAGTGTCAGGAAGAGTTGGCAGGCTTGGGGTATAAGGTGTGTGCAATCTGTGTGTGCGTTTGTGTGTTTGCAGTCGAGTGTGTCTGTGTCTGTGTACACTGAGAGCGAGCAGTGTTTGGTGTTAGATGCTGTGTGTACTTACCTTGTATGCTTTCTCCTAATTAGCCAATCACAGCAGTCAATTAAAATGAATGACTACTAAGCAGTTACAAGCAAATACAGAACAGTAGAAAGTGGCATCCAAGAAAAAACTAAATGGATATATTTTCAGTACAAAAGGAAACCATTAAAGTATGAGAACTTTAAGACGCATACTGTATGGCATTTCACCAGAGACAATCATAGAAAATAAAGTAGCAGATTTTTAATGTTGCGGTTGGGCTTTGATTTGAGTGGTTTTGAATTGGATTTGTTTGGTTTCTTAAAGGTATAATCTGAAGTTTGTTGGTTCATAAAGCTCTGATAAAGTCAAAGTGATCTTCTCTACAGTTTCAGCTTGTAGGTGAAAGTTGGGCAATTAACAGAAAAATACATTAAAAACTATATTTAGAACTAGTTAGTAACTGACTAGCCTTCCCTAACACAGGCTGATTTTGGTCTAGAGGGGGCGGATCCACCGGCTGAAAACAGCCGCTAGATCCTATTGGTTCACGATCTGTGCCATGGCCCGCCTCCCACTTCTATGCCAGAAATTGCAGCAGGTTACCCCAGGCTTTTATTTTTCTTCCTATCGCCAAAATAAAAGCCTGGGTTTCCGAGGCTAGTAACACGCAAACCAAGAAGTCAATTAAGACCGTCTACTCCTATCAGTGATCTGAATGCTCCCTGGCAGACCTGGACGAGGAGAAAAATCAAGAAGTTGATCGTGTGTGTTCCTTCTTTTCTTTCCACCCCCCGCACCACCCCCACCCACCCACCACCACCGCCACAATTTTCTATCAAACAAAACACTAAACAGCCTGCTCAAAAGCATGGCCTCTGTGACATTTCATTTTCCATTTGGCAAGCTCAATTAATCACAACACTCCTATACAACCTGACGCACTTTGCCTGTGCCGCTGCCAGCCGGTGCTGGCTGGCGCGCATCGTTCCCTTGCAGGCAGAATGTACAATCTGCGGGAAGCAGAGAGAAAGAAAGGGCCAGAGTGAGAGAGGGGGGAGAGGGGGGAGGGCAAAGGAGAGAATCTATGGAATGCCGTTGTAGGCTATATTTGCCAACTAGGGATTATGATGTAAATTTGACAGAAATAATGTAATAGCTTCCTGTGGGGGGGAGTAGGTTATAACGAAGAAAAACACAAAAAACAGACAAATAATAACAGAGATCGAGAGAGAGACAGATAGAGAATTGCATATGATAGCTGTTGTTATATAGGTTTATAGAGGTGCAGTGATGGAGATTGGTAATGGGCCTGATGTCCCCTCACAGCGCTGGTTCTACCTGAATATTTATTGAGAGGAAACTGCTTTCTCTGCCACGGTTTGCCATAAGATTGTTTTTTACCTTGTGGCCTCTATTGGGCCTCTATGCCCCCATACATAATGCGTCATCTATTACATGATGCTTTACGCACACAAGCAGGCACACAGCCACACAATGGCGTATGCATACACAGTCTCACACATTATTATAATGCAAATTGAATCACTTTTTCACTTGTCAGGCATCGTTTCATTAATTTGTAAATCTCTACAGTAATTCAGCATGGACCATTATATAAAAATGATATATAAATGACTCAATGTTTCCATAATCTGCATAACATAGCTCTTTTATGGAGGTCTAATGTTGTACAACAGAGAGGTCCTGTCAATGGCTAATAATGCTGAATTCAATCTGTTGCATTGTTGGGGAACAATGTCCTCCTGAGTGGAGGAGAATGAGTCCATGTTGCCATGGTTACACAAGAGAGCTAATGGCTGAAACAGAGAGTGAAGGAATGAATTTAGGCCTTGCCCAAATTACTAAACATCTAAAAAAAAAATGTATGTCAAGGTCAGAAAATAGCAGATCTACAAGCTGACAATGTGTCACATCGCGATGTGTTGTGAGCTTGTAGGTCGGCACATTTGGACCCTACGTTCATCGTATTGAACCAGGGCACATTCTGTCTTTATCTAAAGCCTGGTGGGCTGTTTTCAGTGCATGGCAGGACGCTCAACCAAGCATAAATCAGGCGTAAGGGTTGAGTCAAGTTGAAATCTAGCCTGCTGAATCTACCTCCAATCTGTATGCTATGTGCCTACATTCCCCCAGACACACACACACACACACACACACACACACACACACACACACACACACACACACACACACAGTATAGACCCCACTGAGCTGTGCAAGGTTACGCTTCTGCCTGTTCGCATTACCTAGTTTATTTTTCTAACCATTTTACTGTTGGGTCTGGTTGATAAAACACGTAATGGATATTTCTATTGGATTCACCAATGATTGGATGATACGTGATTTGAATGGGAATGTCCTGTATGAGTGAGGGTCCAGTAGGGCTGTCACGATTAGGACATTTTACATGACGATTAATTTTCACTCAAATAATTGCGATAAACGATTTAATTGTGTTTTTGTCGTGGACAATTACATTTCTGTTTGGCTTTTAGGCTTTGAAGTTGCACATGGTAGATATGACACACAACCTAAATATACAAAGAAATGACTGACATATTTGACAACTTTACACTTAAAAAAGAACATAGTGGAAATAGACGATCTACAAGCTCACAACGCGTCGCGATGCGACGCGTTGTGAGCTTGTAGATCTGCTATTTCCTCTATTTTTGACTTTCTTTTAAATATATGAACATTTTTCAACATGGAAACGATTATGACGATTATGAAAAATAATCGCGATTATGTCAAATAATTGCGATTAGACGATTATGTAATAATTGTGACAGCCCTAGGGTCCAGTGAACGGGCTGCCCCCTGAGCCTTGTTTTTCCAAGCATATATATAATACTGCAGTTAAACTCCGTTTTTCCCCTTTTTTTCAAATCTTGTATTCCACAATTTTTGTAACTCATTTTTGTTCACCCAGTGCCAATGCCTAAGCTGTAATCCTGGGCTATACTCTCTGCCAACCTGGGGAGAGCAACAAACTGAGCTTGTGATTCCTTCAATGCATGAGGAGTCCAAGCGGCTTCAGGGGAGAGTTTCCCCGGTAGGATGTAGTGTGTGGAAGGAACACGTTATTCCAGGGGTCTTCAACGTTTTCAGGCCAAGGACCCCTTAGCTGAGAGAGAGATGAAGCAGGGACCCCCCACAACCTTGTCATAGATTCCATATAGTTTCATCGTTTGACAGCACAATCGTCAGTGTATTTTGGATTCATGTCAATTTGTGTTTCCAGATATTTAACCACTTGAACCGTCAATACTTAATGAACTTGACCTTTCACTCTGTACTTAGTCTGCTCCTTTTCCCCCTCTACACCAAACCTCTTTGCCGAAAATCTGCTATTTTTGGCTACAGTTCTCAGAATATGGACACTAGGGTTCAAGTTGTTAATATAATATATATACCCTGTAGTAACTCTGAGGACCCCCTAGGGTTCCCGGACCACCTGTTGAGGACCCCTGCGTTATTCCAAACAGTTCCTTTCCCTTCCATCAGGCTGACCAGGGGGAGGCAGTATAGATACCAGGATTACTGCATGTTTTTTGTGAGGGTACCTACTCTAGGGGACACGGGGATAACATGCCAACTACACACAGAAAGGCCCTTTCGACAACCCCTGCTAAACTTGAAGGAGTTAAACTCCTTTTTTAGAACTTGATATTTATTTATACAAACCACATTTATGTCCACACTCTGCTCTGTATAGTTTGGCAATGTAAAGGCCAATGCATACGTTTCTTTATGACACATGATGTCTACTTTAACAGTAGTTATTATTATTATTATTGAGAACTCATTTGAGTCTCATGTTAACTTCATGGAAGAGTTGTGCGATTTAGCAGACTGAACTTGTCCTCTTCTACACCTCTGCAGAATTTAAAAGGCCAGCATAGGTTTATCTCCATGTGGGGAAAAAATGCATACACTTTTATCTTTGGCCAGTATCATCATTCCTTCCTTAAACTGCTTATTCAAAGAATTTCTAAAGGCTTACTCATTTGTTTTAAGGCTTCACCGGACATGTTAAATATTCAAGAGTAGTTCCATGTACAATTGAAATCACCTTCTCCTCCCTTGATAGTAAGGATAAGATTCTCTCTCTCTCTCTCTCTCTCTCTCTCTCTCTCTCTCTTTTAAATTAGAAAAAGACAAGGCTTACTCTCAAGGGCTCATCAGAAAGATATTGTAATGCCCTCCAGCAAAACCATTTATTCTGTAACATTGGATTAGGCTGCCAAGTTGACCTACAGACATACAGAATGCTGCACTATACTGCACTAAAGTATACTACTGTACTGTATGCCTCCATAATAAAAACAAAGTGGCATGTATGATTTGCGTGGGTAGCAAGTGATACACAACAGGAGAAAAAACGGAACGTTAAGCCTCTATCAGAGTCTGCGGTGAAGAGCTATCCACCGCAAATTTGAGGTCCTCAAGTCAGAAAATAAGTGAAGGCCATCATAGTCCGTCACGGTGGAGTCCTATTCACCGTGACTGACTGGTCTAGATCGACCAATCAGTGAACGGGGTGAAAAAAAAACAGTGAAGAGCTTTCCACTCGCGGTGGAAAGCTCTTCACCGCGAGGAATGACGGAACGTTGTAGTTTTATGACTCAAAAAGACTACACCGCGGTGGATAGCCTTCCACCGCGGTGCCGACTCTGATAGAGGCTTTAGAGCGATCTCCCCCTAGTATTCCTAAACATAACCTCAGTAAACTACGGTATGCCTAAACGGTTAAGTCTAACCCTATACCTAAACTTATTTCTAACCTTATTCTCAGTAAAACAAACACAAGAACACAAGAACCGCCCATAGATTGAGTATACTGTCTTCTTCTGCAGCAGCAGTCAGTCAAGCCACATAAAACAAATCCATAATAGATGGCACATGGAACAGTACTTTTGCCCTAAATCCCAGAACTAACTAACTAACTAATCACTCTGATCTCTTACTGAATGTAGACATCTCACACTGTACCGTGAGCTTGTGAGGCCCTGCGCTGTGCCCGAGTGAGCCCCAATATATGAGCGAGTGCCTGCACTGAGCAGCCATTGACCGTGCGCGTCGACTCACGCGCCCTTTGACTTTGCAAGCCGCGGTGGACAGAATCGTTTATATAGCCAATGATTTGTTTCCGATTTTATAGGAAAAAAGAGTCTTCCCAGCCAGGCTGACAGATAGGGTGCACACCATGTGCACTATGTCTGAGGCGAAAGGCCCTGAAACAGAATCATCACACAGTCACAGTATAAAGTATCACCGATAGAGAGAGAAGCAGGGAGGTGTGTGCAGAATGGGGATTGGTTTGAGAGAAAGAATCTCATCGTCTGTGTGTGTATGGCTCATACTGTAGAAGAGATGGGCTGTGATAAGGATGCGGGGGTCATTGCATATCTGTCGTTACAGTATATAGGTGCAGTGATGGTGGAGACTGGTAATGGGCCCAATGTCCTCTCACATGCAGCGCTGGTTCCATACCTGAATATTTATTAAGCGGAAACAGCTTTCTCTATGCCAAAAGATAGTTTTTTGCTTCTTTAGGTCCTCTATGCCCCTATACATAATGCGGCAACTCTACTGGAGCCCGACCGATGCCATATCTTTTGACCGATGCCGATGTCTGCCGATGATGAGTGCTAGACCACCGATTGCCGATGTTTAACCGATGTTTTGTAATAATATAAAAATAATAAATAGCCTTAATTTCTAAAACTTTCAGAAAACCTTTTTGTCCTTTTTTTTACCAGTGGTCCGTGGACCAACAGTGGTCCTTGAGGTATTTCTAGGCGGTCCCCAGCAAAATGATGGAGATTTGGTAACCAAATAGACCCTTTATAAGATCTTTAACTCGTGAGTGTAAAATGAAACCCAATGGATCCTTACGGGCAACGACAATATATTCTAAGTTTTGGGTCTGAGTGGCAAAATTTCATCAAATGGTGGTCTGATATTACTTATAAAAACGACCGATACATCGGGGTCCAAAAATGACCGATATATCGGTTTGACCGATATATTGGTCGGGCTCTAATCTATACATGATGCTTTATACACTAAAGGCAGGTGTGAGCAGTGAGCACCCACCCACACACACCCACACACAAGCAGGCACACCCACACAATGGTCTATGCATACAGTATACCCTCTCATAGACAAAGTGAATCTGATCCAAAATGAATCCAGAATAGTTTATTCACTTATCAGGTATCATTCTGACTCATAGATTTTCGAATTTTCAAGTGGCTAATTCTGGTACTACAACTTGGGGTCAGTTTGGGCCCAGAACATGAATGAGCGAAACAGGCCTTGACCAGAGATTGATCGGTGAGTGATTGCGATCGGCCGATAATGCCTCTATCGGCTTTGATCGGTGTTGGCTTTGCCGATCTACAAGCTAGATCAGCTATTTTCACAATATTTATCTGTGGGACTGAATATAACCCCAGCATCAACTCCTACAAGTTGAATTGGATACTAAAGGACCTCAGCCTGCAATCTCCTAATGTTTATACTTAATATACAATGTCAATGTTTTGTAAGAAGAATCATTAAATATATAAATGCTGCTACAGTAACACAATAAATAGAAGAATTTATGGATTTGATGCTGTGATCGGGAATATTGGTATCAGCAGATACTGATTCCAGTTGATCGGTGATCGGTATCGGCCCCAAAAATCGCAATCGTAGCATCTCTAGCCTTGACCAGTGGCCTCGACTCACGGCACGCGCCCTTTGGCTTTGCAAGCCAGGGTGGACAGAATAATTTATATTGCCAATGATTTACTCATATTTTATAGGGAAAGGTGATCTTCACAGCCAGGGTGACAGTGACAGATAGGGAGCATACCATGTAGGGATGGGACGATATGAACATTTCATATCACGATTATTGTGACAAAAGAAATTGCGATTTACGATATTATCAAGATAATCAAAATGCATTATCCATGGTGGAACATTTGCCAAAGAATAACAGATCTACAAGTTGCAACGTGTTGTGAGCTTGTAGATCGGCAATCTTTTGGCAAAGACATTTGATGGAGTGAAAAAAGACTGTATCAAGTACGTATATTATAAGTACCTTTTACCAATTATAGAGGTTTTAAGTGATGAATTGAAGTGAATGAAGTGGTGAATTAATCCCAGTGCATGACTTAGGACGATATCACGATAAATCAAATCTCCACGATACGATTATCGTTTTTATCACGATAAATGATAATATCGCGTATCGTCCCATCCCTAATACCATATGCACTACGTCTGAGGCGAAAGGGCCCGAAAAACAGACCAAAACAGAATCACACAAAGTATCATAGAGAGAGAAGCAGGGAGGTGTGTGCAGAATGGCGAATGGGTTTAGAGAAAGAATCTCAACGTCTGTGCTGTGTTTATGGCTCGTAGAAGAGATGTGCTGTGATAAGGATGGGGGGATCATTGATTTCTTTTTTACCCCTGCTCCGCCTCAGAAGAGTCAAGGCTTTGTTAAAATTCTCAGATGGTGGTAAACTGAGCTCATTGAAAATGCTTGGGTTGGGGGTGAGGGCTTTATAATGTAGCTTAAATATTTGTTTGCTGACTGTACTGGCTGGAGAGTAGGAAAGCACTGGATAAATCAGTGCTTTTCAAACTTTTTGTGCCCAACACCAATAAAGGGCAAGTCAAAATCTGTGTGTGTCTTCTGAGATATTGACTTTCCCCACTGGTGTGCCTTGGGCAGAAAAAGTTTGAAATGCACTGTACCAGACCGTACCAGGAATGTGTTCACCCCAAAATGCTAATAAATGGCTTAACTTCCCTGCTTATGCCAATGCAAAATGCCCATGTGCAATTTCAGATGATTGGCCAACCCATGCGAAATGAAACAAAAATGGACTTGTTGGAGATGTTTTCTCAGTTTTATTGTTGGATAAAATGATACATATAAAGGCTGTATTTTTCTTTTATTACCAAGAAGTAGTTAAAGCAGAGGTCTTCAACGTTTTCAGGCCAAGGACCCCTTAGAGAGAGAGATGAAGCAACCTGTACACAGATTTCATATAGTTTCATTGTTTGACAGCACAATCATCTAAATTTGTGTTTTCAGATATTTAACCATGCACTTGAAACGTAAATACTTAATAAACTTGACCTTCACTCTGTACTTAGTCTGCTCTTTTCCCCCTCTACACCAAAACTCTTTGCTGAAAACACAACACCTCGCGCTGTGAGGTGTTGTGAGCTTGTAGATCTGCTATTTTTGGCTAAAGTTCTCAGGATATGGACACTGGGTTCAAGTGCATGCATATAAATCAGGAGAAAAAAAGTGTCTATCACACAAAGATTTGGAGGACCCCCTGTAGTAACTCTGAGGACCCCCTAGGGGTCCCGGACCCCCGTTGAAGACCCTTGATATAAAAGCTGTATTTTTCTTTAATTACTAAGAAGTAGTTAAAGTGTATAATAGTGCATCACTACAGAAATGAATCACAATGCCATACGTGACCCTCCACACCCAGTATAGCCTACAGCCATGTCCTGGCATGGCATTGTGGTTGTGATTTCGGTTTTCATATTGTCTCATTGTTAGAAATATTGCTGGCGGATGTCTTCCACTAGTGAGTGACAATAACTAAGGGGGCGTTCACACCAGGGTTATTTGGTCCGCTTAAAAGGGACCATGGTCCTCTTTCTCCTTTGGTCCGCTGGTGTGAACGTGCAAAGGGACCATGGTCCCTTTGTTTGGTCCGGACCATGGTCCTCTTGAAAAGGCAGGACTCGGTCCCCTTCCAAACGGACCATGGTCCAGTCCTCTGCTGGTGTGAACGGAGCCGGACTTTATAGAGGACCAAACTTATGTCTGATCAGCCTACTACATTCTGCATTGTGTGTTGTTCATTGAAAAACAATATGGAAAAAATACGACTACTCGTGAAGCAATTGTAACTTCGGCTACAAGAGACTACACTCATCAATCTTTGTTAACTGCAGTTGTGAAGCTGGATTAATAATTAGTTCTAAAAGCATGAATTTCTTACGGGAATCATTATTGATATGACCCGACCGCTGATATGTCTTCATGACCTGCAGTAGGCTACACGTTAATAATTGTATCATCTCCTCTCCCTGTGAGCAAGCGCTGCGGTGTCTTGTTAGCTACATGGAAACTGCGAGGTTACATGGAAACTGGTGACCCATCGTGTGCGGTGACTCCAGGGGTCGCTCTCCGAACACGGTGATCATTGTTTGTTTTGACACAAATACAGTCACAAATAAAAGTAAGGTCACCATCTTGTGTATAACACAGGAGGAGGAGGCGGCGCGGCGGGCACGCTGCGCGCACAACCTCCATCCAAACGACCACAACACAAAATAAAGTCAAACTTGGCTTTTCTTCCGAGGCATTAGGATTTTCGCTCTCTTTTCGCTCTCTCGCTGTTCCCTGAGGACGGGCGTGCACGAGTCAAACTCTTCACGTTGTTGCTGGGACGGCAGTATGTCCATGTCATCGGGTGCGGTGCACAAAAATAACGGATTTAAAAGCTTACAACACTGTCCGAGTGTCCGATGCACGGCTGTTATGTTTCATGGCTAAATGAGGAGAGATGTGGGTTAGCATCCCGTTACATTAATATGTTCTTTTTAAGCATGCGCCGCCGCATATAAAGTTATGGCTCATACGCATATAGATTCAACATTTGGGATTATACATTATTTTATTGTTTTTATTTAGGTTATTTATTAATTTAGCTTCACATTTCCAACCTGATAAGGATAGGAAATATCATTACGGACCTGTTGCTTCACTTGCTTGTAAAGAAAGAAAGAGACAGACAGAGAGAGATTTGATGTGGAAACGGGGATGCTTATATTATGTTCTCGCGTTCTTGCGCTATTTATTGTTAAATGAATCAAGGAGAAGGCTTTATACAGGCTATGTTTTGAGAGAGAGAGAGAGATAGAGAGAGAGAAAGAGAGAGAGATTCCTCCACCCATCCATCGCTAATTACTGCCTGAAATGCGGGTTTCGCTTCTTTTAAAAAAAGAGATATAGGAATATGATCAATAACACAAAATTAATTGGAATAGGCAGTGAAGTAATTTTCCATAGGAATAGCCTATTCTGTCAATAGATCAACAGCCGCCTGTATGACCACGTGTCAGTTGTTTACATATTTGGTTCTTTTAACAAAAGTCCCGTGTGAACGCTAACCGGACCAAATTCAAAATGCAACAATGTAAACATTTGGTCCCTGATCCGGACCTTTTAAGCGGACTTTGGGTGAGAACGTGCCCTAAGTGTCTGGAGCAGGAAAACTTCCAACCCATTTAGACCTGTTGTAACCTACTGTACAGTATATACGTTGCTATACCTTTCAATCCGGGAGACACCTCTGTGTCTCATTAGTTGTTGCTATACTCACTCTGTACTTAGTCTGCTCTTTTTCCCCTCTACACCTAACCTCTTTGCCGAAAATAGACGATCTACAAGCTCACAACGCCTCGCGCTGCGAGGTGTTGTGAGCTTGTAGATAGACAGAATATGGACGCTAGGGTTCAAATGGTTAAGGAGAAAAAAGGTTTTTATCACACAAAGATTTTGGGGACCCCCTGTAGTAACTCTGAGGACCCCCTAGGGGTCCCGGACCCCTGTTGAAGACCCCTGCTTTATATGAATCCCATTTGTTTCAACCAGTGAGGTTTAAAGTGTAAATCCACTTTCGGTTTGGGGAGTGGGCTAGTTATAGCAGAGGAAGAACTGCTATAGGTTATCATTCCAACCCCATCTTCTTTCATAATTTTTCTTTGATCGTGCTGTTTTTCCTTTTCTTTTTGCTCTAAGCTATTTGAGCTAAAAGTGAGCTGCAGCAGTGATTAGCCATTGAGCTGAATAGCGGCGTTTCATTCCAGTGGAGTGAGATCTTCATTTGATCTTACAGTACATTAGTTTGTACACACAGTAATGTCACCCCCCACCACCCCACGCGTTACTCAATTGATGCATGACCGCTTCCATTAACTTCTGCTTCCTGGTTCGGTATAAATACTATTTTTCAATTTAGATAGTGGTGAATGGCGTGTCCTCGTTGGCATGCTCACAGAGTGGCCACCTCCGCCAGCCATCGTGACGAGTCTTTCATTCTATTGTGATGCGATGGATGCTCACAGGTGCATTCAGAGAGGCAGCAGCCTCTGCTCGCGTAAAAAGCACGAAGTTGCCTATTAGATGGTGAGCCGGGGGGGGGGGGGGGGGGGGGGGGTTGTCGGTATCAACTGAGGGGAATAATGCTCATAGTGAATTTTGTCATGGTATACATGAGTTTGAAAATATGTGATAGCCTTGTACCAGTGGTAGCTTTCTACACTAGGAAAAAAGGACAAAAATACTCCCAAAAAATCTGTAGGATGTGAGGGGTTTAACTTGGTGTTTTTAATTATTCTGAATCCATTGCAAGCATTTGTTTTGCATGAGAAACATTCCTTGGGCTAAAAACAGACCCACAAAACGGTGGTTTAGTGATGAGTCATCACTTTTCACAGTTTACCAAAGTTACCACTGGTGCAAGGCTATCACATTTACCTACCCGAAAATCACTATGGGAATTAATCAACCCGGATGTTACCGATGACCGCATATTTGGGGTCCGCTGGCTCACCATCTATATCTGAATCTACACTAGGGGTGTGCTGAAATATCAATATGGCGATATATCGCCATACTCCTTCCCGCGATAAATTATCGATACACTGACGGCAAATATCGATTTTTCATAACACCATGTATTCCCCCAGTTAACATTGGCTGCAGTACCGCCAGCCGCCTGCACTGTTTCTGGTGGGGGCGCTAGTGAGCGTAAAGTGAGCAGATAGAAAGTAGATGAAGTCAAGTGAACGCCGGTCAGAGAGAGTGGAATGAATGCGTGCGTCAGTGAGTGCAGTGCAGACTGCAGAGTAGGAGGAGAGAGGAGTGAGGAGAACATACTTTAACTTTACTACAAGGTGAAGTTGATTTGAGCAAAACAACTCGGTGATCACACACACAAACACACACACACACACACACACACACACACACACACACACACACACACACATACACACACACACACACACACACACACACACACACACACACACACACACACACATACTGTACACATTCACACATGCATTTCATTGTATTTTATTATTATCAAAGCAGAACATATAACAAATTGATGATGCTTGCTAAGCACTGTCACTATTAAGAAAGTATGTTTACAGGTTCCAGTCAGTGTTTTACTGTTAGGAGGAGTCACTATGCATGCACATTTTTGTATGTATGTGTATGTATGTGTCAATCTTATTTTGTTTCTTGTCAATTACATTTTCACCACATGCTTTTTAGTTAAACATTGATTAGTTAGTAGGCTTACCCATTGTTGTGGACAGACACATTGTGGGAAAGTTGCAAAGTTGCAGTCAGTGTTTGTTTACTGTTTGAGGCAATGATTCCTCTACTTATTAGCCAATGTATACAATAATCTTATAAGATTATGGAATGCATGTATAATTCCTGATTTTTGCCTTTTATGTTTATTTGTTCATTTTCAGTTACAGACATTTCTTGACATTTCTTGCAATATATCGAATATTGCAATATATCGAATATCGTGATATTATTGTTATCGAGAGCCTAATGTCATGATTGCGACCGTAGGTCGCTACTTACTGTAGAAACCACCACAAAGTGTAACTCCCTCCGTCTGTCTGTCACACCTCACACGTCACACTCTTGCCCTGCTCATATCTCCGCAACCGTTGCCCCGATCCATGCCAAATTTTGCACACACGTTCCTTACCTGCCAAACTACAACCTCCAAGGACCCCCGGAGCTCCAGGGACCCCCAGGTCACGGGGAATTCCCGGGGACCCGGGGACCACCCACTCCTGGTGCTCCAGAATGGATGCAAAAGTGGTGGCGCCCCCAGTGGAGGACCCCCTACACTGCAGCTCACATAAAATGCCGTAACTCCGGCTAGGAGCGACCGGGACAGCCGGGGCCGGTACCTATTCGTCCGCCTTGCCGGCGCGGAGACCCCACCCCTCATTTCTCACATGGCCCTCTTCTAGCGCCACCATGAGGCCGATTCTTGCAAAACACATTTTTGGACACTGCTCCTACAATTTTTGCCCTAAAATCACGCAAATCGGTACACAGTATGTCTACACTCATCCCATCAACATGAATCTCTCCCATATAGCGCCACCTCCAGGCCGATTTTTAAAAACACATTTTTGGACACTGCTCCTACAGATTTTGCCCTCAAATCACGAAAATCACTACACAGTATGTCTACACTCATGTCAGCAACATGGATCAGGAAGATTTTGGCAAAACACATTTTTGCCCTATTTGTGGAGATAAGTGACCTACGGTCGCTTATCTCCCGATTAGGGAGTCTTACTGGTATATATCATATCGTGAGATACCAATATCGTCACACCCCTAATCTACACCCGATAGCGTTTTGTGTCATTGTGCAATTTCCGCCCTCATTCTCAATTAAAGCTGTACTGTGGAAGCTGCTCAACTAGTGGTCAGTAGCAGTATTGCTTTTTTCGGCCGTTTTCCGCGGACCACCGCGGCCGCCGCGACCCCCGCGACCGCCTCCGCCTCGCCGATACGAATCCATAGAGTCTCCCGTCATTTTTAGACCAGGATTGAGGGAGTAGCATGCAAGATTCCTTCACCAATGTAAACACAGTTGCTAAGGGAAGCTATTTTCTGAAGAGACAGCAAGACTCGCTGTGATTGGCCGGTGGTGTATGATCGGCGCTGTGATTGGCCGGTAGTGTATCATGTGGGAGATGACATCATTTTGCCGGGAAATTCTCCCCCCCTCACAACTCATAGAAAACATATAAAGAGAAGGCTTCAGAAGCTGAAAATAACAGAGTGGGGGTTCTAAAACTTTAGCGATTTAACAGTTAGGACAATTTTAAGATTTGTTTTATAAAAAAAGTTACATAGTATAACTTTAAGTAAAATCAACTTCAAATCCAATCTAGCTGTTGGCCTCCCTCTGTGTCTGTGTCTCTACCTCTCTCCCTCTCATACAAGGTCCCGTGCATTCTGCGTTCTCACACCCTTTTCTTCCCTTTACAAACCTGCTATTCTTAGTAAAACTGACATGAGTTGCTGTACTTGGTCAGCTCTTGTTTCTAGAATCCCTTCACCAGAAACAGCTGATCTACAAGCTCGCAATGTTGTATTTTTGGCCAACATTCCCTCCAAAATAGGGATGCAGGCATTCAAGTGGTTAGCTATCTGTGGCCGCAACATCAAAGCCTACAGTAGTCTCCTCTGCACTGCCAACTAGGCTGGATGTCTGTCAAACACCCAATAGCCCAAATGGACCAAATTGGATGCGGAAACCTTTGTACTATGATTGGCATGTGTAGATATGCTGACCAAGGTGTAGCCCTGAAACGCTTGACCATGATGAAACGTGGGGCTTTGGGCAGCAGGGGTCTTCAACGTCTAAACTAAAGTTCCCAGGATATGGACGCTAGGATTCAAGTGGTTAATATAAAAAAAGGAGAAAAAAGTTTCTATTACACAAAGATTTGGAGGACCCTCTTTAGTAACTCTGAGGACCCCCTAGGGGTCCCGGACCCCCTGTTGAAGACCCTTGCTGTATACAGTATTATGTCTGATCTGGAAGAAGGCTGGAGGGCGGAAACGTTGCCAAATGAGCAGGGACACATAAGGAGCTGGAGTGTGTGACGTATTTACCCGTATATCTTCGTTTTATGGCGGAAAGCGACCTGCGTCATATCTGGAGCAGATGTCTATTGAAGTCACAGGGAAATTGTGTGAAAGGAATATAAATCAGCTCTGATCTTCCTTGGACTGTGTGTCACCGGAATGCTTTGTGCCGGCTCTATAATACATTATGACATGCTGACGATTCAAGAGAAGATGAAAGGACGCTGCATGATGTGCTTTCTCATTCAGGGCCCTTAATTCCCTGATAGAGATGATCCTTTTGATTGCAGCGATCCTATGACCAACAGCGGTGTGTGTGTGTGTGTGTATGTGCGTGCGTGCGCGCGCGCGCGCGCGCGTGTGTGTGTGTGCACGCGCATGCTCACATGTGTGCTACCTGCATGTGAGCATTCATGGTTGTACCGTATGTATGAATGCCAGTGCAGATGTATTTACTGTGTGCATTATGTGTGTGAGTACATTTAGGCTGATGTTTGGTGTTTATTCCCTGACAGTGATAAATTAAATTTAGTTTGTATAACAGAAACATTCAAGCTTTGTGCCACGAGCCCATCCATGCGAGGGGTGTAAATCCATTAAGTGAATTGCACTTGCATTCTCCACAGGTCACTGACACACATTTGCATAAGATGGAGCACACTTCACTTTACATGGCAAAAAGACAAATCATTTTGTCAGTAGACGCACTTTGCCTCTCTTAAAGGACAACTTTGTATTGTTTTACAACTAGGGTTCATATTTTAGATTGTAATTAGAGAAAAGAAAAGATGAGTGTTAAAATGTTTTAATTTTCTGCTGACGATTTTGATTTCATTGGGTTGGGGCATGCGTACAAGTGGCTAAATATGTCTTTTTAGACACAATAAACCCATTCCCAAGATGCACTGCAATCTTTCATGGGCAGATGTGACTTATGGGGGCTAGTAGTGTTACTGTAAATAGTAATAAAGAAATAGCAGGCTCATTATGTCTAAAAAGACTATTTTGATTGCAATGGGTGGGGCATGCGTACAAGTGGCTAAATATGTCTTTATAGACACAATAAACCCATTCCCAAGATGCACTGCAATCTTTCATGGGCAGATGTGACTTATGAGGGCTAGTAGTGTTACTGTAAATAGAAATTGCCGGCTTATTATGTCTAAAAAGACACTTGTATGCATGCCTCCACCCACTGAAATCAGGATTGCTAAAATGGCTAAATGATAGAAAGCAGTAAATGAAAACACTCATCTTTTGTTTTCTCCAATTACAATCTAAATACTTTGTTTTTTTACAACAAGGGTTCATATTTTAGATTGTAATTGGAGAAAATAATGGATGTGTTAAAAAGGTGTGTCATTTACTGCTTTCTATCGTTTTAGCCATTTTAGCAATCTTGATTTCATTGGGTGGGAGCATGCATACACAACACATTCTCACCCCTAAAGCGTCATACAACCGACGCGTTGTGAAGTACTGTACTGCGTCGGACGATAGACGCTTTGGGATTGCCTACTGTTTCACGGGTTGGACGCATTGGGTGGTCTAAGAAGAAAGAAAAAAAAAGTAGTTCCCGAAGCGGGATTCGCTCTGAAGGGCTTACTGGTTTACCAGCCACCCGTCGCTACCGCTCACGCCACTATAAACGACGGAGACGCGCCGTCTCAGGCGCCGATGAACCCCGAGAGACGCCGCCGAGGGAGCGGTAGCGACCGAGTCGCCGCGGCGAACGGTGTGAACGGCGCATGAGCCGACTCAGCGGCGTTACCGAATTATGTGCCGTTATGGACAGAATAGTAAATTTTGACCAGGGGACTGCTTCCGCGTCCGAATACGGCTCAAAGAAGGGACTACGTTATCATCCACGTTGTCAAAGATAAAAGCACCAAAAAAAAAGGGAATTTCCCAGTCGTCTGGTTAGCTCAGTCGGTAGAGCATGATGATGCTAATCCAGAGACCCGGGTTCGATTCCCCGTGACAGCCGTGATAGTAAAATATTCCAGTAAACACATGTCGGCGCATGCGTACGAAGACTCTCCGTTCTCGTCCTAAAACTCTCCGTTCGCGTCCGACCGTAGACGCAGTAGACGTTCCAAAGCGTCGCACGGGTGAAGCAGAAAGCGAGTTGGGATTGCGTCGGGAGGGTGAAGCAGAGGGGGTGAGAACGGGTTGGCATACAAGTGGCTAAAGTTGTCCTTTAAATGAAGCTTGAGATGAAACTCTCCCCGGGCAGAAAAAAGAAATACAACTATTATTCAGTAAGATTACGTTTCTCCCTGTACATTTGGGAGAGCTTACAGCCGAGGTGAAGTGGTTTGTGTAGCCAATGTGTTACACGTTTCGGTCCACTGGCGAAAAATCCACGCAGGCCTTGGTTACAAACAATGGAACCTTTTCAATTTGCTTTATGAAATGATAACCGTGAAAAGGTAATCTTCTTTTTTAAAAGATAAATATGAGCATCCAAAATGTTATATACTACCTCCCAGTCCCAGTCCCAACTCGCACACCCGCATGCACACTGGAAGCTTTACAATACAGCATATTGTGAAAAACAGCATTGCAGGTGCAGTGTAAGCAAACCACAGTAGTCTACCTACAGTATGCAGCAGCAACACACACACGCGCACGCACGCACACACACACACACACACACACACACGCACACACACACGCACACGCACACGCACACGCACACGCACACACGGATGCATCCATGTCAGTAACTATAGGCAGGGGTGTCGCACCAAATTCTGGGCCCTGGGTACAAGGATTCACTGCAGGCCCCCAAAGAATGTTCTTCATAGGGGGAGGGGGTTTAACCCATTTAGACTGGGAACGCATCATTACGCATTATTTTGTGCTTTAACTATTGAAACATAGCAGATATACAAGCTCACAGCTGCGAGCTTGTAGATCTGCTATTTTTGAAAAATCGTGAAAAAGTCTTTGAAAAAGTCTTTGAAAACCTATGTTTCTATGTCAGTGGTCCTCAAACCTTTTCATGTGAAGGACGCCAAAATGATATCTTAAAATATTTAGTTTCAGGGACCCCCCAGAAGCATTAAAAAATACATGTATTCAAAGATTTGCACGCATTTTCACGACTTTTCAAAAAGAGATTGTAGATCTGCTATTTTTCAATAGCTAAAGTATAAAATAATTCCAGGCCCCTCCACCTTGGGCCCTAGTAGCTCAGTCCCACTTCCCCCCCCCCCCCCCCCCCCCCCCCTTGTGACGCCCCTGCAAACACACACACACACACACACACACACACACACACACGCATCTGTGCACAGTCAGTAACTATAGAGTTATTGATCGATCCTCCTCTATTTTGCTGAGACAGATGCTGTCTCTCTGATGATGCTGCTGGACTCAATGCCTCTAGCCAGCTTGCAATCCTTCATAAACATTCTCTCTCTTTTTCTACCTCAAACGCGCGCACGCACACACACACACACACACACACACTTACACAACTAATCAGCCTGACATCGCTGAATGTATACCTCAGATCCCTTCACGCAGTACTCTGTTCTCTTAGCTATCTGCCTCCTTTCATACATCTCATTCTTCTCTTCTACTCTCTGTCCTCTCACATTTCCCATATCTTCTCATCGCTCAATGCCGTTAGGATCATTTACGGTTTCACTCCTTTACAGCTCTGCAGCCATTTTATTCACAGTCACATCTATACTATACTATTGTACGTGTCTTTTGCTTTTGCTACAAACTACAAAACTCTCTGCCTATACAGTGTACTGTGTATAGTATACGATCTCAACATATTTTCCTGCTAAGAAGAGTCGACATTCAGCGTATCTGTAGTTTGCGGAAACGAACAATGACAGTGTTTGTCTTTGACAACCAGGCTGCTTGAGTGACAAGGTTTGTCTGACACGATACACAACATTCAGCAGTAGCAAAACAACAGGAGTGGCTTATTGGCAGAGCAATGTCTTCCGCTAAATATTAGAGGACACCCCTGTGAACCACTGCTGCAGTAGCTCCCAAACGGTGTTGTGAGACCAAGTCCAGGTGTGCCTTGCCATTTGAGACAGAAAGATTATATACATTTCCACCCCGGGTCCCTCCCCATTTTCACCTAGGTATTATAGATGAAAATGTTAAATTATGTAATTAATTAATAACAATATCACAACGTGTCATGACGCAATGTATTGTGAGCACATAGACCTTATATTTCTGCTATTAATACAGGTGTACCTTGAGATTTGGCTTTGCACACTGGTGTACCTTGGGCGTAAAACGTTTGAAAACCGTGGCGCTCTAATGCAGCGTGTTGTGTCACAGTGAAATAGGTTATATTCACCATTAGTTGTCAGCCATCAGAATTAGATGGTACTATTTTTAAACTTGGCACCTGTGAAATAATGCATGGGACAGCAGGATAATGAACGATCTTAGCAGGTGTTTTAACCCGGTAGAGGAGACTGAGTGAAAATGGAGCAGATTCTTGCCAAGTGTTTATTTATTCATGCTCGGATCTGTCAGACGGGTAGCAAGTGCTACAGAATGTTCTGACGTAGCCTAGAGCTTGCTCTGGGCTAGTTTCCTGTCATGTGCTTATTGTGTCTTTAGCCGGTAGTAGCTCTTCCAAGTAGACTTTATGCTGCCTCTAGATTGAGAGTGTTAGTGTTTGTTTGTGTTTGTTTGTGTTTGTTTGTGTGTGTGTGTGTGTGTGTGTGTGTGTGTGTGTGTGTGTGTGTGTGTGTGTGTGTGTGTGTGTGTGTGTGTGTGTGTGTGCGCGCGCGTGCGCTTGCATGCGTGTACAAATAAGTTACTTTTAAGAGTTACCAGTCATTTAGCTGGGGACACCCTGGAACCCTCTCAAGGACCGCTGGGGGTCCCCCCACTTTCAGATCCACTGATTTAGAATATGTACTGTATACCTCGAGGCTCGAGGTGACACATGGTCTTAAAAGCCAATGGCGCAAAATGCAAATGCCTTTGTGTAAAATGTTGCTACAGTATAGATGGCGGATAATGTAGGCCCAAAGTAAGCTGCAAGATGCAAAGTGGTTGTATTCAATCTCTGAATTAGTCATGGCTATGTGTTGGGGTGTAACTCCCATTTACTGCCTGTGCACGAAGTAAAACATCAAGTGCTGCTGCTGGCATATTTTGGGGATGCAGTTCAGAATCCCGTCTTCCTCCTGTAATGTTGATGTCCACTGATGTCATTTGCAAAATCACATTCTCACTCCAAAATGGAAATGATGCATTTATATAATAATGCCTTCAGCCAATGTGCATTACATTCACCCATTCACAGATTTCACACACACACACACACACACACACACACACACACACACACACACGCACACACACACACACACACACACACACACCACACACACACACACACACACACACACACACACTCGCGGAAGGCACCAACCTGCTTATTGGGAGCGGTTAGTGTCACTTCGACCCTAACTCAGGGGGAGCCGGGATCGAACTGGGAGCATTCCATTTCCCAAGCTGCCGCTCTACCTCCTAGCCACTGCTGCCAGGCATTTCTTTATTTAAACCACCTATTAAAGCCTGACAGGGACTTTGCACGCTCTTATGTCGGAGACCTGAAATCGATATCGATGATGACATGTCACTGAGGTATTTGAACATATTTTCTATCACTAATAAAGTGTAGGCGACCGCATCGAAATTCAATGTATAATCTTTTTCTCTCTCTTCACCGCTCCTGTGCAAAGACGCTCAGCAGCAACACCTTTTCAATATGTTTCATTTCTTACATAAGTAATATTCTTAGATAGAAATAAGGAGGTTTATGGCAGTGGCTTATCTGTCATTTCTGGTCAGAAAAATTATTTATGTTATTGGTGCCTCCCAGTATAGCAAATCGGCTTGTGCCAATGCAATATATGGATAATAATCTGGCAGAGAGAATTTATTATTTATGAAACCTTAATTCTGAGTCTCTCAGCAAAGTCATCTACCATGTTGAATGTGAGTGTTCTGTTGAATTTGGATGGATTTTAATTGCAAGCAGCATGCACTTACCCACCAACTGTAGGCCCATCTAATGCATCTCTTACTTTGTTTGTATATCCCAGTTGTTAGAGGTCTGATTGGTCCATTAGCTAGTTTGTGGAGATGAGTAGGTTTTACAAAGAGCAACATGCACTAATAAGGTCTCTTAACGCATCATATCTAAGTTCGTTTTCATTATGTTAGTCGGGGTGGATGAACTGTTGAAACAGGATCGCTGTTGTTATCGTTTTACTTCTCTGTATTTTTACTGTAAAATGTTTTGTTTGATTCTGCATGCTTGTCTCACCAGATGGCTGTTCATTACTGCATCAGGATCATTCAGATCAGTGTGAACACAGAGCAGTGCACATGAGTCAAATAGACTAGTCAAATAGAGATGCATTATTGCAGGGTCTTAAACATTTTTCAGGCCAAGAAGCCCTTAGCTGATAGAAAGACAGTAGTAAACTAGGACTCTGTCTTTCCATCTTCGTGTTTTTCAAAGCCTTCCATTCTGTCATACAGCTGGATGGTACAGTATGTACATTGTGGTTTGCATAGAAACTGTCAAGTCGGTTGAGCTCAGTAACAATTCCTGACAGATATTACATTTGCTGCCAGCTCTGCACAGTTTAGACTTAAAAACTCTTGAGTAGGTGTGCAGGGGCATTGCTAGGCATAGGTAACCTTCCACCCATATACGTTTATATATTTGCGATGTGAAGCAAAATGCGATGCACATGGAGCTGACAAAGGGTAAACGAGTACCGGTAGATCAGATAACAGGAGTATTGCACAATGGGTGGGGCGTGTATTCCTGCGTCGTTCGCAAATATTTGTTATCAAAGAGTAAGATTTCTCCTTAAAGGGACCCCACCATGCTTTTCAAAATATATATTTTATATAAATATTGGTCCATAATACGGTTTTATACAGGTTTTAGCCTAAACAACCACTCGGATATTTAAATTTCATGTTCTGTCTGTCTCTAATTCCAAGCCATTTCAGATGCAATACCAAAATGCCCTTTGTTGGCAACGGGGCGCTGTCTTTGGGCTAAAATTGGAACGATACAGAGAAGATTAGCTTGGTACCACGATGAGAATCATGTAGAGTCAATCCAATTCAAGCCAATTTTAGTACCACTTTACCTCATGGTTCTACCTCACTGTATAGTCTCAATAGAATATAGCCTCCCAAAAAGTACCGCCCCCTTCTCGAGGGGGCCCAATAGGAAATGCGCCCCTTTGTTACATAAGCAAGGGGCCGATTTCAAAAGAGTACCGCTCAGACACGCCCATTCAGAAAATCACTTAAATGAAAGGCAAGGCTTACAGTTAATGAATGTTTCTTTGGGGGGGGGGGGGGGGCTGGAAGAGACACTGGGAAGACCAAAAAACAACCATCTCAATAAAAGCAAAGGACTGACCACCCTCCCTCTTCGAAAACATAATGTGTTCTCGCCATCATGCCTACTGCCTAGAGTGGCCACTGGCAGGGCCACCGATAGGGGGGGGCAAAGGGTACTGTCGTCCCCCCTCCCAAAAATCTGTACGACAGGCCTGGCCACTGGCCAGAAACGCCACTGTAGACGTGCGTAACACGCATGGCGACACTGTTCCACGTAAAAAAAAAAAGCTCAGAATGCTGGAGTAGAGCAGTGTGTCCTCTTATAAACTGCTATCCTCCTTCAGAGCCATGCCATAAAAAAAATCTATTCACTGTAACGTTCAAGTTGTCTGTGTGTTTGTTTTCTGCGACCGAAGGTCGCATATACTCTGAAAAACCGTGTCGCTTGAGTGACCTTCCTTCCTTCCTTCCTTCCTTCCATAACCTTCCTTCTGTAACCTTCCTTCTGTACGGGAGTGATGTCAGTGTGATGTCAGCGAGTTGTGACATCACTTCCTGTACGGGGCGGCTACACGAAATGTGGATAACACTATATATGGAGATAGTCCAGTCCATCATGTCATATGGGACTACCGTCATAGACAGTAGCCAAAAGAGAAGGATACACAAGACTAAGAAAGACAAAAAAAGAGAAGAATAAAAAAGAAAAAAAAGGAGGAGGAGGATAAAGATACCAAAAGGAGAGAGAATAAAGGGTGGATGAGGTACAATGTGTCTCAGAAAAGAAAATGTAACAAGGAGGTGGCAACGGGGCGGCTAGAGGAAGTTATTAGGCCTGGATCCGACTTTAAGTCGACGCACAGGATTCCAGAAGTGTAGCGCTTATTCGCTCTTGTATCAAACTGGTACTCAAAACGTTCTTAGAATTTAATATATATTTTCTAAAGTAAATATGGGGGCCGCTGTGAAAAAAAAGAGAAGAATACAAAAGAAAAAAAGGAGGAGGAGGATAAAGATACCAAAAGGAGAGAAAAGAAAGGGTGGATGAGGTACAATGTGCGGTATCCTCCTTGTCAAGCTCGACGTTGGGCATTTGGACCTATACATGGAGAAATGGAGCGAACCTGTGTGGCCTAAACATGGAGATGTGGTACAGAATTACTCATATATGGGCATAAAAGGTATGTCATGTGACATCACTTCCTGTACAGACAGTCAGACAGACAGCCATTGACTCCGGCCTAACAATGGCTACTGTCTATGACGGTAGTCCCATATGACATGATGGACTGGACTATCTCCATATATAGTGTTCTCCACATCTCCATGTTTAGGCCCTATCGCTCACACCCTAGGTGGGGTTGGCGATAGGGCCTTTTTTTGTGTGGAGTTTGCATGTTCTCCCCGTGTCTCCTAGGGTTGATAACAACTAGAATCGTCAGAGAAACGCTGTGGTTGGCCAGATAGTCAAGAATTGGCGCCTTCCACCCTCAGGTGTCTTACTAGTAATATGTACACACATGCATATGGATATCCCCGATCAGGCAGATGGGGCTGGTAACACATTCAACCCTTTGAAACTTCGGAACACTAAAGGAAGCCTCTATGAAACTAATCGGATGGAATGATGCGTGTTCTGATGATGCAAAGCCTTGATTATCATGCAAGAGATCAACACCTCCCTTTAAACTGCAATCTCTAACTAAATTACAATTTCCAATGACAGTATTTATCTTGTTATCCAAATGTTCATGGCAGCCTAATGAGCAAAAGTAAGTCAATTATATCAGCTCAAAACTTGCAAAGAGCTGCACGGTTTTCTGTCAGCATCTAGAATGGAGTGTCCGCACACAGGCCACGCACGCACACACACACGACTACACAAGCACAGAAGGAGAAGATTACGTCGCATCGACATCGAGAAGTCTTTGCCGGCAGTGCCAGGCATACGCAGAGCTTGTATTAATACTCATAAACTGTGTTATGTGTCTCTTCACAGAGGGAGCTGTAAATGTGTTTATCTTCAAAAGTGGAGGGGACTCACTGGCATCTCTTTTTGCAGTGGCTGTGTGATGCGTACTGCACTGTATGTATACAGTATGTTTGCAGTATACCATACAGTATGTGTACTGTTAGTCTATCCTATATAAAGAATTGCCTAGAGCAGCCATTCTCAATATGGTGCTGGTGGGCTTCAGAGCACCTCTCAGTTGCCGCAGAGGTGGTAGATTAAACTGTTCATAAAAATTAAATAAGAAAGGAATCAAATGTTGCTTTTAAAAAGCACAAATTCATGCCAATAAGTGTTATTATACAACAGGTAGTCGGGCTCTCAATGGAAAACAGGCTCTCGAACAGTGCAGTTAATGAGCACTACTGCACACCGTCTCATCAAGCAAAGCTTTCAGCTGTGTTGGTCACGAAAGACTCGGAAAGAGAGCAGGCGCGCCTCTCTCCTCACCTTATGCTAGGCGGCTAGGCTAGCGGTTTTCACGTGAAGTTCAGGGACAGAGTGGCTAAACGAGGCTTTAAAAAATTACAAATTCCTATCGTATATCTTAATTACAATGAAATCAAGTTGACGTGTTTTTTTTAAGGGCAACAGTTGTATAATAGCAATATTACACTCGAGGGTGAGGGTGTATCTAATTATTGTACCTTCTGCGCTGCCTACGGGCACTCGCCTTCGGGCTCGTGCCTGCGGCAACGCAGGCGGTACAATAATTACGATACACCACACCCTCTCGTGTAATATTGCTATAACCCGTTTGGCAACAGTGGTTTGCAGGCCTGTCACAGCGAGTTGCATAGTGCTGGTCAGCAGATTGTAGGGCCCACTTCCCAATGCACTGGAAACAGTCAGAAAACTGAATTCAAGCTATTTGGACAAATGTCTTTACCATTTTAGGATAGTTACAGTAACTTTTGGGCTGGGCGGCCACTAAGTGGAGAGGGCCGATCCTTCAGTATAGCAACGGCCCACAGAGCAGAGAGACATCACATGATTGGCCCACTGGCTTGTCTATCATCTGAATGCTGGCCTAGTAGCCCAATCACAGTCTACTGAGGCCCAGGAGTCCCACCCAAACATTTAACAGCATACAAGCCCACAACGGGCCGCTGCCTCAATGCATTGTGGGCTTATAGATCTTCTATGTATGTTCGGTTCGCGCCGGTTGTGGTGGGCCGGTCTGGGCCAAGATGTCAGGGCCGAATTTATGTCCCAGTCCGACCCTGCTTGCAAGGTGCACCGTTTCTCCGATCCGCACAAAACTTGGCACAAACACTTTTAAGGGGTCTTCAATGGGAATAGTTAGTCACACCAGGGTACACGTTGTTACCAGTCAAAGGTTTGGACACAGCTCTCATTCAATCTGTGTGAGAAGCCGTGTCCAAACCTTTGACTGGTAGTGTATAACCCAGCTTACTGTGTCACAGGCCCACAGCGGCCAGACATTGTCTGGCATACAGTTGCTCCTATCCGCACCAAGCTTGGCACAAACACGGTTCAAGAAAAAGAACAAAAAAGAAGTGTTAATTACTTTGCCCACATTCCACTACGGTCCCCCTGAACAATTACTAGACATTTTCCTTCTGCATTTCTCCTCCCAGATAATGTAATGGTTCATTATCAGGCCCCATGATTTTCTGGCCGTTGCTTTTTGGCTCAATAAAGCAATAATTCCAAAATTAATTCTTCTCTCTAAAGTCTCAAACACATGCACACACAAGTAAGAGAAGTATTTAAAGGGATATTTGACTTTCAAACATGTTTGGGGTAATTATTACATCTGCTTTTGTGAGCAACCCGGAGTTTTTAAAGATGGGGTGCCATAGTTTTCAGCTTTTTCTGTTTTTTTCTGTGTCTATATAGTTTACTTGACTTTAACAGAGCCCCGGGCGTGGTTGTAATATGCAAATATGTCTTCCCTGTTAGTAAGATGTTTTGTTTTGTTTTTCTGTCTTTAGTACACAGTGGAGATAGACAGGAAACAAGGAGAGAGAGACAGGGAGTGACACGCAGCAAAGAAAATACAACAAAAGCTGTGGGCACGGGCCAGCTAATTCAAGGTGGGTGGTGCTAAGGTGAAAACCAGGTATACTTGAACTGGTGGGTTTAGCCACATAAAAACATAATTTTTACACTTTTTGTACACTTTTTTGAAAATAATCGTCCTCCTAGTATAATCATAATACCTGATGATCATGTTTTGGGGGGGGAAATCATGGCACCTATATCTAAAGTTTCTTTATTCAGTATTTAGATATTTGATATTCGTTATATCAGACATTGTAACTTCAAACTCCATTTTAAACATGATAGATTGTTATTTTAACGCTAGGAGTGTATAAATGGACCTGTAAGGGCCTCTTAAACTCTCTGAATAAAATTAGGATTTCACAGTGCTGTTGAAAGTGTTGTGCTAAGTGAATCTGCATTTGTCTGAAAGTCAATTACACTGGAACAAGTTGAGCTAATGAGTTTGCAGCTGTGCCTAGGATGAGTGTGTACAGGCTGTTGACTGAACTTACAGGTATAAATTGAAAACCTTGTTGATGAATAATTGTCCTGTGCCGTGCCATCTCAGTATGCATGTACTGAGATAGGTGTGCGTGCGTGCGTGCGTGCGTGCGTGCGTGCGTGCGTGCGTGCGTGCGTGCGTGCGTAATGAGGAAGTGAATATCAGCGACCATGGTCATGCTTTCTATTTGTAGACTACAGTTTTCTCAGATACTTTTCAGAAACTGAAAAAAGAACCCATGTTCCAATGAATCCAATGTAGTTATTATTTTGTCACAAGTTCTCTCGTTAATACTTTTCATTGGTCATGTATAAATCAGACACACTTAACCAATTGAAGAAAAAAAAAGGACCTGTGCAGTGTGCAGTTGTGCACAAAGCCATTGTCACACTCATGTCACTATGACTCAGCCATAACCATAGGAGTGTATGCCCAATGCAGCTACGCCCAAATGTGTGTTGTCTTGTTGTCTAACCTCAATGTGTCATCATGGCATTGTGCGCAAACAAATCAGTCAACTCCATATATGGGCATATACTGATGACGTGGGCATATCTATTGGATCTGCCGGATGGCCCAAACCTCTAGTACAATGGTTTTCAACCCAACCGGTGGTCCGGAGACCACCAGTGGTCCTTGGGGGGTTTCCAAGTGGTCCCCAGCTAAATGATGGAGAGTCAAATGGACCCTTATGTCTTTAATTCTTGAGGGAAAAATTAAAAGGGTTCATTTGGTTTCATTTTACGCTCTCAAGAATTCTCTCCTATGGTACCAACATCAATAACACAATATTCTACGGTTTGGGTCTGAGAGGCTAAATCTCATCAAATGGTGGTCCGTGGCTCAAATGCCAAATAGATAATGGTCCTTGATTTGAAAAAGGTTGAATACCACTGCTCTAGTAGCAAAGAAATGCATATCTACAAGCTCACAACACGTTGTAATGTGACGCACTGTGAGCGGCTATCTTTGCTGCTTTTGTGACAGTATGACAAAGTAGGGCATTTATATGAGAAGTTGCAATATGGATATACAACAAGGTTTATGTCCGACGGCAACAATTTGATGTTGTTTGTTGCAGCACTAACGCGGCTCCAGACCAACATTCATTCAGTCAGGTCAGACCTGCCTTGTAACCAGAAAGGTTTCCCACTTCTAAGAATAGAATTACAAAGAGCAATGCGGGCTGAAGTCTCTTAACACAGCAGACCTCGGAGTTTGTTTTCATTATGTTTGTCGAATCCGGGGTGGATAAACTGTGGAAACAGGGTTGCTGTTGTCTTTGTTTGCTCATGTTTGCCTTCTCTGTGTTCTTTTGTTTGATGCTGCTTGTTGCACCAGATGGCAGGCATTTACTGCTTCAGGATCACTCAGATCAGCTGTGAACACTGACAAGTTCACAAAGGACTCTCGAATGCTCTATTGTTACCTTTTAGATTCTGCCTTAGATTGCATTGCCCTCCAAGGGAAAATGCCACCTGTCACAATTGTGGCAAAGTAAAAAATGGGCTACTACTGCATTTGTCTCAGAGCTGTTAGTAAACAGTAGCGTGTTAGGTTATCTGCGTGTGCCAAGTTAGACGAACCCTTGACTCCCGGTCGGTGGACTTCAAAATAAGAGTGTTTTTTTCCTGGTCGGCGGACTTCAATGTCGCTTCTCGCCATTGTGGCGGATGATTAGGAGGAGATAACATCTAACATGAGTGTCCATCTAACGTGTGTGTGTGTGTGTGTGTGTGTGTGTGTGTGTGTGTGTGTGTGTGTGTGTGTGTGTGTGTGTGTGCGCGCATGAACTAGGGATAGGACGATGAGCGATATTATCATTTATCGTGATAAAAAACACTCACGATAATCGTAACGTGGAGATTTAATTTATCGTGATATCGTCCTCCGTCATGCACGGGGGATCAATTCACCTTTTATTTGCAGAGCTGCATATCCGGTACCACTTAAACCCTCAATAATTGGTAAAAGGTATAATATACGTACTTGATTCAGTCTTTTTTTTTTCTTCACTTTATCAATTGTTTTTGCCAAAAAATATCCGATCTACAAGCTCACAACGCGTCGCAATGTAGATCTCCTATTTTTGGCAAATGTTCTGCCCCAGGATAATGGATTTTGATCATCGTGATTATCGTAAATCACGATTTCTTTTGTCACAATAATCATGATGTGAAATGTTCATATCGTCCCATCCCTGAAGCGTGAAGAACAAACACCAGCAAAACGGCCAGCGCCAATCCTCGTGTGACAGAATGACAACAGTGTATTTCGCCCGTCAAGCTGAGCAACTGACACAGATGTCACATTATAAACAGATGTGCACTTAATGTCCCGGAACCTCGTCTGCGTTCTTTTATTTTTTATTTATTTTTTGTCGTGTAGCACTAGCATGTAAACACAATACAGGCCCCCCGGGTCCTCTGTGTCTGCTCAAAGTGTTGTCACACTGAGACCATATGAGTCCAGTGACCTCACAGCCACAGCAATGACAGCGTGGGGTGCAGGGAACCGATGACAAGGGACGCCCCTGTGCTGTAATGCATGCAAACACGCAGTAACACAACACGCATGACTCTCAGCGACGTGGCACCGTGATGTGTTTTAGAATGCTGTGCTGTTCGCATCGGACACTCTGGTTGATGTGTGAATGTGTTGACAGCGCGTGTCACGCTGCCTCTTCAATGCTTCAAAGGATGATAGGCAAAGGCAGGCATGATAGAGGAAGAGGGGGGAGGGAGGGAACAGGGGTGTCGCACCAGATTCTGGGCCCTGGGTACTTTAACTATTGAAAAATATCAGATATACAAGGGCGAGCTTGTAGATCTGCTATTTTTGAAAGATCGTGAAAATGTCTTCTTTGAATATTTCAAATCCTTCAACGTTTTTTTGAAAAACCTGTTCCTATGTCAGTGGTGCTCAAACCTTTTCATGTGAAGGACCCCCAAAACACCTTTCCCCCCCTTGTGACGCCCCTGGGAGGGAGAGAGAAAGAGACAGGTGGTGTCGATGGCGAAGGAGGGGGCGGTTGGATTTTCTAACCCCTTCTCTGTTCTGCACCATGGGGTACAGAGTACCATCCTTGAAAATGTGACAGGACACAGGGAAAGATCCTCCTCACACAAGCAAGACCAGAGGTGTACACAAAGCAGAATAGGGGATGATTCCAAGAATATGATACAACTGCCCTCAGACGCTGCAGGGCCTCCTCCCAACTGTCCCCATCACCTCTGAGTGTATTCCATATTGATCTTGTATATTTTACACAAGTAGACGGCAATGCAGTTTTATTTCTGAAAAGCAGAAGTCATGAGAGAATTTGTTTTACATGCTAGGGCGGGGGTCAGCAACCCGCGGCTCTAGAGCCGCATGTGGCTCTTTAGCGCCGCCCTAGTGGCTCCCTGGAGCTTTTTAAAAAATGTATGAAAATGGAAAAAGATAGGGGGGAAAAAAATATTTTTTGTTTTAATGATTTTTTTATCGTCACTTTCAAATTTGTATGTTTTTTTTTTTCGCAAAGTAAAGCCCTGCTTCATCATACAAGACTGACGCACAAAAGTAGTGAAAACAGTAGATCGGCTGTTTTCACTAGTTTAGTTCATTTTTTAAATGATAAATACAAAACAAAGTTTTGGACATACAAGGTTTCCACCCGACAATGACGATATATAAGGCTTTTATATTTTTTTGCGGCTCCAGACAGATTTTTTTTTTTTTTTTTGTCTAATATGGCTCTTTCAACATTTTGGGTTGCCGACACCTGTGCTAGGGCATTCAGGAATAGTTCTTTTTAGTATTCGAATAATTCGACCTCAAAGTATTCGAATATAGGCGAATATTCGACAGGAATCTTTTCTTTCATGCAATAAAAACGAGCAATTCTCGGTCTAGTAGTGACAGTTGCATTAGCTGGCCTCGAGTTTTCCGGCTGGACGCTGTTTTTCCCACTGGTAATTAGTTCCGGGAGACGAAACGTGAAGCATGACATCAGTATAGAGCGTTATACCAATTCATCCACCAGGGGCATTGACTCATTCTTATGATTTCCTATCTAGCCAAGCTGTATAGACATATATATATATATATATATATATTAAGGGTGGGGAAGTTAACGCGATATTAACTAATTAACGCAAAATCCTTTTATCGGCGATAATATTTTTAACGCGCGATTAACGCAGTGATTTTTGCCCCCCGGTGCAGTGAGTTTTGAGCCTCGGTGCACCCCGTAGTCAGGAAGCGAATGCAGCCTCAGAGACACGCAGTACAGTAGTAAACAAGACAGTCACACAGACAGTCAGAGCGGTGGGGGTTTTGGAACACAGGCAGGGGCAGACACAGACAGACAACCACGGTTGCACTCATTGGAGACTATTGGACTTCACTCAGTAATCACAGTTCTCTCGAGAACACACCGCATTATTTTGACGGGGAGTGGAGGCTTCTGTTGCATGCGCTGACTGTTATGAAGACGTTAGCTTCACATTAGCTTCAGACGTAGCCTACTAGCCTACTAGCCCTGGAACTTGTCTGCCCCAAAGCCTCCACCATGCGTGTAGCCGGAGAGTGTATCATTGAAAATAAAGTCAGCAAACTGCTGATCACTGACAGTGCACACAACATGATTGCAGGGGCCAGGGAACTGGATGGGCAATTGGGCATAATGCCTTGTGCCACACATCTTCAGCACGCCAGCCTATAATCTCCAAGCAATACCACCGTAATTTGTGGCGTCGTCACGTTAATGTTAATGTATTGTTAATCTAAGGCTACCAACGAGCCATCACAGTGTCTACAATAATAACAGGGTTTATCAAAGTGAACTAGGGGTGCCATAATCGTAACACCAGTCCAGGGTGCGGTGCCTCAGAATACTTTGATAATGTTTCAAATGTAGCCTATCAATATTACTTCAGTTAAACCTAGAGCCTCTATGCTTTGTAAAAGGTTGCACTGTACTTGAGTAATTTTTCCATACACAAACTCTTCACAAAATAATAGATTACAAGCTCACAACGCATCTTATGTGAGCTTGTAGATCGGCTATTTTTGGTGAATGTTCCACCCAGAATAGGGATGCTGTGGTTAAAGTGATTAAATGCCAAGTAAAAAGTTAATTTATTTCTAATCTGTCCTAATGGAAACGCACATTTTGCCCCAGAATACTTTGATAATATTTAAAATGTAGCCTATCAATATTACTTCAGTTAAACCTAGAGCCTCTATGCTTTGTAAAACGCTGCACTGTACTTGAGTAATTTTTCCATACACAAACTCTTCACAAAATAAAAGATTAAAAGCTCACAACGCATCTTATTGTGAGCTTGTTGATCAGCTATTTTTGGTGAATGTTCCCCCCAGAATAGGGATGATGTGGTTAAAGTGATTAAATATATAAAAGTTAATTTAAATCTGTCCTAATGGAAACATTTTCTCGAATATTCTGGACAGTAAGCCTATTTGTCATATAGAATTTGAATAAACTAGGTATTTGTCTACCTCCCATGTTGATATGAGTATTATATATCTGTTTAAGGTAGTTTTAGAACAGATAAAAAATATGCGATTAATTTGCGATTAATCGTGATTAATTATGGACAATCGTGCGATTAATTCGATTAAATATTTTAATCGATCCCCAGCCCTAATATATATATATATATATATATATATATATATACTGTATATTAAAATAGAATATTCGACTTCGGTGAACAACGCCGAACAGTGACTTTGATATTCGAATATATGAATATTCGAATATTCTGTGAATGCCCCATTACATGCACAATGTTATTTAATTATCAATACAAAGTTATTGCAAACATTTGTTTGAATGAATGAGACAGATAGTATACTGTAGACAGAGCAGTACAAACAAAGTTGTCAGTTATTCCCTCCTCATCTCCCACAAGTCTTCTGGTTGTCTTTCGTGTGAGTGAACACAGACTGGGGAAGTATAAAGGGAATGGGAATTATCTTTCTTCTCACTAAAAGGTTTTGGCATCTACATAGTCCAACCGGAGTCTGACGGAACACCATGGTCCGACACGCGACAGATAGGTTGGCTGCAGATAAGCCCCCTAGTGCCCAAAGTATGGGGGAAAAATTGATAATGATAAACTGTAACTAGATTTCAGAGAAATACCAAATACCAAAAGTAGGCGGTTTAAAGGCCAGACCCATTCTGTGCCAAGCTTGTTGGCAATCGGACATCTCGTCTGCTGTTTCATGCCAAGTGTTTGTGAGCGTGCACACACACACACACACACACACACACACACACACACACACACACACACACACTCCACGGCTCTTGGGTCATAATAGGATGTGGTTAAAAGTCCTCATTCCTCCCTAACCGTGGCCAAGTCTGGCTCTCTGTATCATAGCCTGCTAAAAAATGATGTTCCTTGCCAGGCTTCTCACCTTGAGAAGACAAGGATCTTAAAAGTGATAGCCTACATAAAGCTTGGTTTTAGGGTACACTTAGTCTGCCAGCTTTCTCCCTGAAGAGCATTGATTAAATCATTTGGCACGATGGTAATGCTAACACTGTACTATAGGAGCTGGCAGAGGGCAAAGCAATAAAATGAAAAGGTACTGTACATAGAGCCCAGAGGATTGCACAGGGATTATTTGTTCTGTCATTGGTTTGCATATTAAAATTAAATTAAATTGGAATGATTTAGAAATGTTGTACACTTTGTTTGTGCTTGAGAATGCTTGTAATTCCAAAGCAAGTGTATTAGTTGAGAGAAGTACCACAAAGCAATTTAATTAGATTCCTACAGAGCATGTGTGTATGTATATATGTATATATACTGTACACACATCTTACCGTATGTAAAGGAAATGTTTTGCTTTGCTTAACTTGTGGCTTAATGTGTGTAATCTACTGCATTCATAAGAGCTACCTGAACTCTCTCTCTCGCTCGCACGCACGCACGCGCGCACACACACACACACACACACGCACACGCACACGCACACACACACACACACACACACACACACACACACACACACACACACACACACACGCAGACAGACTGAAGATATAAAGAAAAGAACAGAGGGAGGAGATAAAAATGACAGGATATGAACACGGTCCAACAGAGACTCTGTTCCAAACCAATCACTAGGCCTCTCCCCTCAGCGCAGAGACCTGCCCTTCTCAGCGTCCATCCCTGGCTTGGCTACTGTGGATATTCAAAGCACAGGGGACACATATAGATTAGCCCTCAAGGGCAATATCACACTGAGCTCACTAGGCACTGACTGATTCTACGTTCAGCTTACTGCTACAACGACAGGGAAGAGTGTTAAACAAAACTCATACTACCAGTGGTGGAAAGTAACTAAGTGCATTTACTTAAAGGGGTACTGCCACCTAAAGGGGTACTATCACTTTAAAAAGTCCTCTTAAAATATTAGTTAATATTTGTATGATGTCATTGTGGGAATGCACAAATATAAGCTAATTCACTGTAAAAAATATAAAGTTGGGAAAACTCAAGATTTTAAGGCAACAAACTTAGACTTTTAAGTTAAGCAAAAATTATAAAAGCTGAGGCAACTGAAAATGTTAAGATAAACCAACTAAATCAATATAAGCAAAACTTAAAGTTTTATGTTTAATTGTCTATAAACTTAAAAGTTTTCTGAAGTTTGTTGCCTTAAAATTCTGAGTTTTCCCAACTTTTATTTTTTACATTGACTGTACTGTACTGGTCAGCTGTTGTTGGGGGCGAGAGGCAGATTACACTGTGACATGAGTTTCAGACTATTTCAGAGCGTTTTCAGAGAGACCACGTGACCTACTGTATCATACTATTATAATTTCGGGGCGTGTCAGCGGGCCTTTAAGTACTGTACTTAAAGTATAATCTTGAGGTACTTTACTTGAGTAATTCCAATTTCCAATACTTTTACTTCTACTCCACTACATCTCAGATCCAAATATTGGACTTTTACTCCACTACATTTGAAACATACAAATACTTTGTTACAAGTAAAGCCTGGAATTCAAAATGTATTGAGTAAAAGTATTAGTGTTGGCATAGTAACTTTTTTAAATAGCAGATCTACAAGCTCACAACGTGTCGCATGGTGGCACGCTGTGAGCTTGTAAATCCATTTTACGTGTCACCAAAAAGCAGCAGGTACTCTGCCTTCACCCGATGACAACTCCAAAAGAACTACATGGCCAAATACCATGTCTGCTTCCTCCTCAAGCAGAGCCGCCCACTTCCCGCAAAGCATTGTGGGAAATGTATTATTTTTTGGAAGAGACTTTGATGCAACTCTGACACGCACAGAACTTTGAAACAACTTAGTGCGTTCCAGTGTGAGTGCAGCCTCAGTGTTTCACACTGGTCTGGCAGCCCTCGGGCACCCAGGTGTTTGATAGTGTTCACACCCCAATCAGTCTAGCTTGATGGGGTGATTGTTGGGTGGGGTCTCAATCATTGCCAGATCACTCCCAGCAATGGAATATCAGCCATCCCATAAATATGAAAATAAACTTCTCTTTGAACATAATTAGAACATAAATGATCACAAAAGTTGAAAATAAAACCCATGATAATTGAAATACAAAATACAAAGAAAATACATGTGACTGGGGCAGAGGTTACAGTGTGATGATGCAGATGTTCATAGATGTCATAGATAGATTCATAGACAGCGCTGTCATCAGTCTATGTTGGATTCATGTTAATGTGTATTTTCAGACAGTTAACCACATAAATCTTCGATATTTTGAAAACGTAACCTTTCACTCTGTACTTGGTATGCTCTTTTTACCTCTACTTCAAACCTATTTTTGGCTAAAGTTCTCCTCGGAATAGTGGTGCGAGGGTTAAAGTTGTTAATTTAAAATAATTATCCTATCACACAAGGATTTGGCGGCCCCCCTGTAGTAACTCTAAGGACCCCCTGTTGAAGACCCCTTGCTGTATGATTGTTCTTTTCAACTCTCTTCATCACAGATTTAAGTTTTTTATTTGTTAAAGCTATACTGGCTTCACATTCTTGAAGCTATCCATACAGTAGCACCTGGGAGCTTTCCAGGGCAATCACAGTCTTCTGTTCTCACCCCGCGGTGCTGGTCCACAGGGTTTAGGGTAAAGTACATTGATCAAGGGCAGCTCAGCAGTGTTTGGGGAAGTGGAGGAGAGTTATACTTCTTGACTGACTTCAGGCAGACTCCATGACAGTACAGCAGCTGCAGCACATTGCTGACTGCAGTGTTGCAGTAGTTGTGTATCTGTTATACTGTATGCAGTGGTGCTTTGGTGTTTGAACGAATCTCAAACAGTACCTACCACAGTAATGGAGCCATGTAGCCTATGAGGACGCACGCATAATGCACATACAGTCACTGCTGGAAACCTACAGTAGGTGTTGGAAAGTAGCCTATCCATATGAATAGACTTGTGAATCTATCTGGGATATGCAAGCCCACCACTCACTGGTAAACCTGGTAAACTTGTTATGCAAATAGCCATTTGATAGGCTATGGCGCGTCGTCACTCGTATAGCCTATAACTCTATGGTTCTAGCATGCACTGTTCCGCGTCGTTCGCATGCATGTGGGAAATATATTGGCCTGACGGCGCCCGGTCATGTCCGGCCTTGAAAGCACTACTGGTTATATGGTTCTCTCATGGTTCGAGCTCCTCCACTGCTAATGAGAAAAAAAATGGAACAGTGCTACTCCTGATTCTCATTTACTGACACTGAAGTTGACACTGAATGTAAAATACAGTGACCAAGAACACATTATACTCACATAAATAAGGTTATAGTCCTTCCCACACTTTTCTGCATGTCATCCCCCCTCCACACCTTCCTGTCCTTTCACTCGGTCTGAAAGCATAAAATGTCAAAGATTATTTGAGTATGTATAATAAAATCCATAGCTGTCAAAGAAAGGGCAAGCACCGTCTCTTTTGGAAGGTGAGATATGATGTAAATCAAAACAGAAGAGAAACTTTTCAAGGATCACTTTTGTGTTGCGTGACGTTAACATTTCATGACACTCTCGACTATAATTCATTTAAATGGTGTGGGAGAAAATACTGACTTTGCCTCTGTGTTTGATTGTCTGCCCTGAGATTGGGATGTCAGAGTTCAATTCGCGGCCGAGTAAACTATAAAAATGGTATCTTGGTATATTATCTTGCCCTATGATGTTATACCTCTATTTACTTGCGCCAGCAGAGCGCGCAAATATGAGTGCTGTCTGTAAGTGGAACCAATTAGCCAACGAGGGAGCAGCTCTGGCAAAATTAGCCAATGAGAGAGCAGGGCCTTTGAACTCAACCTGTCTGTATGTGGCACCAATTAGCCAATGAGGGTTGTCACCAACAGAGTGCAGACTATTTTCTTTTAGAAATACTGGAGCCTGCAAAAAAACTGAGCTACAGTAAGCAGGGTATGCTTGTCTCTCCAGACAGTATTGATGAATGTGGCAATGGGAGCAAAGTGTACTAGCGCACCTTGAGCAAAAGGCTCTTATGTTATAAATATCAATTATATCAGTGGATGTCACAGTGTCAATATCAGATTGATATGCAATGGGTGTGACTGTCTGACTGGGGGAGTGGCACTCTGGCAGCAGTCCAGTCTCATTAGATGAGGTCTCCGCAGCCTTCAATTTCTGGAATTAATGAGCCCAAGTCTCTCCAGATGTGTCGGTATAAAATCACAGCCAGTGCAGTGAATCGTAAAGGCATTGACCAGTGACCACATTGAGAGGGAGCAGCCGCGTGCATACATAGACATCAAAAGGGTGCTTGAGCCCCTGCCCTTTTATCAGTCTGTAAAAAGTGCCCTCTCCAGACCATGAATGCAGTTTTTACTATGGTGAAAGAAATGCAAATGTCCTCTTTCCATGCCATACCCGAAGGCAGCATTCAAGAGAATGAATTGTCTTGTCCAAACTCTCCTGAACTTGAATGCAGCATCTTATGTTGAAATAATTGCCCTCTCTGTGTAGAAATCCTTGCCTTTACGCCACATCTCCAGTATTGACTTGATTATGCTTAGTGTGGTACCACTCACCGAAAATAGCCGACCTCCAAGCTCACAGACACACACTCACACCCCCCCCCCCCCCCACACACACACACACACACACGCGCGCACACACACACGCACACACACACACACACACACACACACACACACACACACACAACACACACACACACACACACACACACACACACACACACACACACACACACACACCATCAACTACCACATGCTCCAGAATAGATCACACACACAGTGGTGATTCTCAACCTTTTTAATTTCAAAGACCCCCAGTAGTATGCATTTGGCCAGGGACCCCTGTTTGATGTTTTTAATAATGTTTTATTTCCAGAACCCCAATCTATACTGTAAAATATACACTCTCAGAGTTACAGACCCAACAGCATCCATCTGGTCCCCAACTATCAATCATTTAGCCAGGGACCCCCTGGAAACCCCTCAAGGACCCCCTGGAGATTGAGAACCAGTGACCATCCATGTATGTGTGTAAGGAGTTTAAGTTATACGTACCGGTACATGAGACAATGCATGTTACATATACTTGGACGGTTGCACAAGCCACACGCATGCATGTCACGAACTTCCACAGCACCTGTGTGGGGGTGGATCCGCACACACACACACACACACACACACACACACACACACACACACACACACACACACACACACACACACACACACACACACACACATCCCCCCTCTGATGATGGACCGCCGGCCCATAGCCATCTATCTCACCCCTGCTAATGAAAAGCGTGGTCGCTGACAACAATCAGACCGAAGCTGGGGGACAGCGGCCATAAAGAAACACCTCAACAGGCTTGGCCTACCTGACCAAACCTCATGCTTAATTTATACAATTCAATTCAAAGGAGCTTTTATTGGCATGAGAAAACTTGCATTTGCATTGCTAAAGCAAGTAAAAACAATTAAAACCAATTAAAAACTAAGAAATGGATGTACAATTGTCCTGTATATCTATCTATAACACTGGAATGAGCATGCATGCCGATATGTGTTGCCGTGCCAACAGGGAGTAACAAACTGCTGTTGCATGAGCAGGGGAGTGTGTACAATACTACTACTGTGCACACATTAATTTTGTTTTTGTACGTGCGTGCTTGTGCGCAAGTTGGTGTGAAGATTGTGTGGAGATCTCTAAAATGTCCCCCCACTACCAAAACTGCTGACTTAAAGGAGCTATAGTCAACCTTTTCTTGGAAAAACGGACCCTAAAATAAAAATAATGTTTTCAAAAATATTTTATAAAAAAGATTAAGCTTCATATATGTCTCTTTTCAAAAATGACCACAAACTAATGGTAAAATAAACTAATGGTAAAATAATCATTTTGGCCATTGTCAGGCCGACTTTGTTTACATCCCTTATCAATCCATATAAAAGAATAGAAGAAGGATATAAACAAAGTCGGCCTGACAATGGCTAAATTGATTATTTTATTATTTTACGCTTTTTGTGGTCATTTTTTAATAAAAACATATATGATGCTTAATCTTTTTTATAAAATATTTTCGAAACATTATTTTACAGTACAGCCCCCTTTAAGGAGGGGGCTGTACTGTAGATGTTTGGGTTAAAAAGGTCTCATTTCTAACGTGTGTGTGTGTGTGTGTGTCTGTGTGTGTGTGTGTGTGTGTGTGTGTGTGTGTGTGTGTGTGTGTGTGTGTGTGTGTGTGTGTGTGTGTGTGTGTGTGTGTGTGTGTGTGTGTGCAAAAGTACATGCTTCGCAAAAAGAGCAAGAGCAAGTGTTGTGGAGACAGCTCAGCTGTCAAATTGACTGCTGTAGTTGAGTTGTAATTAGCACAAGACCCCAGGAAGAGTAGCTGCTGTGACTGCACAGTAAGCTAATGGGGATCTAATAAATAAATCAAATCAAACAGTGATGTCAAAGATTGCTGACTAGACCTTCAAATGAGTTTGAATGGAAGGCGAAACATATATAGTTGGCAATCTATACATTTCTGCCACCACAGTGTGTGTGTGTGTGTGTGTGTGTGTGTGTGTGTGTGTGTGTGTGTGTGTGTGTGTGTGTGTGTGTGTGTGTGCACGTGCACGCGCGAGTGCGTGGCGTGTTTGTGTGTGTGCGCGAAAAGGGGTGCCAGGGGACTCCCAGCTAAATGAGTTAATATAGCATCAAAATCGGTTTAACCACCTATATACATGGTCTAACATATCTCAGAAATTAATAGCCCGGATTACCATGACATTTCCCACACACTTTCATTCTCCCAGGAGGAAGAAACCAATCTATTATGGTGAGCCCACGACCTGTCCTCTACTGTAGATTCACCAACAGTGGTGTAAAGAAACTACGGTAAGTACATTTACATAAAGGGGAAGACCACCCATTTTCAATATTTTATTGAACTATGTCATTAATATACCTTAGAGGAGTTGTGTGGAAATTAAAAAAAAGTTCCCTCCCTTCTGTGTTGCCTAGAACTGAGGATTGATTTTGGGGTTTGTATTGTAAAGTACAACTTGATGACATCACACCGTTGTACTTTACAATACAAACCCCAAAATCAATCCTCCAGTTCTAGGCAACACAGAAGGGGGTGAACTTTTTTCTATTTCCACACAACTCCTCTAAGGTATATTAATGACATAGTTCAATATTGAAAATGGGTGGTCTTCCCCTTTAAGTACATGTTGAGGTATTTGTACTTTACTCAATACTTTCACTTATCCTCCACTACATCTCAGATCCAAATATTTTACTTTTACTCCACAACATTTATTTGCAAACTTTAGTTACTAGTTACTTTGTAGATTTTGATTATTATTACAAAACATACACTTTAATACACTTCAGCCCTTTATACTTATATATATTATTTAGAACATTTGAAAATGGCCGATCTACAAGCTCCAGACTATTACTTGTAACAGAGTATTTCTACATTGCAGTATTGATACTTTCAACTTTCAAATTCAGACGGAAATAATTTGTTTTCCTAATCCTCCCATTACAAGCAGAAATTGTGTGAAGCCAGAAGGTGAGTGTAAATGGTTAAACAACACCTGGCCGGGTTTTGTAGCTTTGTAGCTGCAGTTGAAGGGGGTCCCTGCTTTGTACATTTTGTAGCTACTAACGCTGGGTGTCTTCGTGTCGTTGGTTTACGTTGAAAGTGAAAGGCAGATTGTTGCTTGTTGCCGTTTGACGCTGCATTAGGCCATACAGAAAGAGACAAAATGCGATGTGCACAAATCCAGGAGGAAGAAACCTATTGATTTTAGTGGTTTGAAATTAGCAAACCTGTGGAGGTTTTTAGGCCTTGGTGAAGGTCAGTGCACTCTACTGAGTGCATTGAGTGTGTGTTGGCTGTGAGTGTGTGCGTGCACGGGGATTTGTGCAGGCCTCGGCAGGTGCGTCACAAGGGGGGAAGAGTGGGACTGAGTTACCCTAACCCTAACCCTTAATTATGTTATGCTTTAGCTATTGAAAAATAGCAGATATACAAGCTCACAGCGCGGCACCGAGTGCCACGCTGGGGGCTTGTAGATCTGCTATTTTTGAAAAGACGTGAAAATGTGTGCAAATCTTTGAATATATGTATTTTTTAAGCGAACGATTGTAACACACATTTTACTTCTGGGTGGTCCCTGGTACTAAATACTTTGAGATGGGGGCCAAAAACATAATTTTGGGGGTCCTCCACATGAAAAAGTTTGAGCACCACTGACTCATGATGCTTTTTAAATAGCAGATCTGCAAGCTCGCAGCGTGGCACTGCTATTTTTCAATAGTTAAAACACAAAATAATGCATACTAATGTGTCCCCAGTCTAAATTTGTTAAACCCCCATCCCCTATGAAGAACATTCATGTGGGGCCCGCAGTGAATCCTTGTACCCAGGGCCCAGAATTTGGTGCGACAACCTGTGCATGGGCGTTTGTGCTGGCCTCGCAGCCACTGCTGAGAAGGACTAGATACTGGGTTGTCGACGTGAACAGCTGCCAACCCCATCAATAAGTGAGTTGGCAGAGCTAAGTCGTCCAGGGGCTTCAAGGCAGAAGACAAGACCTTTGATGAAATGAGAGTAGCTGTGACCGTGAACCGCTGCAGAGCTGGGGCTACTGAGCTGTTTGACTGAGCCAGCAGGTGTTTGGGATCAGTGTGTTGCAGTAATTGATATTTCATCCTCAAAATGTTGGGATTCAACGAAATGGCATTCTCACATTCGGGCCTCGGTGCTCTGGTCTGGTCCCGGTAGAGCTAACAACCTGCTGGCCTGCAGGGTTTTCTGTTCGAGGCAGTAACAGATTGAAATAATAGAAGACTGTTGTCTTATCCTTCCTTAGTAATACGTAGTATGTGTTTGTCTAGAAAAGCTGACCCATGGTGCAAGCAAGGTATCAAGTGATTGGGATCTCAGTGGTCCTGTTGGAAGAATTGTATCCTCTTTTCAGCTGCAAGTTAAAAGGATCTGGTATTGCTATGCGTTTTTGCTGTTGCCCTGTGCCTGCCACTAAGCTTTTAGAGGCTAAATGAAATTAGAGCCACAAACACAAAGGCTTATCAAAACAATCCAGATACTTCACCCAGATAAAGGAATAAAATACACAGGTTGTACGTAAAATGCATTCAAGAAAGGGTTGTTGGAAAACAACAACTACTGGATGTGTATACACCGGTAGGCCTAAAAAAGTGTTCAAGCGTTTCTGCTTTCATTGTTTCCAGTAGCCAAGACAATGAAGCCCGACATGATGATCACCCTCTATTTTTCAGGAAATGGAGCAAAAGATGCTGCGTTCCAATGGATCAAATGTAGGTATTATTTTGTCACAATCTCCACTGGTTACATAATATGAACCTAGTCAGAATTCAAAAACAAATAAAATAGCTGATCTATATCTATAAGCTCACGTTTGAAGCGTGGTGAGGGGAGCGTTTCGCTGTTTCTATGTGTCATCTTTTTGACACCCAAACCTAACCCTTACCCTAACCCTAACCTCCGTGGGGTGAGTCGCTAACCCTCCCGACGCTCCGTTGTCGAAATGATGGGCGTTCGCAAAAGTGAGATTTCACCATAGTGAGTCTCCTTGCTCTTCTAATGAGATATTTAGATGGTAGTTTGACACAACTTGTTGACTAGAGGTACTGCCTGAAGGTCAAATGTATATATTTCTCCCCTGAGAAAGCAGGCATGTGCTATTAGCTCAGTGGTTAAAATGTCAGCACTTGCGCAGGAGTCCCCCAAAAATATATAGATACACAATTTCTGCCAACTATTTGTGTTGAAAATGAATCAGAAAGGAAATGTGTTAAACAGTGTTTTGGTGCAATATATCAATAGCAATTTGATTTATTCTTCTGTCACAACACAGTACCTATCCTCCAAGCGCATTGCACTCGCTGTAGCATAATGAGATGGCAGTATGCTATGCTACAGTACAAGGAAAGCACCCATGCTTTTATGCTTATCATAACTGTTTAAACAATCTGGGTGATTTTGCACCCGCCATGCTTTAGCAATTGCATACCAGGCGATTTTATACCTAACGTGGTACATTGCAGCATTGCACCGAATGTATTTTTTTTTTCTGTCCTCAATATATTTCTGTTCTCAGCAAGTGTCAACTAACAAGAAAGAAAGTCAGATTGCCACCAGTCACTCTGTTTTGTAATCAAAGCAGGAATAATTTGCTGAGTCAAGTCAATACTTTCAGCTTGATCTTGCCCTAGAGTGCATCATCAGAATTGGCTGGCTAATCTTGGCAGGCATATAGCAAGCGTTTTTTCTCTTTCCTTTTTTTTTTCAAGAGACTGCATAGAGAGCAGCTACGAGGACGAGAGATAGACGACGATGGCTGAGAGAGGGGAGAAAAAGTCAGAACAAAGCGGTATTGGCACATTGTTCTGAAATGAAAAGCACAGTCATTCTGTGTAAATGTATCCGACAAAACAAATCAAACAGCCAGGCCGCTTGCAGGCCTTAAATTGTCCCCTTGAAGCTGCCGGTCACAGCACAGACTGCTGGGACAGACGCTGGTCCTGTTCCTGTATGGCTAATCCACTCTGCTCACTCGAGAGTGAAGCGATCAAACATAGCGCTGGTAAGGCCATGTCGAGTATCTGTGATTTTATTCCCGCCAATTTAACGCCCAGTGCATTCCAAGCATTGAGTGGGTCAAAGCGACATAAAACAGGCGATCAAACCCGATTGATCTATGCGGCGCCAAGGGCTCTTGTGCACCGTCATGAAGAGCCTCGTCCTTGTTTCTGGGGAGGGGGGGCATGCCGATATTGCGTGACGCTGATATCTCCTCGTTGACGGCAGCGGAAACCAGCCTTTTGCTGACATTTGCATTGAAGTCATGCGAGTGGTCATTAGTTGTGAGCTGTCAGGTATGTTACAGAGACGTCTGCCTCTGTGGAGTCTATTTGCAGCTTAGCGTCCATGCAGGGCTGGCATAGGTTAGCGGAAGAGAGTGAGAAAGATTGAGGGAGAGTGGGAGTCGAGATTGATGTACGGTCTTAGAGGGCTTATTGAATTGATCTCAGGGGCTCACACATGTTGACATAAATACTACTAGGCTATAAGGCACCACACAATCTGAAGTGGAATGCTCACCCCCAGTTTGTTTTTCCTCGTTGCCTATTCGCTATTTTGAAAGCTACAAAGCGCTCTGTAATCTTATGAGACTAATCTGCATTCTGCTGAGGAGTTAAGAGGCAATTTTCAAAGTCAAAGAGGATTCCTTATTTAAGAGATTGAGAAAGCAAGAAACAGAAATAATTGAATAAAAACATTTTCTATGTTGTCTACTACCTACTGTATATAGGCCATGGCTTAAAAATGTTTTGAAGACATGTATAGTACATAATAGTAGTATACACAGAATACAGTATATGCATCTACTTTCTTTCCAATTGCCCATGGGGCCACAACCCTCACTCAATACAGTCATAAAGACTCAGGAGATGTACAATGTGCTTCAATCAAATTAGCCCATTGTTTATTGCATGAACCACGCCATAGCCTCAGCTTTGCGGCATGTTCCAACGACTGCGGCTTCATTCTCATTGATGAATTCTCCAAAGAGATGTGTCACATTGTAAATGTCCCCAACAGTAAACAGGCTTTCACTTCACATGGCACAAACCCCTGTGCTGGAACGGAATATGGGATTGTGTTGTGTGGGTGTGGTGTGGTGTGTTGGCTGAATTATACGCTCCGTTGGAGCAAAATCGTTGTCGTGAATGGAGCGTGAGCATCGAGTTGTTTTGTCACCGCTCACCGCCAGTAATGTACATTTTGTTTGTTGTGCTAGTCTGGCTTACAGACAGCTCAGCTGTAGTGCCACCCTGCTGGTGTAATATTCTTAATGGAGCCCTAAATCCTATTACTGTACTTTTGAGCAATTTACCACTCACTTTGATGACAGAGAAGAGAAGTGTGGCGATGTGTCCAACGAGCCTCTTACCCCTGGACAAAAATACATGACACTCTCTCTCTCTTTCTCTCTCTCTCATCATGTGTATTCAAACCCACACGCTCATCTTACCTGGTCTGACGGGTTGGTATCTATCTGAGGGCTCATATTACACACATTATTCACCCTGCTATCAAAACTTTGATCTAATATCTTAACCCATTTAGGCCTGAATGCAAATCTGTGTCACTTTTGATTTGAACCACTTTAACCATTATGTTGTGCTTTAACTATTAAAAAAGTGCAGATATACAAGCTCACAGCGCTGCTTGTGAAAATCGTGATTCTATAAATGTCTTCTAAATCCTTCTTCTAAATCAGTAGTTCTCAAACCTTTTCATGTCAAGGACCCCAAAATTACATGTATTTGGCCGCGGACCCCTATCTCAAAATATGTTGTTCCAGGGACCACCCAGAAGCAAATATTTGAGTTAGAAATGTTTGCTTTTAAAAAGAAAAACGTGCAGATCTACAAGCTCGCAAGGAGCTTGTATATCTGCTATTTTTCAATAGTTAAAGCATTAAATAATTTTAGGCCTAAATGGGTCAAGTTACAGTGACCATAAACATGGCAAAATACCATTTCGGTGTGGCACTTCAACCTCGTTCACTTGTGTTTGTGTTACTGATGTGAAATTTAGCTTGGCTGCGGTTCATAACCCTGAAGGGGTCATATTATGTTGTGTTGTTGACATAGAAATGGCTGCCAACCCCCCCCCCCCCCCCCCCCCCCCTCGGGTTTCTAGGAACAGATGTAGAGCGGCCATGGAAATTGAAGAAGGAGGCTGATATCTCTCCTATAATACCATGAACAGTAAAATGAAACGCTGTCTCAAGAATGCAATCAGATGTTCAAATTACCTTTCTTGGGGGGAGGTGGGGGGCGTGTTTGTGCGTGCATGTGTGTTTGTGCGTGTGCGTCGTGATTTGTGGCAGAACAGCGGTGTTTTGCGATTTTTTTTTGCATGGTTGCTCTGGAAGGGATGTGTCTGTCATTGGGCCCATCACTGCCATGTGAGCACCTGTTCTGCCTGGGGATAGCGCATGCCTATGCCAAACGCACACATGCACGTACAGGAGCGCGCGCACACACACACACACACACACACACACACACACACACACACACACACACACACACACACACACACACACACACACACACACACACACGTCACACACACACACACACCTGAAGTAACTACATCTCCCATCAGTGGCGACAGTCCCAGGCACGTCACTGTAGATGTTATGATGGCCCTAAATGATGGCCCAGAGTCAGTCATCTATGTCTATCTCTCTGCTGCACTCGTGCTTGCCTTTGCTCAAATGCCACTGGTACAGTTTGTAGCCTACTGTATATAATCGGGTGTGAGTAAGTTGAACGCGGAAGTTGATTCCCTGCGTTTCTCCACTGTCTGTTTGTTCCCAGAGTGTTGTTAATCTGATAAAGTGTTTCATGGGGCTCAAAGACGTTGCAAAACACATCAAAGGGATGTATCTGACTTTCCCATATTAGCCTATTAGAACTAGGCTAAACATGCAATCCTCCGCTGTTCACGGTCAATGTCAGACCTCTGTTGAAACAGCTCTGGTCGGAGGGCTGTTTTGATTCGGTTACTTTGTGAATTCATATTTAAATGTGGGTCTGATAAATTGACACTGGGCAGTGGACATTGAAATTGAAAATTGCTATAGGTCATTTAGGTAGCTAGGTTAGCTACTATAGGACCATAATGGACATGGTAATGACTGCTTCATACATTTACACATTTTGATGTTTAGAGGACTATTTCTGTGCCAGACTTTAGTGCACAGGCTTTGAATTTGAGAAAATAGGAAGTATGCATTTCAATGTGTTCTGTGTGCAGGTCCCTGGCACGGAAGGGTCTTTGGGAGCAAAGTAGTGAGGGCAGGCTGACATGGTTCTGGAGCGTTACTATGTTTGTATGAATGAAATGTAAAAACTAATGGATGAGTTGGAGAATTCTCTCTTTGGTGTGAAGTACCAAAACCAGCACTGGGAGACATCAAAGAGTTTGACATGTTGGTGCGTCATGGGCATCCAATGTGACCGGGCATGGACTATTATACTGTATGTAGGCTACAGTACTATGTATATTACATGGGACATACATGTACTTAGTGAACCTTACGTTTTTAGTTTTATTGTTTTTCGAGATGTGATGCAATTCGCAGTCGCACATCTTTAGCACCATTTTCATATTCTGCGGGACTATTGCTGAGGACCCAAGGAACTTAATCGGATGACCAGTTCTCCATTTCCGGACCGCTCCAGCTGGGCGCGGGTGTCTCGCGAACCACTGATCCGATTGACTTCAGGCTTGAGAGATGCATTGCTGCCGTGCACTGTTGAGTGTGAAGCGGAAACGGCAGATCTCCAGAGGTGGCCTGCCCTCTGCAGCCGTGCGTTCTGAATGCCACTCACACCCTGAGTGGGTATTTCACCAGGAATAAAAACAACCAACAACCTTTTTTGGAGCGGTGAAAGCGCTCCCAATAGACAGGTATGTCCGTGGGTGGGTGGGTGGGTGGGTGGCTGGCTGGCTGGGTGGGTGGCTGGGTGGCTGGCTGGCCATGTCCGTAGCCTGGCAATACCTTGAGTGGCCACACACAACACACTAAAGGAGGGGTGCTGTTTTGTGCAGGCCAGGCACACTCACCACTCACTCACAGGCACAGTTTACACTCACTCACTCACTCACATAGGGTACAGCTGCTCAAATTCACCGCTCCACTTCGAACCGAGGTTTGATTTTTTTTTACTAGATTGAAAAACATTTAAAAAAACTTCAAATAGACGATCTACATCGACATGTTGTGAGCTTGTAGATCAGCTATTTGAAGAAAAAAAATCTAAATAGTAAAAAATTACAAAAGCGTTTAGGGATAAGGCATGGGCGAAAATAGGGCCCATGATGGTGTGTCAGGCTGTCATTTTACTGACAATTTGTTGGACTCATGACCTTGTATGTCCAAAACCTTCCTTTTAAAAAGGATTTAGCTTTTTTCACTCGTTTTGTGCGACAGTCTTGTATGATGAAGCAGGGCTTTGCTTTACGAAGAAAAAAAAAACGTACACATTTGAAACTTGCGACGATATCCATCCAGGTAGACAGGATGGGGCACACAAACCGGATGGGATATCCAGTTATGTGTTTTGGATAGACGGGACTGCCTGCCAGAGCGGCTCGACAACAACCAACCTGACCATCCTTGGCGATGTCAGTCTCTCTCTGGGGGCTGAAAATGATTTCGGTCCCACAGTCACAGATGCTATACAGGCCTGTTGATGGGCAGGACGCACACCGTCTCACACACACACACACACGCGCACGCACACACACACACACACACACACACACACACACACACACACACACACACACAGGTTGTGTTGAGTGTTATTGAGCGGTGTGCGTGTCAGGTGCCTGGCCTCACTCGTTCCCATGGGGAAGATCGGAGAGAGAGGATGGGAAGACGAGGACAGTTAGCGGTTTGATCAATAGGAGGACATGGAGGAAAATGCAGACGTGCACACACACACACACACACACACACACACACACACACACACACACACACACACACACACACACACACACACACACACTTGTACCCTCAGATCCATCACTATCAATGAAGGAGAGAAATGAAGTGAGAGCTCATTGCAGTGATCCGTTTCCCGCTGTCCACTGCTTCTCTCCGAGGACAAATAACATCATATTGTACAGTATGCTGTTTGCGGGATGCTTTTATCTAAAGTGCCTTACAGCCCATGGGGGAATACATGACATGCGGCAATACGGCATGTGTGTGCTTTGTAGCAATCAAACCACTTACCCTAGTCGTAACACTTGTGTTTATGTGTTGAGCTTTACAGCGGTGGTTCTAAGAGTGGGGTCCGGGGATCCCCAGGAGTCCTTGGGGGGGTTCCAGGGGGTCCCCAGCGAAATGAGTTAATATAGTATAAAAATCAGTTGAATCACTTTAACCCTGCATTATGGGGCTTTTAAGCCGTGACATCATTTTGTAGGCAGAGGAGAACTCTGCCCCCAGAGCATTTTCTGTCCCTCGCTATTTCAACAGATCCGAGACAAAAATAACGACTAAAGTATAACACTTTCCTTTCAACAACAAAGAGAAGAAAATGTGTAAATAGTAAAAATAGTAAAAAGATTCACGGAAACTGGGGGCAGAAATTCTCCTCTGCCTACAAAATGATGTCATACTTAACAGCCCCATAGCTGATCTACTCGTGGTGAGCTATTTTTATGGTCTGCCATTTTCTAAAGAATATTGAACAAATGTAACATTTTGAGCACAAATCCCTAGCACAAATCTGCAACACAATTTTATACAATAGCCTATGTTGTAGTAGGGGGTCATCGGGGACCCCTGATTTAGATGTGTAAAAGTGTCCTTTTAAGTTTTTTAAGTCTCTATTAGGGACCACTGAGCTTCTGCGATAATTGGACAGTAAGTCGAGGGCTAGAGAAAATGCCTGTCTGCTTTCCCGTATGTAAGAGACCCATCATCCTACAGACCTGGATAGATGAACTCAAAATTAAGTGTGGTCATGTTTTGGATATCATGACGTCACATACCTTGGTGTGAATCTTTTTTTCTTTCGAAAGTGCTGATAGATATACAGTAGATAGATACCTGTATTGATCCCGCAGGGGAAATTCATCTGCTATTTTCACTACTTCTTAAACACATGTTTTCTAATTTATGGAATTAATTAGATTTTTCTTTGATTTCTTCATGAAATAACAGAAAAAAAATCATTGAATTTTGTTCAATGATTGTTTGTTCAAAAATAAAGGGACCCATACGAATGTTTCCGCGACCCACAAATGGGTCCCGACCCAGTGTTGGGGAATCAGTGTGGTGGACAGTATGGGCGCTAATCGCTGTTCAGGGCACAGACCCAGCCCACCAACTCTCAGACTGTGGTGAACCCTAGCATTCCCTGCCAGATCCTTTTCTGGCCATTATGCGGATGGACTGTCATTCGTGAGGTCGATAAACCCCATGCCGACCCATGCAACCCTCCACGGTGCAGGTTACTCCAAAAGGGAATTTCGTTGTACCATTTTGTTTGCTTTGGCATCCGCGCTGCATGCCGCATACATAGTAAAACACGCGCTGGGATTTGAAATGTGGGTGCGCTCACACATTGATGATTTATAACTTGTTGCACATCAACTTTCATGGAATGTCACTTGTCAAAGGTATAAAGGAGGCTTAATGGACCATACAGACTCGATTTCTTCCTGTCCTTGGTGTAGTCCTCTGATGCTGTTGAAAGTATGACAAGAACAATCACCTTTGTCAAAATGGTGGATGCTTCGTTTCTGCTTGAACAGGCTAGAACTCGTGAAACCAAGGAACATCTCTTTCTGTCTCTCCCAATAAACGTTACTCTCTTAATTATTCTTTCACTCCCTCTCTCTCTCTCTCTCTTTCCCTGTCCCTTCACTCATTGCTCACCCTCCTTCCTCCCGCCTCTCTCTTTCTCTCTCTGTTTCTTAAGCTCTTTCCCACACTCTGTCTCTATCCTTCCACAGCTGTGGCTGGTGTGATTAATGGCATCCATTCATTAGCTTGATCAACCACTTTAGCATCTCAGGGAGATTATTAATCAGATGCTTATTTAAATGTCACTGCCGAGCAGCTGAGAGGAAATGAGGCCGTTGGGAAATTGAGTCCCCGTGTGCGGGCCGTCTGCGTATGGGTTTGTGTGTTCTTGAGCGGGTTTGTGTGCATTCATGTGACCCGTGCGTGAGTGCGTGTGTGCGCGAGTGCGCGTGCTCATGTGTGTGTGGGTATGTTTGCAAATATCTTTTGACTCCTGGAACAATGGGGTGCGTAGCGTTGTTCCGACACGCATTACTCCGACGTTGCATTGGTCCGACTCCCCATTACTACTAACCCTATATCTAACCCTAACCGCACGCATAGCCATGTTGCCGGAGTAACGAGATGTCGGACTGACATATTCCTCCCCGGATCAATGTCCCATTGTGATGTTTCACTGTTATGTTGAGGTCTATAGTAGATGTCTTCACAGGTCCAAAATGACAGACCATCCATCTTTTTATTTATCTTACTGTATTATTAGACCTGAACCCTAGTTAGACGCCTGAAATTATTTCCAAGATCCAGTTTCTTCAGAGATAGTACAGAACCGAGTCAACCGACCCAGACTGCGAGGCTTTATATGGACATGACAAACCTAATTATGACTCCTGCATGGACTCGAGCATGAGTCTCGTATATTGTCCAGCATTTTTTGTTTGGGTGGATCTGTGAAGAACTCTAGTTGGCAGACTGTGTAAATCTCCGGCTGTAAATACTTAAGGGATATATACAGTACAATTCTGCCTAATGTACAAGTCATACTGTACTCTCTGTGGCTTATTAATAAATAATACACACAGTATGTGTGTCTGTTTAAGAAATAGTGATGCAAAGCTTCTGAAATCTACATCTCCTGACAATTGGAGGCCCTTTTCCATTTCCTGTGTTTGTTTGTGTGTGTGTGTGTGTGTGTGTGTGTGTGTGTGTGTGTGTGTGTGTGTGTGTGTGTGTGTGTGTGTGTGTGTGTGCGTGTGCGTGTGCGTGTGCGTGTGTGTGTGAAATTTTTATGATCACCTTTGGGGGTCTTGCTATTTCCTTCCATATTATAACTATTTGGCTGATTATCTATTTATAAATATGTTCATACTTGCAGTGAATGAATGAATTGAGACAGAGCCGTGACGCCAAAAATATATACTTATGCTCACAGATATTCATGTCCAATAAATATTTATTTAAGTCTTAAGATTTCTCGGACTGAAATGTCATCTATGCAAAGAAACACAGATCTTGAAACTAAACTTTTACCATGTGAAAGGCAAGCAGATTAGTACAGGCAATCTAAGAAAAAAAATGGGCCAACCTTGAACAAATTGCAACACAAACTCTTTCAACTTTTTTTGTTTCATAAATATGTTAGTAATAACATATCAAAAGTCCTAAGAAATCCAAGTGGTGGAACATAGTGAAGTGGTGGAACATAAGTTGGGCTCCCATCGACTTTCTATACAGGAGGAAAATACACAGAAAAAAGATCTGCTTTAAGTAGGATGTGAGGGGTCTAACTAGGGGTTTGTCATGATGCTGAATCCATTGCAAGCATTTGTTTTGCACAAAAAACATTCCTTGGCCCCAGAAAACGCCCACAAAACTGATGAAAAGTGAATGAGTCATCACTTTTCAACCCTAGAATGCCTGTACTAGATGGATTATCCCGCGTAAAACTGAACAGCCTTTCGGCCGTGATGTTTGCTGCGTTTGAGGTATTATTATTATTATTTATTTGGCAGCACAGATGTCTTAAGTTAAGGATGATACTTTTGCATTGATCACAGCATGTTATTTATTTTGTTCTCCAACCTTGAATTTGGATTGTGGGCTGTCTTTCTAGCACAGGGATATTGGTGTTCTATAGTATCTCTACTGCCGACCTCTTGAGTTCGTCTTCTGTACCAATGCTCCCAAGATGTTTTGATGCCCCATGCATTGCTACAGGCACAGAATCATAGTATTCCTTCCAACCTTATTCTTCTTCCCCGTGTTCAGCAGGTATATTATTGAGCAGAACTACATGTCTTGTCTTGTCTTGACATGACATTGAGGATCGGCAAACACACACACACACACACACACACACACACACACACACACACACACACACACACACACACACACACACACACACACACACACGCATGCAACAGAGGTTTTCATTTTACATTTCTTGTGTGCCACACATGCGCGCATGCGCGTACACACGCACACGCACGCACACACACACACACACACACACACACACACACACACACACACACACACACACACACACACACACACACACACACACACACACACACGCACACACACACGCACACAAACACACCCCACACTGACTCTTATCATCTTTCTGAATGTCTGAAGGCTCAAGATTACTTTTTAGCTGTCAGAAGAGATGATTTTTCCAACGAGGCGTTATAGTTTGAGGTATTTTAGTTGGGTATTTGTGAATAACAGATTGAGCTCTCGATACGCTGTTACAGTATGTATTGTGTGCTCTGGTCTCGTACCCTGCATTTGTTTATTTCTCTGTCTGCACAGTACTTTCTTGTACCTTTCTCACTGTGCTTTCTTGCCCAGCATCCACACTAAATGGATGCGTACACATTGTTCTGTTTTTCCATCATAAATCATGACGTGCTGGAGAAATTAGTATCAGCAATTAACCCACTAATGGCGTACACATGTACAGCAAATGTAGTTCATCTTGTAGGTAAACTGCCAGATATAATGACAGTTTAGATAATGAGATAATGGCTGTGAAAAGAGTTTTAAAAAAATGTACTTAATCGAAACATTCGTTGAGAGAATTTGTACATATTTGGTGGCCTTGTAGTGGCATATCAAACAGAAATGAAAAGTGAGTGGGAGAAATCTTCTTCATTCATTGTTTTAGAGCAACGCATAGTGGCAGGAAAAACAAATGTGGTGAGACAAGAGGGAGGCCAACAATGTGATCATTGCCCACACTGGAGGAGGAGAGGAGACTGTAGCACTCACTCCACTGGACCAGCATATATGGTGGGTATCCTGGACTCTGGCACCACCACTGACCTCCAGTTAGACATTAATGCTCAGTTTTCCTTTTTTTCTTTTTGAGAAAGGTTTCTGCCCATTCATTCATAATGATTATTGAGTGCTTTGAACCGAAGACACATTTCTATTTGATTTAAATCTAATGGGAAATAAAGTTGTGAATCCTTATCTACCTTTGAGCTGAATGCACCAATTTAAAACACGTCAAACATAATTATTTGTTCGGACATTTTTATTGAAACTCAGGACACGGACTATGTCTTGGCATAAGAATCCAAGAGCACTTAAAAGCATTACTGAAAAAACACTTAGAGACACTTAGTCCTAGATGGAGACTACGTGACTCTTCATCACCAGAATGAAAATCCCTGAAAATCTTTTATGAAGAGCGGTCTCACCTCAAGTTTCCTTTTCATACATAACAATCTTTGTAGAATTTTGCTCAGCATCATTTGTATGTGTACACACCGTTCATACAGCACATAATTATGTCCCCAGGTGATGTTTAGGAAGCATACAGTACTCCAGTGTTTGCACAACGCTACACTGCATTCTAATACTGTATCTGTGGCCTGAAAAGATATCTCTGGCAAAGTGAATATTTTGTGTGAGAGTTGCAAAGTCTAAACACAATAAGCCCCTGAAGATTCTGCACTCTTAGTCGCGCTTTACCAAAGAGAGGAGATTTGTGGTCATGTGTGGATGTGTTCTGAATTCAGATCACTCCGGCAATGGCATTTTACAATGCAGTGGAACACACCAGTGCCACAGGGACACTGCAGCATTCACAGTGTCAGAGTGGAATACTTATATTTGGACAAGGACAATCTGTGAATTCCTCTTTGTCTGTCTGCGCATATGATTGTTTTACTAGTGTCCCTATCACGGACATGATGTCATAATAGGTGAGCGTTCTGCGAAAATAGCTGATCTACAAGCTCACAGCGTGTCAAGATGTGACGTGTTGTTCATTGCTTGGCTCAAACGAGTCACGTTTCTTTTATTTTTTCCCTTCGGGGAAGCACTTGGCTGTGAATCAGTTAGGTGTCAAAAAGAAATATCCAATGAATCAGTCAAATCTTTATTAGCCGGTTCCATAGAAATACATCAAAAAGAAACTGGACAGGACAGTAAAATCATTAAATTCAAATGCAGGATCTTAAAATACACTCAGAGACGTCAGACAATAAACCATTAACCTGGATGAATAGCGTGCACCACAATGATGCCGTTTGCAGATTCCTGAACTTAAACATTAGATTTAAAGGTCCTCAGTCCTGCAGTGACAAACATCTGACTCACACTACCCCCCCCCCCTCTGGGCTTATTAAAGAGCATTCTCATTGCATCATTATATAAGACTTTGAACCTTTTAATTGATTGATTGATTGATTGATTATTTTATTAGACAAAAATGGAGAACAGTACAAGTATAGTCAATACAATTGAAATGTAGTACAGTACAAGTACAGTTGAACACCCTGCCTAAATGGAACATCCCAAATAAGACCTTTTACGGCCTTTTTTTTTACCTTGGAAGCCCTCTGTATTTAACCACTTGAATGCTCGATTTCTTTTTACAACATTCTTATATCGACTGTGTGTAATTGATGTATGGATCAATTGAGGTGAGGGGAAGCTGACAGGAAAAGGAGGTGATTGATCGTGGCAGGGAGGAGCCCACGTTATTGGAATTCAGGTGCCGGTGCCTTCAAAGGTCATAGGGTCAAGGGGGTAGAGTTCACCAACAGCTTATCACAGTAACACATGGTATAGAATAGTAATTTATGGAGTTGTGTCCGTGCAGGGGTGTCGCACCAAATTCTGGGCCCTGGGTACAAGGATTCACTGTGGGCCCCCCATTGGGAACGCATTATTACACAGTATGTTGTGCTTTAACTATTGAAAAATAGCAGATATACAAGCTCACAGCGCGGCACCGAGTGCCGCGCTGCGAGCTTGTAGATCTGCTATTTTTGAAAAATCGTGAAAATGTCTTTGAATATTTCAAATCCTTCTAAGGTTTTTTGAAAAACCCATGTTTCTATGTCAGTAGTGCTCAAACTTTTTCATGTGAAGGACCCCCACAATGATATGTATTTGGCCACAAACCCCCATATCAAAATATTTAGTTCCAGGGACCCACCGGAAGCAAAATTTGATTTACAAATGTTCGCTTAAAAATACATAGATTCTAAGATTTTAAAACATTTTCACAACTTTTCAAAAATAGCAGATCTACAAGCTCGCAAGCTCTGTGCCGCGCTGTGAGCTTGTATATCTGCTATTTTTCAATAGCTAACATAATTAAGGCCCTCCACCTTGGGCCCTAGTTACTCAGTCCCACTCCCCCCCTTGTGACGCCCCTGTGTGTGTGCACAGGGGTGTGTTTGTGCGTATGTACAGTATGTGTGTGTATTCCCCCGAAGCTGCTTGGCCTTGTGACCATGCTAGGTTAAGTGATGGCAAAGCCCAATAATAAATCTCTGCCATATACGACCACCACCGATGACCTGAAGGTCACCGTTTCATTAACTGTCTTCCATTTTGATTTTCTCAACTGCCTGCCTGACGTCCTGCTTTATGCACCCACACACAACCCACCGAATCCATTTGTTTGGACACTGGAAGGCGGGTTAAAGGAGTAGTTCACCGCCAAAATGACTTTTTTCCTCTTGAGTACTCACGCCACGGAGACTTGAATTCAATATATATATTAGGAGAACTACTCCTTTAACCACTTTCAACCTGGCATCCTTATTTTGACATGTCTTTATATTACCCTTCGGGCGGCCGAGTGTCTAGTCGGCGACCTGGCCAACTCGGGAACAATGTAAAAAGGGAATGAATGCCCCGCCCTTTAATGCAAACCCCATTATACTTGTTGTCATTGGATCCGTTTTGACCATCTGTTTGCCTGTGTCCATTTATGCCCATATATGGAGATATCTGTCTGTCTGCATCCATGTTATGCCCATATATGGAGATCTCTGTATCTGTCTGTCTGTGTCCCTTTTGTGCCCATATATGGAGATCTCTGCCCTTCGGGTGGCCAAGCGTCTAGTTGCGTGCCGGCCTACTCGGGAACGATGTAAATAGGGAATGAATGCCCCACCCTTTAATGCAAACCTGATTTATCTGTTTGCCTGTGTCCATTTATGCCCATATATGGAGATATTATGCCCATATGGAGATATCTGTCTGTCTGCGTCCATTTTATGCCCATATGGAGATCTCTGTATCTGTCTGTCTGTGTCCCTTTTATGCCCATATATAGAGATCTCTGCCCTTCGGGCGGCCAATTGTCTAGTCGGGGGCCGGCCTACTCGGGAACGATGTAAATAGGGAACACATCGGGTGCCCCTGGATTGCCCCATTTATCCCCTCTCGCTGCCCAGGCCCACCACCATTGTATTGAATCCGGCCCTGCTGCGTCAATGCATGCGTCATGACGTCACTTGGTCACATGAGCGCAGACAGGATGTTATTGTGTAACTTTCTGTATAGACCAGTGTTGATCATAGCTGTTCATTGCCGATCAAAATTTTGACATTTTGCCGCACCCCGCCACAGTTTTAGCCATAAAACAAACATCAGAGATAAAGGGCGTTAAAGATGGGGAAATGCATTGGAGTATACGGAGAAAAACGGCCGTGCGATGCTCTCAGCGTCGACTCGAAGCGACTAGTGGCTAATGGGCTACATCCAGGCGCAGCCCCAACCTAACGGTGAGATTTAAAGTTAATACTGTAAATACAGTAAACACGTCAACGCGTCGTGGGCCTCCAGAGACATCAAAGAGATTGGCGTGTAGACACCTCGTGGGCATCCCATGAGTTAATGCAAACCGATTTATCGGTTTGCTTGTGTCCATTTATGCCCATATATGGAGATATATTTCTGTCTGCGTCCATTTTATGCCCATATATGGATATCTCTGTATCTGTCTTCATCTTGAGCAATAATACGCAGCCTGCTTGCTTTGCCACCCGTGGGGAATGATGCCCCTCCGGTTGTTAGGCGATCTCTGTAGAGTGCAAAGTACAGGAGTGATGTCAGAATGAGTCAGCAGAAGTGATGTCAGAATGCCCATATGGAGATATCTGTCTATCTGTGTCCATTTTCGTTTTTTACAACATTCTTATATTCACTATGTGTAATTGTCTTTGTTACCTGCTAATCGCCATTGGCCCGGTCGCTGCCAAAATGAGCACACACACTCCCTGGATGCCAATTCAGAACCTCTGCCCCACATTTTTCAAATGGCCCTGTTCTAGCGCCACCATGAGGCCGATGTTTGCAAAACACATTTCTGTACACTACTCCTACAGATTTTGTCCAAAAATCACGCAAATCGGTAGACAGTATCTCTACAGTCATGTGATCGACACGAATCTGTCTGATTGTCCATATTCCATCCTGATTGGCTGAGATTGGCTTTCAAAGTTTGTAAGATTGGTCCATTTAGGACAAAATGCCTCAAATCACAAACGCAGAGTGCAATTAACATGAAATCGCGCACACATGTTCCCACTAGGCCGAGGAAGAAATGCCACTTCAGATTTTTTAAATCAGCCTCATCTCTCTCTAGGCGCTATAACAGGCCAATTTGTGATTTTTCCTATAACTCCACGATCAGTTTCAAACTTTGCAAGCGCACTCCCTATAGGCCAAGGAAAAAAACCTTTCCTTGCATTTTTCACATCAGCCTTTTATAGCGCCACCAGGAGGCCAACTTATGTAAGACACATGTTTGGATATTACTCCTTCAGATTTTACCCAAAATTAACACAAATCAGGACACAGTATCTCTACAGTCATATGATCAAGACGGATCTGTCCCATATTAAATATTCCATCCTGATTGGCTAAGATTGGCCTCCAAACTTTGCAGGATTGATCAGTTTCGAACAAAATGCCTCAAATCAAACACAGCGTGCAATTGTAATGAAATTGTGCACGCACATTCGCAAAAGGCCAAGGAAGAAATTACACTACAAAATGTTCAAATCAGCCTCATGGTGGCGCCATGAAAGGCCTAAGATTGGTGAAGAACACATGCCACCCTTTTTACATTGGCCTATTATAGCACCACCAGGACGCCTGGCCTGGTGGAGACCTGTGCTCGGAAGAGCACTGCTTCTAGTTGATGTATGGATCAATTGAGGTGAGGGGAAGCTGACAGGAAACGGAGGTGATTGATCGTGGCAGGGAGGAGCCCACGTTATTGGAATTCAGGTGCCGGTGCCTTCAAAGGTCATGGGGTCAAGGGGGTGGAGTTCACCAACAGCTTCTTATCGCAGTAACACATGGTATAGAATAGTAATTTATGGAGTTGTGTCCGTGCAGGGGTGTCACACCATATTCTGGGCCCTGGGTACAAGGATTCACTGCGGGCCCCCCATTGGGAACGCATTATTACACAGTATGTTGTGCTTTAACTATTGAAAAATAGCAGATATACAAGCTCACAGCGCGGCACCGAGTGCCGCGCTGCGAGCTTGTAGATCAGCTATTTTTGAAAAATCGTGAAAATGTCTTTGAATATTTCAAATCCTGCTATGGTTTTTTGAAAAACCCATGTTTCTATGTCAGTAATGCTCAAACTTCTTCATGTGAAGGACCCCCACAATGATATGTATTTGGCCACAAAGCCCCATATCAAAATATTTAGTTCCAGGGACCCCCCCGGAGGCAACATTTCTCTCTCTCTCTCGGTCGTCCTCAGACGAGCTTCCATCGGAGTCTCCAATCTTTCCGGTTCTCCATACACCCAGCCAGCTCCGAAGAGCTTTCAGCTCCCGCATCCTTCTTCAGGACGTCCACATACGTTAATGCAGAACGTCCTCAGGATCGATGCCCGCACGTTGGTTCCCACAGGACCAGCCTGCTGGCCGGGAGCTCCCGATGTCTGTGGCAGTGGCCGGCCAGCTTCATCCTCCTAGCTGCTACCTTCTTGCTGAGCCTCGGCAGTTGCCTGTACAGGTCCTTGTTGGTAATGTGGATGTTCTGGTCCACATTCAGAACAGGTCGTAGCATTCTGGTGTAGCACCCATCCAGGGACTTATGTCAGGGTCCAGCTTTCGCAGCCATACAGGAGGACAGACTCCACATGTTCGCTTAAAAATACATAGATTCTAAGATTTTAACACATTCTCACGACTTTTCAAAAATAGCAGATCTACAAGCTCGCAGTGCGGCACCGAGTGCCGCGCTGTGAGCTTGTACAGTATATCTGCTATTTTTCAATAGCTAAAATCATTAAGGCCCTCCACCTTGGGCCCTAGTAACTCAGTCCCACTCCCCCCCCCCTTGTGACGCCCCTGTGTGCGTGCACAGGGGTGTTTTTGTGCGTATGTACAGTATGTGTGTGTATTCCCCCGAAGCTGCTTGGCCTTGTGACCATGCTAGGTTAAGTGATGGCAAAGCCCAATAATAAATCTCTGCCATATACGACCACCACCGATGACCTGAAGGTCACCGTTTCATTAACTGTCTTCCACTTTGATTTTCTCAACTGCCTGCCTGACGTCCTGCTTTATGCACCCACACACAACCCACCGAATCCATTTGTTTGGACACTGGAAGGCGGGTTAAAGGAGTAGTTCACCGCCAAAATGACTTTTTTCCTCTTGATTACTCACGCCATGGAGACTTGAATTCAATATATATATATTAGGAGAACTACTCCTTTAACCACTTTCAATCTGGCATCCTTATTTTGACATGTCTTTATATTACACTAGAAGCTTGGCTGCCCCGAGCGTCTAGTCGGCGACCTGGCCAACTCAGGAACAATGTAAATAGGGAATGAATGCCCCGCCCTTTAATGCAAACCCCATTATACCTGTTGTCATAGGATCCGTTTTGACCATCTGTTTGCCTGTGTCCATTTATGCCCATATATGGAGATATCTGTCTGTCTGCGTCCATGTTATGCCCATATATGGAAATCTCTGTATCTGTCTGTCTGTGTCCCTTTTGTGCCCATATATGGAGATCTCTGCCCTTCGGGCAGCCAAGCGTCTAGTCGCGTGCCGGCCTACTCGGGAATGATGTAAATAGGGAATGAATGCCCCACCCTTTAATGCAAACCCCATTATACCTGTTGTCATAGGACCCGTTTTGACCATCTGTTTGCCTGTGTCCATTTATGCCCATATATGGAGATATCATGCCCATATGTGGAGATATCTGTCTGTCTGCATCCATTTTATGCCCATTTGGAGATCTCTGTATCTGTCTGTCTTTGTCCCTTTTATGCCCATATATGGAGATCTCTGCCCTTCGGGCGGCCAATCGTGATGCCCCTCCGGTTGTTAGGCGATCTCTGTAGAGTGCAAAGTACAGGAGTGATGTCAGAATGAGTCAGCAGAAGTGATGTCAGAATGCCCATATGGAGATATCTGTCTATCTGTGTCCATTTTATGCCCATATATAGAGATCTCTGTATCTGTCTGTGTCATAAGACCCGTTTTGCCTTTGTCCATTTATAACCATATATGGAGATATCATACGTACTGTATATGGAGATCTCTGTATCTGTCTGTCTGTTTCCCTTTCATGCCCATATATGGAGATCTCTGTATCTGTCTGTATGTGTCCTTTTATGCCCATATATGAATATATCTGTCGCTTTTTGTTTGTTTCTTCTTTAAGCAGAATACGCAGATGTCAGCAGCTAGATCTGTGACATCAGAACACGTCATACTGATGACATTCAATACGTAACCATGGCATTTTTTGTTGACTCATGTGGCGTACGTGATGTCACAATGAGTCAGCGCTTGCGCCGGTTTCCTCCGAAACAGCCTGATGTCAACAATCAGCTCCGCATACGGTGATTCCGAACGTTTTGCACCGGTTCGGGAAAACCGTGCGTCGTGTCGTGTCGAGGCCGGGCTCGGTCAGGGGAACCACTCTACCAGAATGGTTTTGCCAGAGCAGTATAATCAGAGAGTGGTGTCACCGCGGGGTCAGAAACAGCGCTGGTCACGTGGTTCATTGTCACTTTACACCTCATAGACTTCAATGCATTTTGTAAACTTCCGGTTGGCCGTTTGTCACTATACGCCAATAGATGTGTGCGTAGAAGACCTGGCCCCATGAAGTGAACGGGAGTGACGCAACTCTCCATTTTAGGGCTCTGGGTTTTGCCGCTCTGACATCACACTCTGGCTTCACTGTGATGTCACACTAACAGGATCCCTTTTATGCCTATATATGGAGTTCCCTGATGTCGTCAATATTAATGATGCCCTGTTAGAGAGATCCCTTTGATGCCAGGGGGAACATATCCCTTTTATGCCCATATATGGAGATCCCTGATGTCCACAGCCCTGATGTCCACATCAGTGCGGTCGCTTGTCGCCCTGAGGCGTCTTACTAGTAGTTAGATAGCAGAGGACACAAATCAGATCATCAAGTATAACATATGGCATAGAAGAAGGCATCAGTGGTTAATGTCATTTTATTCACAAGCACAAGCACAAACAGAGATCAGCAGGGCATCACAACACACTGAGACAAGGATTCAAGGCTGTGTAATCTGAGAAGAGGGGGAAAGTGATTCTGTGATATACTGCATAATATGACAAACAATATTTTAGTGTATCTGAGAGACTATGGAAGTAAAAAGAAATTGCCGGTGCTTTGTCTTCAAAGGGAGATATCACTGAATCATACCCTTGGAATGGCTTTGTACTGTAAGTACAGTGGTATATTTAAACCCTGGCGTGCCCTTGAGAGAATGTAGGCCTATGTGGAATGGTGGAATCATAACTTACAATATTCCATAAAATAGTCTCAAAAACTGTCCTCATCCACAGCATCTGCAATGTCACACTGAAACTCCATAGAGCAGCGTTTCCCATGCAACATACGATTGCAACCCATGTTTGGTTGTGGACCCCGTTTTATGGGTCTGAGGAAAATAAAAAATATATAGTAATAAATATAGAGTTGCTAAAAACATTTTCAAAAGATTTTTAGAAATAAAATCAAAAAGTGGAAATTGGCAAAGATTCTTCCCCTGTTGCTCCTGGAACGCAATCAGCTCTGCCTATAACTTTTGTTTTTTCTTGGGGCTGTTTCATTGTGTCGCAGTCGGGGTTTTGAATGTGAGAATCGTCAAGAGGATTTACTGCAGCTCTCATCACCCAGATTTTGCCTGCTGTCCTCTGGGCTTTCCCCTCCGTTCACCAGTGGGGGTGGGGGTGGTGGTGGGGTGTTCAATTCCTCCCAAACCCCATCTGGAGCAACAGCTCAAAGCCAGCTATGAGGTCTGCTAGGCCCTTTGTGTTTTTCTGCCTTGGATTGCATTTGAATAGTTAATGTGAAAGCGACACTCATTTCCTCCAAATCCCTGCTTTGATCATAGGTCTTATCCTGTCTGTCAGCTTGTGTCATCATCAGACATGTTCAATATAACCCCCCCCCCCCCCCCCCCGCCTGTCCTGCTGAGTCGCTCTTACTTTCTCTCTCTCCATCTGTCTCTTTTTCCTGCTCTCTCGTTGTCTTGTCATCTCCTATCCTTGTCTTGCGCTCGCCCTCCCTTTCTCTCTTTTATTTTACCCATTTCTCTGATGAGTTCTCTGTCGCTGGCCTATTAGCATTGTCAGATTCCGGACCCACTTCTCATATCCAGTGAAGCTCACAGGCTGTATCTCTGACTCATGTCTAGACATGGGAAATGAGGACATGCAGAGAGAAATAAAAAGCTAGAAAGAAAGCAGTGATATAGGCGAGGCGTCCATGCTGTGCAATCAGCCCTTTTTCTACACACGGAGTTCAGACTTCAGACAGTGGCAGCCATGTCTGGATTTTGACAAAGGGACAATCAGGTTTATTGCTATTTCTCTACTCAAACGAGGGTCGCCTGGAGCGCACAGCCAAAGGCACATCCCTGAAAGCACGAGTATTCACTGTCATCATATAGAATGAAACACCAGCGCTGGCTGCTGCTGTTGCTAAGGTATAGTTCTTGATACTTTCAGAGATAATACTTTGTGTGCATGATGACAAGGTGGCTGTATGTGATACATTACCAAGATCCTATAAGTGTTATTTTCACTTTGAGAGTGTAAAGGATTGTACTGTGTACTGAGAGAGTGTACGGAAATACCCTGCGATTCTTGGAGATGGAACCGTCCACCTCATCCTGTGTCTTCTGCAAGCTGTTTCCTTCTTTTCTTAGTTTTTTTGTCTTTGTGCATTGCCCGTACTAAGGCATACAATATGAATTTCAAAATGAGGAAGGAATTGCAATTTAATTGGATTTGATTTAATTTCTTATTTAGAAGGTTATTTTCTGAAGCATGTCAGATGTGTGTATTGCATGTGCGGTGGTGGATGACTGAAAAATTATCTTGTGAAAGAAACACACACACGCACACACACGCACGCACGCACGCACGCACGCACACACACACACACACACACACACACACACACACACACACACACACACACACACACACACTCAGTTCAAATGTGATAGAAAGACAAATTGTTCAAGAGAAGTTATCTCGGTATAGTATTGAGTCTTGAGGGACAAGAAGAGTGCAAACTTTCTCTACCAGCAGCAGAAGGTAACAAACTTCTGTGAGGCAAGTTGATGTAATTAGACTACTGCTTTACAGCTGTTCACCTCATGTCGTCATTTTCTGCCTCATCTATCTCAGAGCCTCTGTTATCATGTGGCCTGGGACCTTTGCTAGCGCAATAGCTATGAGAATTGACATTATTTTTAACCTCAAATGATTTGTTCACCTGTTGGTTCAGCGTTGGGCTCAGTTTCACTGAACTGAAACACAGGCAGACTGAGGCAGTTCATTCCCTGGTGGGATCAGTCAGAGCACCGTGTTCACCCCAACATCCTCTGAGGCTATGGAATCTAAACTCCTGCAGGCAATTGTGCTGCATGGTTATAGATTATTCAGCAGGGGTCTCCAACGTTCAGGCCAGGGACCCCTTAGTTGAGAGAGAGATGAAGCAGGGACCCCCACAACCTTTTCATAGATTCCATAGTTTCATTGTTTGACAGCACGATCATCAGTGTATTTTCGGTTCATGTCAATTTGTGTTTTCAGATATTTAACCACTTGAACCGCCAATACTTAATAAAGTTGACCGTTCACTATGTACTTCGTCTGCTCTTTTTCCCCACTACACCAAACCTCTTTGCCAAAAATAGTCTACAGGCTCACAATGCCTCGCAGCGCGAGGTGTTGTGAGCTGGTAGATCGGCTATTGGATTGTTGGTTCGGCTATTGGATTGTTGGATTTAATATTATAAAATGTAAATGATATCATTTCTCTCCCTCTATATATATATATATCTAAAAAGCAGTCTTCAAATCAGTATAATAAGTTAATTGATCCAGTGGTTTATTTTAGAATCTTCTTCTTACATTACAACATTATAGTGCAATCCAACACAACATAACATATTGTCATGCGTGTCTTAACTGTGATAAAGGTGAATAGATAGGTGACAGATACCTCTTAATGTGCTGGAAGGTAACGTAGGGAGCGGCAGTGGCTCAGGAAATAGAGCGGCCCGCTTGGGAATTGGAAGTTTCCCTGTTCGATTTCATTTCAGCGTCTGCTATTGAGTAAAAGGTTGTAGTGGAGATTCAATATTTGTGCACTGGGTACCTCTATTGTTGCTTTCCTCCTGGGCAGGGTTCAGTTATGAAGCTCTAAAACTAATCAAATACTAGATTTAAGTTGGAGATTTTCTTTTTTTAATCCTTGTTGGTATGGCAACAAACATAAGTTATCATCTGGTTTTCTGTGGTTTGTATACAGCAGGGGTCTTCAACAGGGGGTCCAGGACCCCTAGGGGGTCCTCAGAGTTACTACAGGGGGTCCTCCAAATCCTTGTGTGATAGAAGCTTTTTTTCTCCCTTTCTATATTAACCACTTGAACCCTAGCGTCCATATTCTGAGAACTTTAGCCAAAAATAGCAGATCTACAAGATCACAACGCCTCACGCTGCGAGGCGTTGTGAGCTTGTAGATTGGTTATTTTCGGCAAAGAGGTTTGGTGTAGGGGAAAAAGAGCTGACTAAGTACAGAGTGAAAGGTCAAGTTTATTAAGTATCGACGGTTCAAGTGGTTAAATATCTGAAAACACAAATTGACATGAATCTACAAGGGCCCAAGGTGGAGGGGCCTTAATTATTTTATACTTTAGCTATTGAAAAATAGCAGATCTACAAGCTCGCAGCGCGGCACTCTGAAAAGTCATGAAAATGTGTGCAAATCTTTGAATAAATGTTTTAAGCGAACATTTGTAACTTCAAATTTGTTTCTGGGGGGTCCCTGGAACTAAATATTTTGAGATGGGGGTCCGTGGCCAAATACATATCATTTTG